>NC_052051.1:153771756-154114256 GCF_903992535.2 Arvicola amphibius
ATAAATACACTCATGTTCTAAGCCCAGTTAAAATTCTTTTAACAATTTCTTATGAAACTCTAGGCATTAACTCCAACAGCCATTGTGAAACTAAGCTGTCTGACAAAGCAATACAAAGCTATACTCATTTGACACATGCTGAGGACTTACAGGAGGAAAATATTGTTTGTTTCCTATAATTAAACCGTTATGTTTCTCTAGGAGCAGAGAACTTGTATGTGCAGTGTATAAGGACTACAATTCATAACATACAATAGTCTCTAACCTGAGAGAAGGTGTTTCAGGCGGTGCTTGTTGGCATTGCCTGGTGTGGCACCATGCCCAGTGTGAAGTTCTCATGTTTTGCATCAAGATCTCAAGGCTACACTGAAGTCATGGCTGAACATTGGCAGAGACACCTAAGATTCATTGCACATTTGATATTGAGTTCATTTTTGGTTGTTACATATTCTGGATTTTTTATTATCATTGTTTTTTTTTTTGTTCCACAATCCTCCCATTCAGTTATGCAACCCCACATGAGGTCACATTCCAGCTCAAAAAGCTGTGGAGTGGAGAATATATTGTGATCCATGAAATAAGCACATGTGGAATGGAATTGCAAGCTGCCTACAGTGACAGTTATGTGGTCTTCGCTGTGGGTGATAAGACTCACAACTAGCACTGAGCTGTTTTCTTTGGAAAAACTTTCTCACCTAAGGGAGGAATTACAATGATTAACAAAAAAAAAAAGATAAAACAAAAACAAAAATCAAAACCCAAGAAGCATGCAGAAGCTTTTAGCCACATTAGCTTCTGAACTGACAAAGTGAAGAAAAGCTTTGGGGTGCTGGCTTATCATCTCTTACAGTCGGCAGGAAGGAAGGGGAAGATATTGCTTAAAGAACACTTCCTGAGATTCAGAAACTTGGGATCAGACAAGGAGAATCAGACAAGGAGGAGACAGCGAGGTAGTGATAGAAGATACCACGTGTGAATGACTTTATATGCAGAAAGAGAAAGAGAAAACCCATGATCCAGCAAGTACACAGGTCCTTAGCCATGCTCCAGCCCTGTAAGCTGTGCTAATTAGACAATAATCTCATTACTGAGGTGCAACAGAAATGCTAGCATGGATTTCTTTGTACTGCTTCACAATTTCAGATAGAAGGTACATTTTACTGTAGACCGTGCCTTCAACATGGGATTATGTCTTCTTTCCATGGTAAGGCAATGCCGTGTGCCTTCTGCAACACATTCTGATGGTGGAACCACAGTCCTTGCTGCTGGGGACAAATTAAGTAAAGTAAGCTTACTTGAATGTAGCATTGCAACCCCACAACAATGGCCCTGACAGCCAAGATGTTACGCAGTGACTAAGGAGTAAGGGGTATCACAAATAGTATGGACTCCCTAGACAGGGAGGCTCATGGTAGGCTGGAACTGGGTCAGCAGATTGCATCACGGTACCCAGAAAAGTGCTCAGTTTGAAATGTATCAATTATAAAGCTGAGCAGATGACTCAGTAGCTCACTATGAAAGCCGTGAGTTAGGAACCTCAGAACACATGTGACAAGCTGGGTGTGGATGGCGTGTGCCTATGGTTCTAGCACTGGGGAGGCAGAGACAAATACACCTTGGAGCTCAGTGGTCAACTAGCCTTGTCTAACTGGTGAGCTTAAGATTATGTGAGAGACCCTGCCTGCCTTGGGGTTTCCATCGTTGTGACAAAATACCATAATCCAAAGCAATCTGTGGAGTAAAAGGTTTATTTCCTCTTACTCTTAGGTCACACTCTGTAACTCAGAGAAGCCATGGCAAGAGCTCAAGACAGGGATGTGGAAGTGGGAGCTGAAGCAGGGGCCATGGTGGGATGCTGCATACTGACTTGATCCTCATGGCTTGCTCAGCTCGCTTTTTTACAGTGCCATGACTGCTTGCCCAGGGTGGCACTGCCAAGAGTGAACTGGATCCTCCCACACTAATCAAGAAAATTCTTCATAGACTTGCCCATAGGCCAGTCTGATATCAGGAGACATTTACTCAACTGATGGTCCCTCTTCCCAGTTGACCCTAACTTGTGTCAAGCTAACAAAAATGCAGCCAGCACAGTTTCAAAATCAAGACAGAGAACTTAAAGAAGACTGTTGATCTTTGACCTGCACAGACATGCTTACACAAAAGCATGAGCACCTATATGCATGGGTACATCCTTGTACTCAGGAGCACACATACATACATATGTACACACAAACAGTAAAAATTGTTTATTTCTAGAACTTGGCTTTTAATGTTTTTATTTCACTCTATATACTTCTAACCACAAGTCTCGGAAACCTAGGAGGGTTAAGGGGGTCAACTGTAAGGCATACGGCATTTTACCAACTTCAGCACCAATGGTACAGGTGTGTACACCTGTTGATAGAGGCCATTTCTTCTTGAACTTTTGGCTCAGACTCAACGCACTGGGGACTGGGGGGTTGCCACTGCTGAGCCTGTAAGAGACAGAGGGATCACGTGTGGAATTAAGGCAAGGGAGATGAAGAGCAGCAGATGCACCCCGGCCTTAGTGGGCTAAGATCCTGTAGCCTGACTTTTAGAACATCAGTCTAGGAGCTCCAGTGTGAAAGCAGAGGTTGTGAGAAAGTATGAAAATACTCAAGATTTTATCATTCATAAAATACTAAATCTGCTCTTTCCCAGAGCTGGAGGGTGGAAGTCCATCAACAATTTTCTTTTGGTGAGCCCTTTTGTTGTGTCTCCGAATTGTGTGTTGGGGGGAGGTTGGAGAGGAAAACGTGAACCCAGTACTGCTGGTCCTTCCTTCCTATTGTGACATTAATCCAGCATGAAGGTGATGACCTCATGACTTCTGCATCACTGGATGGGCCTTGCCTCCTAACACTGCCCCCCTGGGGAGCAATTTCCAGCATGTGAATCTTGAGCAGGGGCACACTTAGACCACAGGGAACTCTGTCAACCCAGCTAGTCTCAGTGCGGAGTGAGGGAGGCATGGCCAAGGCTTCTCTTTCGAGTGTCTAACATTTTCTGTCATTGAGTCCAAGCCGGGTTTTATGAAGATAATGTTTCCTATAGGAGAAGCTGTCCTAGCTGTGAAGTCAGCAGTACCCAGACCAGCAAATATGAGACCTGACCAGACACGTGCAAAACAGACCACACAGCAGGCAGAGTGAACAGCTTGGGGACAGTCTCATCTCTGACTGGTATAGTTGTTCTCTGACTTTGTGGCATGTGCCCACAGGGCAAGCCATGACGTCTTAGGTCTACCGAGTCACCTAGGCTGCTAGAATCAGGATACTTTGGAGTAGAGGCTAGGGGTGAAGCACCGGGAAATGCAATTCCTGCTCTACATAATGTACTCACTCTCTACCCAAGGATACAGTGTGTTATGCAGAATTAAAATCCCACATCTCATAGAGGGGCATTAAAGTCAACCAGTTGGTATGCAGACATATGGGGCTGGAGGTTGCTTTGTGGATTCTGGTAATTAAAACGATATTCATTTGGAATATCTGCCAAAGGTCTAGCTCTTAGTTCGCCCAAGAGGCAACGAGTCGACGTCCTTTTTACGACATCCCCCAGCACCCACGGATGCTGTGGCATTTAAACCTCTGACAGCTTGTCTATAGGAAACCCCACTGGTGAGAGATTTATAACTCAACCATAAAAATCCACTCTGAGCTTAAGGTTGGCATGTGAGAAGCCAGCTCAGGAGTGAATTAATTAATGAATTTGTCCTTTCCTTCATCAATTTGACTGACACTTTCAAACATATCCCTTGAGATGTGATCTCAACAGATCTCATAAAGCGAGAAACTTTAGGCTTGGCCAACGCCTGGGATGACAGCACACTCACAGGAACTGCCAACATGGTAGGGAAATGAGGGTGGGAAGTTGGGTCCCTTTAGGACCCTGACAGAGCTGGAGATGGGTAGATGGAGATGGGCTCTGACCATGACGGGGGCTCCTTTCTGTGCCCGGTATGACACTTGATCATCAGTTGCCTCTGAGAGTAGTATTTCCCAGGAGAGACCCAACAGATACCCCACCTATCCTTACGCCTGCAGTGCCCCCTTGCTAAACTCTGCTCAGTGATGAAGACACTGGACCAACGGCTTTTCTGGTCACAAAGTTGGAATGAGTGACATTCTCATGTACCTCAGTACTGTTGAACAGCCTAGGGAAGCCAGGAGGATAACTAGAAATGGGAAACCCTTCATAGGTGTATTTGGAGAATTTGGGGGGTATTTGGGGGTTCTTGGGTGGTGGCATTCATGTGACCCACCCAGGAGAGATGGAGGAAGGGAATGAAATGTGTGGTAGGCACCTGTTGTCAGAATCCATTTACCTTCTGGTTCAGTAGAGGTGGAATTAGGATCTGGTTGCAGTCCAAAAGCAGGTGCCCACTAAGACACAGGTCTGGGCACAGAACCACTCTTTCCATGGCTTGGAACCTCAGCTCAGACAGTCTCCATCAGTCCAGCGGGTTTTCTGCTTGACATACCTCAAGAGCCAATCTCTCCCACCTCAACCACTTCCTCAGTCTTTGTTTTCCCTAATCATTTTTTTTTACTTCAGAGGTGTTTGAGGGGTAGGGGCAATAGGGAGGTGCATTGGGGGCATTAAACCCTGAGAAGCTCTAGAGCTATCATTACCAAGAATTCGGTGATGATGGTGATGGCAGTTTTCTCCCTTCAGTGAGGACAAACAGACAAAGCAGGAATGGTTTCCTCATCCTCACCATGGTAGAGACAAGGCTTCACACATGGGGAGTCTGACGCACTGTGGGAGTTATAGCCTGGTTATCCACTTCACACCACAGGGTTCCTCGTGTGTCCGAGGCCATTCTAGCCTTGGAATGAGGAGCACCGATGACCTTTCCATGGTCAGGGAACTATCTTGCTTTCCTACTTTGCAGAGGGTAGCTTCTTCTGCATGTCACCAAGATTTGCCTGGGGTGACAAAGGTTGTGTGCCTGCCTTACCCTGATGCTTGAACCGAGAAATGTGTAAGAGGGTTGGTCTCTTACGATATCAGCATGGCTGATTTATCACGTGAATGTTAGGGACTCTTCTGGGCATCAACCAGCCCTGTCTGTGGGACCCTGGTGACATTCAAGTGCACCTGCTCAGGTATCTTGTTTTTCTCCTCCCTCCCTCCCTCCCTTCCTCCTTTCCTTTCTCTCTCCCCTCCCTCCCTCCCTCCCTCCCTCCCTTTCTCCCTCCCTCCCTCCCTTCCTTCCTTTTCTTTGCTCCCCTTGGTTCTAAGAGGGACCGCCCTCCTCAACACTGGGAAGGCAAGCTCAGGACCAACCTTGGTCTCCAGGACCCCTAGCCTGTCATCTCCCAGTGGGTGGGATGGTTTGTGACACCCTCTCATTCCAGGACATCCTTGAAGATGTTACTGCCTGCCCCCTTGGTGGTAAAGGCCAAGTGTGTGCCTACTGACTCATTAGTTTCGGGCCACCTTTCCAAGCGAAGGTCTTGTACTGCACATGCCCTTATGGAAGCTACAGAATGGCCCAGCACCTTGCTTTCCCACTCTCCTAGTACACTCTTTCTGTATCTTCCTGAATAACTTCATAGAAAATGAAAGACGCCTGCCCCTCCCCCATAGGCACATTTCTCTCACAGCTAATTATGAGTGAAGTCGATTAGCAAAAAAGAAAAGTGCATTTTATTTGAAAATGAGTACTACTGTGTAAAAAGGAAAATATTTATATAAATCGTTTAAAGGATTTTTTCCTAGATACCACTTTATTTTTATATCTTTATAACAAAATGCATGCAACCTTCCTTTTTCTATGTTTATTTGTGACTAGTTGAAGTATGTCACAGAAATAAAATACATTCATGTTTAGGACCCTCCCCCCATAACACATTAGTCTAAGACATTGTGTCTTGAAAGCAGTGTGCCCTTGTTTTAGAGTTAAACAGTTAAGCGTTTTTATACAGGAGCATCAAAACCAGATATGCTTCAGACACCAAACCTTTTTTTAATGGCTTTCAGATAAAACAATTTATTTATGCAATTAACAACAACATGCAATTTCTAATAATTAGCAGATAATAGTTATCTCCAAAGTACTTTATAAAATTGCCTTTGAACTGCATTCGTTCTGTGGGGAATCACTGAAAATTGGACTATAAAATCACCGGAAAATGCAGTGCATTAACAAGAATTTTCTGTATCAGTTTCTTTTCAAATTTATGAGCTCGAATATTTGTAAACATTGGGTTTCATAGATGGAAACCTGTCACCTCACCTTCCTTTTAAGGGAAAAAACACATTTTGTTGTTACAGGATTCCTATTTGATTTTGACTTTGCCATCTCTTCTTGTTTTCTTCCTCCCCAGTAAGAAGATATTATATTGCTATTATTTCTTCTTTGAAAATTAAGAAATAATTACTAATATACCATTTTATGGGTGCTCATCAATCTTTTCTAATTCTCTTTCATAAACAATGTTCTACATTCAGCAATTGTAAAGTGTTCCTATTAAACTGAACTATCTTTGGAGAAATAACAATAAAAATTATTAAAGGACCATGCTAATGAGAATCCAGAGGACTTTGGACAGCATGTGTGTTTGGGACCACTTCCTCATTTGGGAGAAGAAATTCCCATGTGTCAAGGCACAGAGGGATAGGGTGCCCTGCAGTGTCTGGGAATGTCACATTGAAGGTGTCATCCTCCTTGCCTCCCTTGTTTACACACTACAGTGTCTGTCTGAGCACTACAGTGCCGATCCAAAGCACACGTCAGGTGCCTTTTTTGTGGATCATCTATCACCAACATCTCAGAAGTCTGGCTAAAAGCCCAAAGGGCTGACACAGCAGAGACCCAGCAGCCTGGACGCAGAAGGCTGCCACTCCTCTCCTGTGACAACTGACTTACTAGGGCAGTTCCCTTCCCTGTGTAAAGTGGTGATGTGGGCACTGCATAGAAGAGAGAAGCAAGCAAGACGTCCTCAGCTGCACCCCTGCCTGTCTGACAGGTGCCTCTAGTAGAAGTGGCTCATGGGATGACGAGATCTGGGTGCTTCATGGCCTGCCCTGCCCCACCACCTCCCAGAGGCATAGTCTTTAGTCTTCCTAAAGTGCGGGAGCCTTCCAGTAGTGGAAGCTTCTCATGGGCACAGGGCAGCCGTGTCTAGGGACTGTCAGATCTGTTATGAGGTTGCTCCGCTAAGATGCGTTTTCTCCATACATAGGTGTCCCTGCCCAAAGAGAAGGCCTGGGACTGAGTGGTGACTGGTCGTCTCTTGCTACATACACAGTGGCTATGGACAGAAGGCTAGTCAAGGGTCGGTGTTTTAGTTAGTGTTCTATGGCTGTGAAGAGACATCATGACTATGGCAACCCTTATAAAAGAAAGCATTTAATTTGGGCTTGCTTACATTCAGAGGTTTAGTCCAATATTGTCTTAGCTAAAAGCATGCTAGTACAAAGGCAGACATGATGCTGGAGAGATAGCTGGTATTTCTACATCTGCATCTGCAGGCAGTAGGTAGAGATTCGCTGAGGGGGAGCAAGCTGGTCTTCCCAGAAGCAATTCTTACCTGAAATGAATATCAGCAGAACTGGGCCCTCGACGACAAGCACCAGAAATTGACAGGCTGACGTGGGGTTCTTCAGAGTGACCTCGCCCGCCCAATCCTTTTCTATTCTTTGGAGGTTCTGCCCCACCTTGTCAATCCTACTGATTCCTCACAAAGCTCAACACACACACACACACACACACACACACACACACACACACACACACACACACATCTATCCTGCAGGCAGTTCAGACTCAGCAAAATACAAGTACTGATGCCATGTGAATAAGAGGTGTTTAGCCATGCTGACCGTGTGTGAACAGATCACACAGCCTGCTGTGACATCAGCAAGTGGTCAGCCACACTCCTCTCAGGGGGTCCAGCACTGAACCTGTGGCTCAGAGTCAGTCCACATCCAAAGTCAGGCCTCGGATAACTACCAGCCTGGGCCATACTCTTGTGCTATAGTGAGAACCTGTTCTGAGGAACTCAAAGGACTCAGGGTACCCCGGTGGATCAGCTGGCCCTGCCATATGACTTCCAACGTATTCACCCATGGTCCCTGCTTCAGGGACAGCTCTTGCAGTGACAAACTAAGAACCATCTTACAATCACAGTGAATCCTACCACATCGGGTGCTTTCTTCTCTGACGCCCCTGGTTATTGTGGAACAGGCCCTGAGCAGGCAGCTATGGCACTGCTCTGGCTCATAGGAGGCTATATATCCCAGGGGTGATCACATGTTGGGGCAGGGAGGGACACAATATTGGCAAGCCATGCTGAAGTGTGGAGGGTGCTCAGATCTATGTGAGCATCCAGGCTTTTCAGGATAGAACTCCAGGGCCCTTCTGTGTGTCCAACCTTGTTCCCTTACTTCAGAAGCAAATTATTTCATTGCTAAGTATATGGAAAGCCTTGGAAAATACAAGCTAATCTGCACTTTAAATATGTTTGTGGAACCCTTTACTTTGTGAAGAGCTCAATCTAGAAGTTTATAATTTTTCCTAGAATAAACAAGGCCACCCTGCATGTTTAGTGGGAGCCAGAATATGACATAATCCATGAGGACCTGCACCAGAAGCTCCAATGACTTGCTTGTTTGGTAGATTTGTCAACAGCAAAAGGTTCCTGCCAGCTGGCTCTCAGAGATGTGTTTGCATCTGCGAATTGGCTTATCAGTGAACTGCTAGTCCCTAAATTGATTTAGGGCAAATTAATCTTTGATTAATTGACCCTATGTCCAGTCTTCCACTTGAGATTTTTAATTAAACTTTTAATGTTGGGACCATTGTGGATTCACATGGAGCTGCAAGACACAATGCAGGTATTTCTGGTACCCTCCCGTTGGCCTGTCAGGGCTAGCTGGTTTCAAATCACAGAGCAGTTTATGTTAGGACACGGATAGGAATGCAGTCCAGACTCAGGATGTCCACCCTCCAGGATGCCCTGTCTCCCCAGAATCCACTATCTTTGTTAGGGTTCCCATTGCTATGACAAAACACCATGACCAAAAAAGGCTTAGGAAGAAAATGATTTATTTTACCTTACAGTTCTGTAACACAGTCCATCATTGAAGGAAGTCAGGGAAGGAAGTTTGAGATGGAAATAGGTTAGTGAGCTATGGCTCTGAACCTCCCACAGGGTGCAGGGAACACCATTGGTGGATCTCTGGGCCAAGGTGATAAGGTTTACAGATTGTTTCAAAGATGTTCTTGACAGCATGTAGAACCACTTGGATATAGTAAGTTCTGGGGTGTCACATAGGCCATGTCTAGTTTGGGAAGGAGGGAAGAGAGAGGGGAGGGGCCTCCAGTGGAGGGAAAAGAGAGTTGAGTCTTATATGACTGCGGTATTCAGCCAAAGAGAGTATCCAAGCCTGAACAAGGCAGCTTCAAGACCATGGGATACAAAAGTAACAGCAGACCACTCCCTGAATGCCAATCTGAAAATGAGACCTGGAATTGTAATGAAGAACACAGTTTTAGGTATGCATTCCTGTGAGATGAGGGTGGTGGTAATCAGGTCCCAGAGAAGTCACAGCACAAAAGAGACTTCCACCTGGAAAGTCAGAACACTCGACTTTTGCAACGGGTCAGAACCTTGCTGGAAAGAGATTCATGGCCAGACCCTGTATCTACTTGTCTGTCTGCTAGGGAATCGAAATGTTTGCACAGAGATTTCCTGTCTCTAGCTGTGTTTGTTGTGTTTATCTGGCAATGACAGGGTAGGGAGGTAGGGAAGATGGATTGGAAGGCATCTGGCCAATAATAAAGACAATTTGCAAGACATGATGAGAATCGTGTAGCTCAGGCCTTGGGCGCTTCAGATGTATGACTTCATGTCCGGTTGCATAGTTTCATAGATACATCATGATCCTAGAAAGATTATTGACAAAATGTCTCTCATATACTGACAGGAAAAAGTCCCAAGAAATGAAAGAATGCACACACTTGCACGCCTGGAGGGTTCTGACATCTGGGCTGGCACATGCCGCCCTTCCCAGGTGTCATCGCACTGACAGCTGGAAGGAAGGA
The DNA here is from genome assembly GCF_903992535.2 of Arvicola amphibius. NCBI lineage: Eukaryota > Metazoa > Chordata > Mammalia > Rodentia > Cricetidae > Arvicola > Arvicola amphibius. Next base: position 153,781,835 of record NC_052051.1, read on the forward strand.
CACTTGCTGGTTTCAGAGCCTTGGCCTCACTTCCTGCATCTTATTTGCCCCTCTCCTCTGGAGAGTGTTCTCCCACTGAGCCGTGGGAATGGGCCACTCACACTCTACAAAATGAACAATAGTTTCTCACATCAGCATTGGTTCCGATAATAGTAGAGATCATTCCTGAAAAGTGGCTCAGTTGCCATGTGTCAAACTATTTCACATGGCAGCTGAAAAGCATAAAGACAGGGAAATGCAGTTCACGCTGGTCAAGAAGATGCAGAAACACAAGGACATAGAACGTCTTCATAAGTGGCAGATGGAGTGCCGGTGACAGAGGTGTGGATGGTCCCTTGTGTCTGTTAAATCCCTGGGTGGCCACACAGGGAGGGAGGAGGAATAGACAAGAGTCAGAGATTTCATTCAGGATTGTTTTTCTATTACACTGGACTCTGAAAATAGGGGCCTTGCCATGGAAGACCAGATAAGACACAAAACGTTGGCTCTGGGGTTGTGATTTCACCTGTTAAGACTTATTTTTCTTCCTCATTTGAATGATCCACCTGCCTAACCCACAGAAATATGTACATCATTTCAAAACTGTGTGCATCTCTCCCTACCTTCATGTAATTAAGCTGTTGAGTGTAGCTGGCAAGGCCATGAACACTATTCTTGATTGACTTACAAAAGCAATCAGGATACAGGTTTTAGATACAAACATGGAACTATAGATTGTAGAAGCCACAACCAGAGACCAAGGGACAGATTAGGGATGAAGTCCCAAGCAAACTACAGATATCCCAGGACCTCCACTTCTTTGTTGGTGGTGCAAAGATGTGGATCATGAGTTCCTTCCATTTCAGTGATTCTCTGAGAAGAAACGGATATCAATGGCAAAGAGGTTTATAGAAAAAAATTGCGTATGTGGGGCTACTATTAAAAGTGGAATAAGAACTGCAACATGGCTGCTAGGAATGCAGAGGTACAAGGGTGTATACCAGACTACAAGGGCAGGGGCTGAATTCAGGGGAAATAAAGGGCATTCTCACATCAAAGGGGCAGCAGAAGTACTTTCTGTGACTTTCTGAATCCTGACGGGAGCCTTAAGCACCAAAATGTAGGTGCCTTTATGGTGTCAGGGAACTTGGGGCTGCTTGGCTTTTTGCTGTGCTAGGAAATGCGCTGCCCCATGTAGGATAGGAAATGACTTGGCAGCCAACCTGGGCCAGAGACAATACATAGATGAGGAGGTCACAGGCCACTGCATGTGATATGTCACAAGACCAAATTATGGCACCTGACTGCATAACAAGCCAAGAATAATGCATCTGATGATGCTGCAAGACTAGGTTGCCATAGACCGATGTCACAAACCCAAATTCTTGCATCTACCTATGTCACAGGTCTAAGCTATTGCACCTGCTTATGTCATATCACAAACTGGGCTATGGCATCTGCCACAGGCGCAGGCTGTGTCTTTAGTCTATATGATTGGCCTGGGTAATAACATCTGCCTATCCCATCAGGCTATTGCATCTGCCAAGACATAATCCCAGATGATGCAACGGCTGATGTAATAAACTCAAACTATGGCATATGCCTGTGTCACCATCCCAGACTGTCACATCTGTCAAGTCATAGGCCTGGGTTAATGTATCTGCCATGTCACAAGCCCAGCTTAAGATACATGCCATGTCACAAGTCCAGATCAATGCGTCTATCTATGTCACAAGCCAGACTATGGCATCTGTCTATGTCATAAGCTCAGAGTGTGGCATCTGCTAATGTTACAAGCCCAGGCTATTGTATTTGTCTATGTCCAAGGCCAAGATATATCATCTGAGAAGAAATAAATCTAGTCTACTGCTGCTGGCTATGTCATAATCCTGTATTATTGCATCCAAGTCACAAGCTCAAAGAGTATGGCATCTCTTATGTCAGAAGTACAGACTATGGTATCTACCTTTCTCAGGGACCTAGGATTTTTTTCTGCCATATCACAATCCAGTCTAATATACCTGTTTATGTCAAAATCACAAAATCTTCCTATCTCACAAACTGGGACATGTCATCTGCCTACTTCATAGGCGCAGGCTAATTCATCTGCCACGTCACAAGCCCAAGCTATGACATATTCCTGAAGCACAAGTCTAGATTTTCACATTTTTCATTTTATAAACCCAGACTATCTGCCTGTGTCACAAAGCTATTGTGTTTTCCAATATTATAAGCCCAGGTTTCTAAATCTGCCAAATTGCAAGCCTATTCTATTGTACCTACCTGTGTCCCAAGCCCAGACTATGACAGCTGCCTATGTCACAAGCCCAGTCTATGGCAATCTGCCTATAACACAAGCACAGGGATTTATTTTTGGAATATGACCTAAGCCAGGGCTCAGCAATCTGCCTTTCACGTGACCCTAGGGTACTGCATCAGCCATGTCTTAAGTCCAGGTCAATACATCTGCTTAAGTCATAGACTTGGTGCATTTCACCTGTCTATGTCACAGGCCTAGACTCCAGCATCTGCATATGCCACAAGCTCAGGTTACTGCACCTGCCTATGTCATAAGACCAGGAGATGGCATCTTCGGATATCGCTAGTCCCGCTCTTGCACCTGTGTGTCACAATCTGCTTATGCAACAAGTCAGATAATTGCATATGTTTAAGCCCAAAGTCACAAACTCAGACTATTGTACCTGCCCGTGTCAGCATTTATCTGTGTCTTGAGCCCAGAAATGCATCTATGTTATCTTGAAGCATAAGTCCAGTATGCTGCTCCTGGCACAGCCCATATGGCTACATCTGCCTATGTCACAAGCCCAAGCTGTGTCACCTGCTTATGTCACAAGCCCAGACACTGGCATCCATCTGTGTCATAAATGCAGGCAGGCCACTGTATCTGCTTTTCCCATGAACCCAGACTATTTCATCTGCCAAGTCATAAATCCAGTTCATAAATCTAATTTATCTACTTATATCAAAAGCCCCTGCTAAGGACTCTTCCTAACTCACAAACCAAGGTGTGTCATCTGCCTACTTCACAAGCTCAGGTTAATTTATCTATGTTGTCACAAGCCCAGGTTCTTGCACCTGCCTATGTAACAAGCTCAGATTACTGCATTTGTCTACATCAGATCCCAGACTAATGCAACTCCCCATGTCATATACCCATATCATCATCTTATGCCACAAATCAGACTGTTACATCTGCCACCTGCAGAACCCAGTCTAGTGTATCTGCTATGTCAAAAGTCCAAGCTATAGCATTATATCACAAGCTCAGATTAATGCATATGTCCTTGTCACAAACCTAGGTTCTTGTATCTGCTGTGTTACATGAGTAGGCTATAGCATTGTTTACATCGCAAGTCCAGATGACAGCATCTGCCTGTGTTATAAGGCCAGGGTACGGCTTCTGCTTCTGTCCAAACCTGTCTATGGCATCTGCCTGTGTCTCAAGTGGAGGCTGTGGTATGTGCCATATCACAAGCCCAAATTAAGCTTCCGTTACATCACAAGCCCAGGCAGAGACACCTGCCTATGGATAAGCCCAACCTAAGACATCTGTGAGCTCATAGGCCTGGTATACTACATTTTTGTCACAAACCCAGATTATCACCTCTGCCTAGGTCACAAGCATACACTATGACACTTGCCTAGACCACAGACCCAGATCCTTGTATCTGTCTGTGTCACAAAGCCACAGCATGGTATTTGCCTATGTCATAAATCCATGCTATGGAATTGGAATGTGTCATAAACCCAAACTTAGCAGGTGAAGCCTGGATCCAGGCGATTGTATGTGCCATGTAATAAATCCAGATGCATGCATCTGCTTAAGCCACAAGTATCGTGTATTGTGCTTGCTTATGACATAAGCTCAGGCTGTTGTGTGCCTATGCTACAAACCCAGACTAAACATTCACTTATGTAAGAAAGCCTAGATTACTGGACTTGCTTAAGTTGCCAGCCCTGGCTATGAAACCTGTCTATATCAAAAGCCCAGAATAAAGCTTCTGCCTATGTTACAAACCCAGATTATAGCATCTACCTACGTCATAGATCCAGGTTTAGCATCTGCCTATTTGACAACAGAGGCTTTTGTTTGCCTATGTCATAAAGTTAGGCTATAGCATCTGCCTACGATACATAATAGGCTATCGATTCCACCAAGTCATAGGCCCAGGCTAATGTATTTGCCAGTGTCACAAGCCCAGACTATTGTACCTGCCTATGTTCAAAATCAGGCCGTATCATCCAAGAAGACATAAGCCCAGCCTTCTTCATCTGCCTATGCCACAAGCACAGACTATGACATTTGCCCATGTTATAAGTCTAGGGTTTTGGAATCAACTTATGTGATGGGCTTAGGCTATGGCATCTGCCATATGAATCATCTTGTCATATGAATACAAGCTAATACATCTTCAAGACATAATCTGGACTAATGCATCTGTTTATGTCACACGACTAGGCTAATGCAACCACATTTGTCACAATACCAGGCATTTGAACCTGCCTACCTGCCTATTTCAGAAGCCCAGACTATGGTTTCTGCCTATTCAAGACCAGGTTATGACATTAGCAAAATCATAAGTCTATTCTACTGCCTCTGCCTTTGTCACAAGCATGAATTACAACATTTTCCTATGTCATAAGCACATGCTGTGACACTTGCCTATAGCACAAGCCGAGACAATGGTGCCTGTGTCATAAGCCTATATTGTTGCAACTGCCTGTGTCACAAATTGAGGCAAAGCAGATACTTATGAACATAGGCTATGGTCAGGCCATGTCATAAGCCGAGGCTTAACAAGCTGTCTTTCACATGAATCTAGGTTCTGGCATCTGCCATGTCATAAATCCAGGCTAATGCATCTGCCCAAGTCACAAACTGAGGCTAATGTACCTGCCTATGTCATAAACCAGGCTATGGTGTCTATATGTCATGAGCCCAGGCTATTGCACCTGCCTATGTAACAAGCCCAGATTACTGCATTTATTTAATTTACCACCCTGGCTATGACTCTTGTCTATGTCACAAATCCAGACTATACATCTGTTTATGTTATTAGCCCAGGATAATGAACCTACCTGTATCACAAGCCCTGGTATATCATCTGCATACTTTAAATCTCAGGCTAATCAATCTGCCATGTCACAAACCCAGACTGTTGCCTTTGCCTGTGGCACATCTACTAATGTCACAAGGCCAGGTAAAGGCATCTGCCACGTCACAGGATTTTATATCTGCTTATGTCACCAGTCCAGGCTACATCCTCTGCAAAGACACGAGCCTATGTCACAAGGCCAGGCTACGGCATTTGCCTATCAGGTTATTGCATCTATACAACATAATCCAAGACAATTCACCTGTTTATGTCACAAGACCAGGCTAGTGCAACTCCCTGTGTCACATGCTCAAGTCCCCAGTCATCCATTTACAGTTTGCTGTAAAATAATCCCTGATCCTGAAGTAGCAATCCCATGTTATTGTGATAAAGATGCATTTATGAACATGTGAGGTGAAGTGTCTCTAGTTTATTGCTGAGAAAAAGGAATTTCTCTTTAGTGCAACAGTACCTTCTCTGCTTGTTTCAAACATCCCTAGGACACGAAGGAGCACAGAGTAGGACTTCCTCAGAGTGCAGTTCTCATTTAGTTGTCTTAGGTTGCACAGGTCTGCCTCAGTATCCGTGGAGATGCAGGCTTAGGGACTTCAGCTGCAGACCTGTTTGTGTTTACCTCTCTCGTTCGATCTATGAGGATGAATTATGCAGATAGGTGGGCCATTTTCTCTTTCCTTGGAAACTGGATATTCCTGTATCACACTGCTCCATGGGACGTTCTGAGGAAGCCTCTATATTACATTTCACATGTAGTACACATGCTGGCACAATGAAATGGATGTGCCATATTAATCGCTGGTGTGTTATAATCTTAAAATTACACAACAAGCATAAATTTTAGGAGACAAAGAAGGCATTGCTGTTGAAGTCAGAACAGTATTTGTGTAGCTCTTCAGTGCTTGGGAGATGATTCTGATGAGCTATTATCCTACCTAAGATCTTGCTTACTTCATTGTATGCAGTAGAGTCAGTGGGTGAAATTACTGTAGTCTCTACTTTGTGGATAAAGATCCTGAAACTCAGAGAGGCTGAGGGCTTTGTCTTGGTCCAGGAAGTTGAGACTAGAACACAGGAAGAGATTTTCCCAGCGGCATCTCCTGAATGCTCAGTTTGAAACTGTGCCAGCATCTGGTAGTAGAGTGAATACATTAGGTGTGCCTTGGGGAGCCACATCTATTGGTGGCACAGTGCCCAAGAATACTGGTGGTGGCCTTTGCATTGAGGCTTGGTGCCAGAATTTTCAGGGTCTCTCCTTGTGAGTTTTCCAATTTCTTTGTTCTGTGTATATATTTTCAGTGTGTATGTGTGTTTAAATGTTGGTATGTGTATGTGTAAAAGCGTGTGTGTGTGTGTGTGTGTGTGTGTGTGTCTGTAGACTAGGGGCTGACATTGAGTGTCTTCCCTCGTTGCTCTCCTTTTCTTTTTAAGGCAGGGTCTATAGCCAAGCCTGGAGCTCATGAATTCCATTCTCTTGACTAGCCAATGAGTTTCATGAGTGTGCCCGTCTCCTTCTCATCAGCACTTAGATTGCAGGCTCAAGATGCCACACCAGGCTTCTTACATGGGTGTTTATGATCTGAGCTCAGGCCTTTGAATATTTAACCAACTAATCCATTTCCTCATCCCTGTATGTTTCTGGTGTAAATATTGTGAGAATTTGTAATACTTTTGTGATCTGCTGATTTTGAAATATAGGGTTTTCCAAAAGAGAGACGTGAGAAAGCAGAAAACCATTGTATGTGCTAATGGGCAGAATTACAGATGAAAACACTTTTCACATGGTTAATCATAAACCACAAACATGCACACGGGGAACATGTCATTACAGATGTGAGGAAATGGGCTGCGAGAATAGTCAGTCTGCGTCCTTCATCCTCTCTTGCCTTGCTCTGCGGAGGTGATCATTCACCTCAGCAGGGACAGCTCAGTCACATTGCTGCTCCACTCTGCCTGGCTTGTTTCCCTCATTGTTGGTTGGTGCTCTACACAGTGAGCCTGTGACCTTCTCTGCCAGATGATTGGCATGTGTGGTTGTGGGAGTTTTACTGGCTTCATAATTATTCTATGTGTGGTGTTATCTTAGTTTATGTCTTTGTATATACTTATTTTATGCTCTTTAAAAGGCAATAAAACTAAATTGTGTATGGTTGTTTCCTATTGTAGAGATGGTCTTAGGGAAGAATAAAGAGCCCATTGTCTTGGCTTGCTCCCTGAAAAGATGTCACATGCCCATTCTGCCAGCTTCAGTAAGGACTAACATGAGAAGAGCTGTGTCCACCTTAGAAGTCCAGCATGCAAAAGAGAGGCTATATACTCAAGTCTTGTGGATATGGTGAAGGGAGAGCAGGCCACTAGGAGGTAGAGATTTGGAGAAAACTCAGGAGAGAGCGTCTTCTGATTCTAATATTGTGATGGTTAATCTTGTCAACTTGATAGGGTTCTAAAGACAACTGGGAGACAGGCCCACAGAGTATCTATGAAGGCCATTCCAGGAAGGCTTAAGAGAGAAGAGAAGAGCTATCTTGAATGGAGGGCACCATTCATGACCTGGGCTCCTCGACTGAATAGAAAGGAGAAAGCAAGCTAAGCGCTAGTGTTCCTTTCTCTCCGCGTCCTGTCTCAGGACATGGTGTGGCCTGCTGCCTCACCCTCCCATTGTCTTGCCTTCCCTGCCATGGTAAATTGGGAGTCAAGTAACATTCCTTAAGCTGATTTTCCTCGGCTTCGTCTCCCAGCAAGAAGTCAAGTGACGCATGCTGATATGCAGGATGATTATACAGAGACGGCAATGAAGACGATTTGACAGACGCCCAAATGTTCTGAGAAACAGAAATGGAAAAAAACAGTTCCGACAAAGTGAGAAAGATGAAGTCCAAAAACAAAGGCTGAGTAGGGGAGCTTGTGCTGAGGAAACAGCCCAGAGTGGAGATAAGGCTTGAGAATCCTTCCTGTAACTAGCAGAAAACAGCAAGCTAGAAATGGCTGGGATCTCCATGTGTGTTGGAACCAAGCAGCTGAGCAGTGTGTGTGTGTGTGTGTGTGTGTGTGTGTGTGTGTCTCGGCAGGTGGGGTGACAGAGTAAGCTGTCCTCCAGGTCGGAGTAACAACACAGTGCTTTGGAAAGAAACCCAAACAGCCAGCAGACAGCGTGAGGTAACAGGTAGACAGGCAGGAGTCCTTGATTTATGTCCCCAGTGTGCCACCATGCTGTGCCCAGGGATGCTGTCCTCCATTTCTAAGCTGCTCCCTCCTTGATAACATGTACTTTGGTCATCTTGATGTCTTGCTGACCGCAGTGAACTGCTTTTTCCAAACTGCTTCTCATTTTTTTCTGTAAGAATCTCACCCATGTTGGGATGCTTTCTTAAATGCAAGCACATATTTTTAGTTGTGTTTAATACCGTAGCTTTGTGTGGTTACCCTATAAGGAAATTTCAGTGGATTGCCATAGATAGAGGCGTTTCATTTTCAACTTTGCATAAGACTCAGAAGGGAGTTAACATGAGGACAGCTCACCTCTATAATCTCAGCACTCAGAAGGCTACGGCTAGAGGGTTGCCGTGAGTTCAAGGACACTGTGAGATATCACATCAGAAATTCCCCACAAATAATAATAAATAAATAGAACATAGAAGAAAACCATGGATGGTATTAAGTAGCCAGTGCAACATTTGATCCGTGTGGTTTCTTCTCTGACACTTTTCTTGAAAACACTGAGTTTGCATAGCTAGGAGGCTCTGCATCTGCCATCTGTGCCTCTGGAGACTGGTGGCTGCTCTCTGCTGGGACTATTGATGTGGAAGGTTTCTATGTAGGAGCCTCATCTCCAGATGTTGCCTCAACCCTCTGTGTCAGGAGGCCTCATGCGATCAGTAGTGCAGGGACCCCTCCCCTACTTATGAAGCCTTCTGTCTTGACTCACCCATGCTATGCAAGCCTGGAAGGCATTTTCTGGAGAGTTCTCACAATGATGAGGATAGCCCACAGGAAATGAAGGCAGAGGCAGTCATAGACTATAAATGGAAGTGAGAAAATGGCTGTCAGGGGTGGGTGACGACAAGGGAAACAGGAGTATGTCCAAGAAGACAGTGAGCAGAGGGTTACCAGGACCATGTTTGGGTGAGCCAGTGTGGAGTCTGCGCTGGAAGGAAAGATTTCGGTCCGGTGAGAGCCACACCTTTTACTAACGGCTAGCAAAACATTTGGCTTTCTTCTTTGTACCCAGCCTAGAAGAATTCCTAAATTCCCTACAAAATAATCTTATGAGAGAGAATTTAGTGGTCTGAGAGAGCACGAAAGGAACTTCTCCCACTTACAGACACCACTGCCAGCATCACGCTCCGGGCTCTGTTACTCCTTTTTCAGCGCAGATTATTGACACATCGATCAGCAGAACATTATTTCTCATGGTACTTGACACACACGACACACTTTCCTCCATTGTTGTTGATGTCCTTCTGTGTGTGCTCAGGGTACATTCATGCATTCATGCAGAAGATAGAGGCTAATACTGTCTGTCTTCTTCAGCTTCACTTCCACTTTATTTTTTTAAACATTGTCTCTCCATGAACCTGGTATTCTCCAAATGGACAGCAAGCTCAAAAGATGCCCCCATGTCAACCTACCTCCCCAGTGCTGCGGCTATAGGCATGTATTCCTGTGCCTGGCATTTTGACTGGGGTTCAAGGTATCAAACTCATTATGACATAGGGCATATGTTGGCATGGCAGACACTTTACCTACTGAGCCATCTCCCAAGTCCTCTGCGCCTTTAGTGTTTTAAACTCCAACAGAGCAATGGTATTTTAAGCTGTAGGTAAACTGTCTTTTCTGTCAGGAGTCTAGTGGTGGGAAAGGGTCGTCATGTCCTGTGTGGTCTTGGGGAGGAATTCTTATTGTCACAGCCTTTGAAAGACACCCGATCACCTGATCACTGTGAGACTAAACAGGCTCCTATGCAATCAAAGTCAATTAAGATGATTGATCTGTGCAACAAGGAAGTAACTAAACATCAAGAACAACTTGACTCGGGCTTAAGTTTAGATTTTGCGAATGTGAATGGGCCAATAGGAACGGTGCTGCAAAAATCAAATGGGAGGAGTCAGTCAGCCCCAGGGCATCTGTGGCATCCATTGCTCAGCAGCAAAGCGATTGGGACAGCAAGCAAGTGAAATTGACGGTCTTAACAACAGAATCGAAGCCTGCATAGGACAACAAATCAAAGTCCAATGCCGGGCTGAAACTCCATACCTCAGACACCAAGGACCTTTGTCATCGGGGGACAGAAAACAACAACAGCAGCAAAGAAGCCGGTCTCCACCTCAGAACGTCATCTTCCTGCGGTAGACTGTTGTGTTCTCGTCGGGTTATCACACACGTTAGGGAAAGAATTCTCTGAAGCTGAAGCTATGTGATAATGTGTGGACAACAGTCAAGACCAGGGGTTTTATACTGATGGTGAGCCAAGCTGAGATGTGGCCATCCTCCTTGTGCCTTGAGTAAGGAAGCTTTTCTAGCTTTTCTAGTTCCTCACTTACCCTTAAGGAATAGGGAAAATAAAGAGTTTATCTTTTCCCATTCCTTCCATTGTACTTTAGAGGTATGATGTGTGTGTGTGTGTGTGCGCGCGCGCGCACATATGCTTCCTGCATGTGTCTAAGTGTGCTCCAGAAGCTAGTATCCATTGACATATCTTTCTCAAGTGTTCTCCACTATTCTTTGAGACAGGGCAGCTCAAGGATCCTAGAACTTGCTCGTGCAGCTGGACTGGCTGGCTAGTGACTCTCAGAGATGTGCCTGCACACCCAGCCCCAGCCCTGAGGTCACACCCACTGCAGGATCCAAACTTAGGTCTTTCTGCTTGTGCAGCATGTGTGTTATCCGCTGAGTTATCTCCCAGCACCCACGATGCGTATGCTTCTATTTTCCCAAGCTTATCGAGAGTTGGTGTCAGTCCCCAGATGAGATAGACTTGGACTTTTGTGTGAAGCACTGTGAGTGGAACCTGTGTTCTCCTTGATGCGTGTCTTGGGTAGAGAGAGAAGAGAACTGGGAGAGAATTACTAAACAAAATGGACAGAGCTTTTGGACTGAGATATCTATGTTCCATTGAGATTGCAACTCTAGCGGAAGGAATGGGCCCACAGCACAGGGTGCTCTGGAGAAACTGAGGCAAGTGGTCAGCCATCTTCTAAAGCCCCAGGTAGATAGGATGCCAGGATGTCAGTCATAGAGCATATGTGAGGGGCTCAGGAACAGTTAGGGATGAGAGTCCCAAGCAATGTGGGAAAGAATCTGTCTCCTCAGTAGAGCCATGGAATTAGGTTCCGAGGTAAGTTTCATGAAATGCAGTCTCCAGTAGGATTCCCAGTGATGGTGAACGGGGAGCTGCATGGTTCTAGAATTTTATTCGATAGGAGCACTGCTTAGGAGGAGCCGAAAAGAAGCAGCAAAGCAGGTGTGGGTGCCAGAAAGCACTCAGTAGTGAGCGTGAGTGACTTCCCAAGGAAAGGCTCCAGGTTACCTGGACACAGGCTGTCTCCAGGCTTGGATACTAGAGAGAATTCTCCAGGGTGGCAGGTACTTAGGCCAGTCCCTCTCTCTGCCTCCCTCCTTCTCCTTCTTTACCTTCCTCTCTTCTCTTTCCTTTCTTCTTATTGTTCACATATAATTCCGACACGGGCATCTTGTTCTAACGCAACACCTGGGAGCAGAGGGCTTTCCTTCTACTACATCTCCACGGCATCAGGGGATCTTGGCCTGGATACATCATATGTGGAGCCTCGCTCCTCTGCATGGTGTAGGTACAGAGTGGGAAACAAAAGCAGCACGTGAGAGACAGATGCTCAGATGTGTGGTCCAAGCACCATTTTTATCCGATAGATCCTCCTCTATGCTGATTCGTTCAGAGTACTGTCCACTGTCCCCAAACACACAGTTCTGTCATTTCTTTATAGATAACATTCTTGACAGTGATGTTTCAGGATCAGGAGAAGAGAATATCCAACAGAATTCTTATGAAGCTGCATTTTCTTCTTTGAATAATAGAATCATGGTAACTTTGTCACCATCCCATGCTCGTTATCAGTGGGGCACCAACCATTCACTTATACTTTTGGACTAGTATAGTCTCATGGAAGTTGCCGGAAGTAAAATGACTCAAGCAATATTATCCTGGTTCATAGAAGAAAAAAAACCACTTGGAGACAGGGCAGGCTATCAGCGGGCTTGGAGGAAGGAGGTTGGTTTGAAGACATTGAATTCTGGTCTCAGGTACTGGTTCTTGCCAAATTTTCCACTCTTGACCCTGCGTGTCGCTCTAGCTGGTCTCACTCCCTGGAGACTTGGGAGGGCTGTGCTGGAAGTTCTTCATTACTCAAAGCCGCTGCATTAGGGGCTGAAGCTCGGAAGCGCCAGGGCTGCTGGGTTGGTACTGTAGCACGGGCTGCAAGATGCAAACCCATCCCTGATCCGATGAATCCAGAGAGTTCAAAAAGGTCAAATGTTTAATTGAAATGGAATATTTAAGCTAAATTGCTCATGCACTACTTCAATATTATTGAAGTCCTAATAAATACATTAAAAGACGGTTAGCAAAAGTGCTTCCTGCTGAAGAACGATCTCATGAAGGGTGTCATTAGCCCACTCTGTAATATACAGGGAATGTTGTTTCAACCTAATTAAATGCCGTGCATTTTTGATGGCACTTAACAATATGTGGTTAATTACTATATGCAGGGTTTGTTCTATAGCATTAATTATGATGAACTCATTGGCTTTCGGAAGGATGAGGATGCAGTGATTTGGGGGTATATACAGAGCGTTCCACCGTTGTTCAAATGGAAATTTTAATGAATAAACTTCAGAGCTTTCTATGAGAATTGAAGAGTTTTTTTTCCTCCAAATATGTTCTAAAACTGAGTGAGAAAGTGCCAGTTATGGAAGAATTGTGGTAGGTTAGATTTCTTTACAGAATTGGCAAAAAAATTGTGGTTGTATAAATCATCGTGAGAAATTCAAGGGTAAACTGATTCAGGAGCTAGGTTGTTGGGAGGAGTTTCTGATCCTCAAAATGAGGCTCCTAAAAGTCTCTATTATTTTAAGAAGGCACAAATAAAGGAAGGCTGAGCATGGGCAGAGGAGGATGGACTTCATGCCTGGCTTGTAGCAAACTGGCAGTCACTGGGTCCTGTGTCTAATTCATCTGGACCCTCCCTCTGTCTCTTACTTTCCCTGGGAAGGTCTGCCAGCCTCTCCCTGCCTGTGTTTCCATCTTTCAGAAGGGGGTTAATTGCATGATTGACTTCTGATAGGGTGACATCGAGTCTACAGGGTACAATTCTTGGCGAATTGTGGACGGAGGGGATTTCAGGACCCTATATGGTCACGTGGACATTACCAGGGCCCCGTGCAGGCCTGTAGCTCACTTTTCCGGCACCTCACGGCTGGGAGTGCTATAAAGCCCCTGTACCCCACTTTCAGAGTCTCTTGCCCCTAGGAGGTCTGTGTAGCATTTGTACCCTGCTGCCTTCAAATTGCCTACAGGGAAGAACTCCCCCGGGGGTCCCCTGTTTCCTTACAAGTTCTGTTGCTGCATGTGCTATTGTTTTCATTTACAGTGACGTTCCCACACTGAGGGAAGGAGGTAGACCACTTGTCCAGTGGTGCAGGGGCATGCTGTGGGCTCTTCCTGAGTCTTTCATGTGAGGCAACAGCTCGGGTCAACAGTGATACATGGCTTACCGGGCATCAGTGCCCACTAGCCAGACACTAGGGAAGCTGCGTGCACTGAGGTTTTAACATAAGTACCAGGATTGGGGTTTTATCATGTCTAATAAGGAGCTGCTTGTAAAATCCAGGTTACCTATGAATTGCTATAGTAATAGTTATTTATGTAATAACTATTGTAATAGTTAACTTAGCCCCGTCCCCTCTAGTGTTAATTGCTGGTGTGAAAACTAATTTAGACTAGTGTATTAGTTTTCCAAAGCACCCCAGCAGATCAAAAACATCTTTGGCAAATATCAGATGGAACATGAACACATGGAACAAGGGCACCAGGGCACCTTGTTTTTGCCTGTGTCAGCTGCATACATGTTGGCTGACTGACCGTAAAATGAAATTTTTCTGAGATACTTGATCACAGGTAAAATGATGATAAGGGTGTGACTCTATAGTAGAACCCTATGATGATAGCTAAGAGCACATTTTTCAATATTTTGCAATCTTTGCGTGTGTGTTATGTGTGTACCTGGGTGTATGTTTGAGTGTGAGAGGGCAGATGTGTGTGCACATGGATGCCAGTCCTCACCTTGCTCCTCATCTGAGAAAGGGTCTCTTGTTCACTGCTGCATCCACCAGGTTAGGCTTGTGAGTGTCAGAGCCTCCTGTCTTTGCCGCTCATCTTGTTGATAAAAATGCTGGGGTTGCAGACACACACTGCCATGTCTCCCCTTGATGTCTGTTCTGGGGATCTCCACTCAGGTCACCACACTGGTGGAGCAAGCGTTCCCACTCCACATCTTTCCAACCCCTTTCTACTCTATGGGAAAAGTCTATCAGTTAACACCCCGGAGAGGGGGTGGCCTGAGATGTTAATTAAGCTGAAGCTGCAAGCACAGCTGAGGTTTGGGGCTCCCCCACAGATCTGAGTGCAGTCCAGTGGCAGCTCCCTCCAAGGGAGAGTACACCATCGCCAGTGCTTGCCCTACGTCACAACAGTGCAGACACTGAATTTTGTGGCTATCATTATGTGTGGGCAAAGGAGACTTAAACAAAGCTCTCTGATACATAGTTTCCTAAATTTTACCTTTACAAATCATAGGTGATCTTGTACTACATATTCATTTTGGTTTTCCTTTTATGCTTTAAAATAGTAAATCACAATTCAATAATTCTTGGTGGACTTGGGGGCTTGCCCTTGTGTGTAAGACTATAGCAGACTGCACGGGATATTTCCTTTCAAGCACTGACATTTTATTACCCTATACAAGATGCCAGTGGCCATAAATATTACAGGTTGTGGCTCCTCAGCAGAAGCACAAGAGTGTCATGTAGACATGTGACTTTCTAGCAATGGTGATGGCAGGAGATCCCACGATGACTGCTGCTTATGTCTAGGGTGTGGATGAGAGAGACCTAGAGGGCCTTCTTGAATGGCAGGGTAAGCTGTGGATATACATCCTAGCCAGGTCCCCACGAGCAATGGCCAAGAACACTCCATGCAGGTATCCCAGGTCTGTTCCCCAGGGAGTGGAATTCTGGACCCTGTAGCTTGTGTCCAGCCCCAGTCAGTTGACCCCCTTGGGAACCCTGACGCTTATCTGGGGATATCCAGTTTCATTCTTATTATACTGCTTGCCACAAAGCAGTGGAATACCAAAACCAAAACCAAAACATTGAATTAGACCCAAGAGATATATCTACAGAACAAATCCTTCAATCAAGTCTCAGGGAACGTCTCAGAAAAGGAGGGGAGATCATGGCAAGAGTCAGAAGATCAGGAAGCCATGAGATCCTTTCTCCTGGAAAGGACAATGAAGCAATACTCTTATCATATCTCAACAATACGGCTGCCTAAACAAGACCGGGATGGCGACAATGCCTACTGACATGTTATGGTGGACAGGGAAATCACATGGGGTTCCGTTCCTAGACAAAGAGCTACAGACAGCTGAGGACTCCTGAAAGGAGAATTAGCTGTCCCCAGAGATGATCCACCTAAGTGACTATCCAATTTCAAGTGGTCAGCCCTGAAATTATATCCATGCAAGCAACATGAACTCAGCAGGTTGTTGTATTTATATATTTATGCCTTCATACATATGTAACAACAGTTAAAGGAAAAGAAGCCATGCATTGGAGAGGTGATAGGGGAGTACATGAAAGGGACCAGAGGGAGGATGAGCAAAGAGAGAGATGATGTAATTACATTTTAATTTTAAAATTAAAAAATATCTTAAAGAAATAAAATCCTCTTTA
Source organism: Arvicola amphibius (assembly GCF_903992535.2). Classification (NCBI taxonomy): domain Eukaryota; kingdom Metazoa; phylum Chordata; class Mammalia; order Rodentia; family Cricetidae; genus Arvicola; species Arvicola amphibius. The sequence goes on from NC_052051.1 coordinate 153,797,929, forward strand.
TGAAAAATTATTTTGTTATATATTTGGGTTAGCAACAAAATATATGTTTTCATTTTGTGTACATGTGCATGTATATATGTATGAGGCTGTATGCCTGTGCGGACATGTACAGACATGTATATACATGTAGAAGTCCCCGATTGACCTCTGTTTGTCCTCATGAACTATCTACCTTGTTTTTTTGAGACAGGGTCTCTCATTGGTACTTGGGGTTCTTGATAAGCAATTTAGGAAGACTGGCTGGCAAGCCCCAGGAAGCCACCCGTCCTTGCCTCCCAGTGTTGAGATGTTGGGCGTCTGGCTCTACCTTCAGCATTCTGTGTGGGTCCTGGAAATTGAACACTGATCCTCAGGCTCAAATTACAAACACTTTACTGACTGAGTGATCTCTGCATCCACACCCCCAAATATTTTGTTGCTCAGGAGAAGGGCATTATTTCTTATCACGAAAGGATCCCCGCGTCCTTTGAATATCCTTTTTAATCACCAGAAGAAAAGTACAAATAGCGTGGCTTTCTTTTATCTGATGGCACAACAGAAATGAAAAGGAAAATTTTCCTCTATGATAGAAGACTGTGTGTCCGCCAATTCTCTAAGGGACTTGCAGGTTATTTCCACAGTTTCTTAACTTCTGCGCGTCGACAATAGTTTCCTGGGTGCCCTTTCCCCTCTTCTCCTATGTGCCTGTTTATAGAGACACGCATAGCTCCATCTACAATTGCGATCATTAGTATCTGGCGCGTCATCAATATCATCCTTCAGATGCGATTTGATGCATCCTATAGTCATGGAGGACAGTTGCATAGTCCTGTTTCCACAGTGGGTAAATGTATTACAATAAATTTGCTTTCTCTGGGCCGTGGAATTGGAAACCTTGAAGGTGGCGAGTAAGAAAGCTGATACCACTGCTTATCTATCCGAAAGCTAGAGGTGTTAGGAAGCCCAGTAATTGAAAAATGGATAGCGTTGATATTTGAACCTTTTTATATAACCTTTGAGGTATAAGCCTTTGGGGAATAAATTGCTTTTTGTAACAAGAGCAACGTCAGATCCCATGTTTAGAAACCCAGCACTTAATTCATTTTCCGACGGAGAAACTCATGTTGTCTTGTTGGGGAAAAACATTGCAAAATGGATTAAGTTTCACCCTGGAGAGATGATAACCCAATATAAAAAACCGGAGGCCGAGCTTTATTAGTTACTGAACAAATATTGCCAAGGAGGACAGGCGACCTTCCATGGTGATTGATCTAGGATAAGTAACCAACAACATTGCCTTCTGAGAATAACTTTGGGGCATTTTGGGATCCCAAGTCTCTTCTTATTTAAGGGATGTGACGGAACTCTGAATGGAAGTGCACATTATTTAACAGTCAGGAGTGGAGCCCACAGCCCGGGCAGCTTGTTGCTCCTGTCCCAGGTGGGCCAACTGTCTGTGTCTGTTGACCTGCTCAGAGCAGCTAGCTTGGGGACTCAGCTGAAAACGGACACCTGACCCCACGCTCAGGTTCAGAGAAGCCAGCCTGGGCTCTGCGTCGCAGCAGTTCTGTAATAATGAATAATTTACTCAGCGTGACACTGGGTACCCGGACTGTCACAAGATCTGGCGTATATTGTAACTCAGAGCAAGGAAGGGCCGGGGACAATGGTGATTGTGTTGTTATGTCTTCATTTCACTGAAATGGGGATCCCTTTAAGGAGAAAAAAATCAGTGAAAGACGGTGTTTGTTATGATGGAAATGAAGTATGATTTAAAAGAACAGTCAGTGACTCACATAGGCCCTAATTCTCATTGGCTGGATGTTTCTCTCCCAGGAAGAATAGTTTTATTGTTGCCATTTTCTTCCGATCTAAATTCTGATAAAACTGCAAGACATGGGGCTTGGGAAGATGGCTCAGTTGGTTAGGTGCCAGTCATGCAACTGCATGGACCTATGTTCTGATCCTCAGTCTCCCGGTAAAATTCCAGGCAATTTGGTGAGAACCCTGGTACTGGATTCTGAGGAGTGGAAGCAATTGGGTCTTTACAGCTCTTTGGCCAGCTAATCTATTGTAGTTGATGAGCTAGGTTCAGTGAGAACCAGAAAGTAAAGATGACGTATGACAGCAGTGTCAGGCCTGAGCACACAGGTGCACACAGGAGCATATGTGAATGCACGCACCAGTGCTAATAGGTACACACACACACACACACACACACACACACACACACACAGTTGCAAATCACCTATGGAGGCCCCCATCTCCTCAGGTGTAGTTATGTAGTGTTACTGCACACAGATGGCTACTGTGTGGTCTTCCTTGCGGTCCTGGCTGTTTAAGGAGGATGTGACCACACGGAGGAGTCTGTGTAGCATGCCTAGCGGGAGGACTTTATAAAGAAGACCTTCCCATCCTAAACTCTTCTTTCTGAGACCCTTTAGCCACCTGCTCTCAGGACAGACTGACTGTCATGGGTCCACGCACACCAAGGAAGGAGAACTGGGAAAGTAAGAGGCATGAGAGGGGCAGGACCAACCACGGCCAGGCTTTCCCTCTTGCTCTGGAATGAAGCAGAGCTGTTTGGGGACCCCTTGGGACACCTTTCCTGTCTGGTTCCTAGGCTAGCGTGTGAAGATTTCTGCCTACTGTGTCACTGAAGGCACACGGAGACTCTTCCCTTCCCTTTGCATGTACGTGTGTGCATATGTAAAGGAGTTAATGTTAGCAGTGTGGCAGGTGTGTATACTGTACTCTCTGAAGCATGGGTAGATAGTTTTCATAAAATAATAAGGGATAAAGCCATCTCTTGCCTGATTGCCAACTAAAAATATGAATCCCTATTGAGTATTGATTGCTAGAGGGCTAAGCTCTGTTAGGTTTTACAAACAGGCTATTAATCTTAGGGTATTTGTATATGTAAAGAAATATTTTCAAGGATACTGATAGTTCCTCTGATATTAGCATCTTATATTAGTGGAACACATTTGCCAGGTTATTCCTTAAGTGCATGCTGTAATCCCAATTCCCTCACTTCTGTATAAAGTCCTTCTCTCCCTGGGACTCCTCCTAGGACTCCACCTTGCCTTTAGTTGGCTCCAGGGAAGCCACTGAATGCTGCATTTTCTCTGACTTTGCTTGCTTGCATGGCCCTCACAATTCTAAGCAGTTTGTCCCTTTATCTGTCCCTTTGGGTTTACCTGATGTTTTTATTTTTGTTTTGTCTTGTATGTGTGTATGGGGGATGGGTAGAATGGGCTTATGGGTTTGAGAAAGAAGACCTCAGAGTGAGACACATAGGTCTTCTGTGATATCGATATGGTTGATCAATGCTGAAGGTGACTTTGATACCTGGTAGGTGGAGCCTCAGTCTTTCCATTCCATTTGCTGCCTTTTGGAAGACAGACGTTTATTACTATACACTGCCTACTGACAACAGAGCACTGGGCACAGAGGGGACTGATCTCGTATTTATTTATCTGTTTTCAGTTAGTATAGTTATTTGGGTCCAATCTCAATAGCTTATTTTCTTTCCTCTGGCTGTTTCAGCTCTTTCAAGTCACCCCTGGATGGCAGCTTGCACCCTTGACACACCTCCATCAGCACACATCTGTTTCTGGTCATCTCCCTGCATGCCTGGGGACCTTTCTGGACTCTAGATTCATCTACTCCTCTATTGCTTTCCTTCCAAGGACTGGCTCCTTGATTAGAGAAGCTAGTAGGAACAAGTCCTGGCTGTCAGAAGAGCAACTGAATATTTTATATGTACGCACATGCGTGTGTGTGTGGTGTGTGTGTGTGTGTGTGTGTGCACGTACATACGTGGCAGCCACAGGGTAGTCCTAGTTATCATTCTCAGGAATCCCATTCACCTCCTTTGAGACAGGGTCTTTCTCTCACTGGTCTATTGAGACCAATTAGTCACCAATTAGACTAGGCTGGCTAGCCAGTGAACAGCAGTGAACTTCCTGTCTCTATTTCCTTAGTGCTGGGATTAAAAATACATTCACAGCAATGCCTGGCTTTATATGCATGTTCTGGGGACTTGAACTCAGGTCTTCATACTTGCAAGTCAAACCCTTTGCTGACCAAATTATTGCCCTATGTCCATTAATTGAATTTTAATGGAGGAGAAGAACACATTTAGAAAGGACAGGCAGGCTAGTGGTGGACTTCAGCTTTGAGTTTACTTTTGCTTCAGTGCCCTACAAATAAAAAGGAGTGTGGGCTCTCCTGAAGGTTTGTCTACAAGGAGAATGACAGTGTGCTGGGCTCAGAAGGCGACTGCTGGATCAGTATTCAAGGCCCTGAGACCTGTATCTGGAACCTGTGGTGCTCTGCAAGCCTCGCTTGTCACCAGCATTGGCCTGCTGTTCCCCAGACGAACCTGCCCTTTTGTATCCTGGCCACAGAGACTAGGCAGCAGCTCTACCACCTGTTCCTGGCTTCTTAGAATCTTCTGGAAGCCTGGCATAGGATGTAAAATAAGCAAGGCACTTCCTACTCTGCTGCCACCTTGTGGGCAGGTGCTAGTGGTTGCCATGGCTACAGCAAGGGAGGTGGGGATCCTGACAGTGGCAGAGTGGGCAATCCTGTTTCACTGGTCCTCTGGTTGGAACTTGCCTCTGCTCTTGGGACAAGAAGCTGAGAGTGGCGGTATTTCATAGCAGGTATTCCGAGGAGCCCTAAGCCAATGTTTCAGCTTTACTGACGGAGAGCTTCAATACCCTCAGGGACCATCCACACAGACCACATGGCACTGCGGGTAAATCTGTCTTTCCTTGGACTCCAGTATTATACTCTTCCAAGGAACATTTTCTTTAAAAATGTGCTTTTTTGGGGGATTCATTGTTAGTTATTTTTAAATTTAGGATTTGTTGTGAATTAGATTTTTAAGGCTACTTTGATTATTTGTGACTAGAATCTTGAAAGCAATTCTTGAGCTGCCCTGCCAGTCCAGTGGTAATTTATCTGTGGGCCCTTTTGACTCCAAAGTGTCCTATCCCATCAACTTAATGCATGCTACATGCTTTCAGATTCACAACCTTTGCTTTGCTTGGCTTATCTTAATCAACAGATTCACCTCTAAGCACTCTGGGATCCGAGGTGGTGACAACTACCAATTGCATTTTGTAGCTAACTTGCCATCTTCCTGCCTCTTTCTCCCCGATCCTGGGTAGGTGGGATAACAGAGCTAAACCCCTAGGCTCAACTTAGACCTGATTTTAAAAAGAGCAATCGAAGGTTCGGTTTGATGGTCCTTCAGGTAACGGCATGGGCTGTGCAAGCTCAGCATTCTGAGTTCAGTCCCCAGAACTCACCCTATGTTGGAAGGAAAGAAAGCAGTGACAGAGATGCCCTCTGACCTCTACGTGTGTGCTGTAGCAGGTGCGTGCCTGACCCCTGCACAGCACATTCATGTATGTGCATGCATTCACACAAAATTAAAATTTAAAAGACGAGAGCAATGGAAATGCTTCATGATAAAACTTTTTTGTTACAGAGGATCTTTCCTCTCTAGCCAGCTGACTTTTATTTTTAATGACTGATTAAATCATATGTTGACTTTTATCTTTTTTGTATATTTTATTAGCTCATTTTGCATTTTCTCCTCCATTAATTTATGAAAATGGGAAATTACATTCATAGACGTTTGAATGATAAGTCACCCCTGCAGCCCTGGGTGAGACTATGAAGGTCCTGGAGTTTCTATGATGGCGCTTGGTAGCAGAATTCATGATGTTTTTCTTTGGCATGCTAGATAGAGTCCTTGTTCACTTGCTCCTTTTTATTCAGTCAGGGCCTTTAACCATGGGATAGCTCTGCCATATTCCAGAGACATCTTCCATCTTTAGCTGAACGTTTCTAGAAATGCCCCATAGACATGTTGAGTAGGTGTCTCATGGACGACTCTAAATCCATATGCAGTGATGGTGAAGATGAGCCATCACTGGGAACAAGTTTTTGTTATTAGTATCTATTGCCCTCTTTACAGCGTGCAGGATTTCTCCTCCTTTGCTTTCTTAATCAGTTTTCTTAGAGGTATGATTAAAAAAAAAGATTTCATCTTATCCAAGCCTGAATGGTCAAGATAAAACAACAAGAGGTAAAAAGCCAGCAGCAGTGAAGCTGGTGTGGCTGGAGTGGAAAGGGAGCCCTTGTCTCTACTGCAGGGAACACAAACTAGAGGCCTTCCTTATCCACCATGGGAGTCAGCAAGGACAAAACTCAACCAACACAAAAGACCTTTGGGAAAGTCATGTGGAACCATAACTACTGCAGAAGCTTCCTAAGATACCCACATACACATGTAAAAGAGCTAACGTGAAGCTACCCTTTAATTGGGAAGGGTGATAGAGTGCCTGCCTGCAGTGCACCGCGCCCCCATGTCTGCACTCTGTGCGCTATTACCCAGTTACCAAGATTCGGGTAAGGGGCAGGAGGTTAAAATACATAAACACATACAGACAGAGAGACAGCGACATGGGTCATCCTTGAATTCCCCAAGAATGCCCCCTTTATTGTGTTCAGGGCAGATTATATAGAGATAGCCATGCCCCAGCCAAACCCACCAGAAACCACTCTCCTGCCATTAGGAACTCCTGAAGGTCTCGTGCTCAGAGCAGCTGTAGGCACTCAGATCAGGGGATTACAAGAAATTCAGGATCTGGGGTCTCACTGTTCCCAACATCTGCCACATGATTGCTAGGACCTGAGTTTAATCCCCAGAGCCCATGTAAAAGCCAGGTGAGGTGACACATGTCTGTCACCCCAGTGCTGCATGTCAGGGAGATGGCCAGACCTCTGAAGTTTATTGGTCAGCCAATATAGACAACATGGTGAGTTCCATTTCATGGAGAGACTTCTTAAAAATAAAGTGGGCAACAAATGTTCATTAAATTAGATTTGACAGATGTCTTGGATTCTCTGGATAAACATTTTTATTGCCTGCTAAATCTATCAGTTAGAGAAAAAATGATAAATGATACCACTGTGGTTATAGATTTTTCAATGTTTCCTTGTATTTCTGCTATTTTTATTTATATGTTAGAAGCTGCTGGTGCGTAAAGGACTCTGGAATGGAATCCTCTGAGTGAAATACTTTGTTGTTGTTGTCGTTATTGGATACTGGCCATTTCATCATTAATATCTGCTGCACAGTATCCCTAGAGCTTATGACTCATTGTTAAAATGACTTCTCTTGCTATCATTCCATATGCAGTTCAGGAATGCATCATATATGTACTTTCTTCATGGCACAAGTCATATCCTTAAATGGAATTCTTGATCCAAAGAATTCCAGCCATAGACAAAAGCTCCTCCCATCAGTATAGATGGTTAGAATTCATCCATTGCTTGTGTGTGTGTGTGTGTGTGTGTGTGTGTGCTTGTGCACGTCTTTATGGAGGACAAAGGTGACCACAGATGCTATTCATAAGTTGCTCTCCATATTGTTTGTTGGGCAGGGTCTCCCGATGGACCCAGCTCAGTGATACAGCTAGGCTGGGTAGTTAACTAGGCTGGGTAGTTAATGGGCCCCAGGAATCCACGTGTCTTCACCTCTGTGTTACATGAATCTTTACAGCTTATCACAATGGCTTTATTATTTTTTTTAAGAAGACATTGGCACTGGGGACAAACTCAGTCTTCACAAATATACAAGCACCTTTCTAACTAAATTAGAATTCTTTAATTCTGGATATGTTTTCTATCACTGTCCTATATTTTATACCCTCACCGTGCTATTGTTTGCACAGTTGGAACTTACCAGGATGATCCATCTGCCTTTGACTTTCTCTGTTGTTACTTGGATCTTTAGAGTAAGCTTTGGACTCTGGTAGAGCCTCAGTAACTCTTTCCACCTCCCATATTGAAAGGACACTGTCAGGTGTATAAACTTTGAAACATTCTCTGAAGCTTTAATTCTTCAACGTTGCCCTCTGTCAGGTGAAGCTCCTATTATGGCTCTTGACTGAGAGTGGACATATCCAGACAGTTGGGACAGTATCTATGTAGTGCACTGTAGGTGTTGGCTGCGGCCATTGGTGATGATGTTTTGTAGACAGGTCACTGTTGGTCCCACTTATTAATGGCAATTACTTGAATAGCCTATTCTAGGTACATGGTACATTTTCTCTCCATTCTAAAGCCCCAGCAGCCTGTCCCCCACTGGCTTTGCTTTCCCTGAGAATCGGTTGTTTGTCGGATGTCCCTCTGCAGACACAGTCTTTTCTTTCACTTCTCACATTTCTGTAGTGTCAAGGGCAGATCCACATTTACTTATTCTGCTTGTGATGCAGGAAGGTACAGTCTTTCATCACCTCAAAATAGATGCATATCCTAAATCTCTCTTCATCTCCCTCTGTCTTCTATGCTCTTTCATGCAGGGTCTTGTTGATAATGCTCTTGACATTTACCCGGCATCTGAACTCAGAGTTCATTCTTATGTCCTACTTGACTGTCTGTGGCCAGCTTCCAAAGGGGACAAAGGTGCGAATCTAGATAGTGTGCAGGGGAGATGACTTGGTCCTTCTGTCTACACCCAGAAGCTGGGACAGATGCCAAGGCTTTCCTTCCTTCTTTAATCTGGCCTTGGTACCTCTTGCCCTAATCTAGATGCTGTGGGCAGTACTCCCAGTCTGATCTGAATATTACCCCAGGCTGATTACCCATCCTTTCCCTGTGATGTCTAACCCTAAATATTGTAATTTCAGTAACTTGTCCTCCAAGTTGCCTCAGACCCTCCCTATTGTAACTCTCCTGCACCCGTTTACTGATGAGATATTTATTACCGCCTAGTTATTTCCCAAACGTGTTTTCTCCTGTTTCTATTTGTTTTTTCATTGTAGGAGAAGAGAGTCTCATAATCCCAGCCATTGGCTCTGCTGATTTCACAGCCCTCTTAACTCATTTCTTCTTGAAACCACTACACTGGGCAAGGGTTATGAGGCAGCATTCAGAAAACAGCTTTCTCCTCAGATGGTAAGATTATATGGGTGCGAAGACTTACGTCAACTCAGTAGCTTTTCGGGGTGGTCCTTGATGCAGCAGTATATTCTGGATCACAGGGCAGTGTTTGCCAGAAATTGGTTCATACCCTCAAAATGAGGCCTCCCAGGGCTCAGCAGATTCCACACCTAGTTTTTTTGTGGATACCGGTTTCATTTCAACACACGAGAGCTCGGGTTGGTATTTCCTGCCCACATGTAAGCCTCCCATCATCCCCCAGTTCTGTCTTTGCGCCTTCATCTACGAGCACTCATCTCATGCTTGCTGCCAAGGCTTTTCATAGCCTCTTTATTTCTTTGTACTGCCCCCATTTCCTATAAGTGGGGTCATTTATTGAAGTCTGTCTTGGTCATTTTATCCCACATGAATGGAGGAGGGATTCCCTTCATGTGCAGTGGGGAGAGCCTGTTTGATTCAGCTGGTTTTGGACTGAGAGGAAGGCAGGGACTGAAAACACTCAATCAAAGACCCCTCCAGACGCCAGAGGACCGGCAGAACATCTTTTCTTTCTTCTAGTCAAAGAGATTTACCTTTGATGGCGATAAATGTCCCCCAAGCTGTTAATCATTTTTTAGATAGTGAAATACTGCATTCTGCTCTGTCCCCTGACAAGATACAGCGAGGTTTAAGCCCACGACATCAGCACAATACGGATGGATGCCTTCTCCTCCAGCATGCATGCGGCAGCTTAATGTCACTCGGAGAAAGAGTGAGGGCATAATGTAAATGTGACAAGGATAAAATACTTCAAATAAGGTATCACTCCAGGGACAAGATAAATAATCAGCGCCACAGCCGACAGAGGAACAAGCCCGTCAGCAGAGCGGCCGCTGTAAAAACACCGTCCCTTCCGAGGCTCAGCACGTGCTCCGCTAATGTCATCCAGGGCGGAGCCTGAGAGGAGCAGCCCTCTCGGTGACCTACACTGAGTGAATTAACCTACGTAAATTTCTAAAAACACAGCAACAGGAGACTAAGGCTATGGCTTTCTCTACAATGCAATACAAGAAAAATACTGAAATGAGCAGGAATTTACTAGTGTGCATAGGTGTGGGCTGAGGAAAAACACATCATCCTGTTCACAAACACGTGGCCCTTTCTCTGGACATACAGTACCACATACTTGCTCTTTTCGTGAGCTGTTCTGTATCTGGGGATGGCGTGTGGTCACCTGTGCTGCAGCATACGGAGGCAAGGGCAGAAGACGACCAACATGACACCTTTGCACACGTGAGGCATCACACCCAAGAGCCACTTCTTGTACATGGAGTCACACACCCAGGTACATACTCAAGTGAAAACACCGACATTCCCCACCTATCGGGAAATTAGCATTTGTACATTGAAACTTGGCCATTTTCTCAGTTCTGGGAAGGAATAGATGTCAGTAAAGCACAGATGGACTTTTCATCCTGACTCTGTCTTTGTGATGATGGTTTCCTGTATGTGGGGTAGATGAAAGATAAAGGCCATATCCTGCAACTCTCAGGCTCAGCACACTGCAAGGCTGGCCCTCCTGGTTGGTGCTCATCCCTAAGGTCTCCAGGGGGCCAAATACTAACAGTGAGCTGAAAAGATAATTACTGCTGGGATTTAGAATGGATTCATGGACTGGTTTTCCCATCATCGTGAGCAAACATCTGACAGCAAGTGACCCGAGACAAGAAGGGTTTTCTTTGGATCATGGCGAAAGGGACTACAAGTCTACTCTGGTGGAGAAGGCATGGGAGGAGTTACCTGAGCCTTGGTTGTAGGAACTGGAAGCAGGTACTGAACACCATGACAGTTCAGGGGAGAGAGAGACAGAGACAGAGAGAGACAAAGAGACAGGCAGACACATACACACACACACACGCGCACACACACACACACACACACACACACACACACACACAGAGAGAGAGAGAGAGAGAGAGAGAGAGAGAGAGAGAGAGAGAGAGAGAGAGAGAGCGAGCTGAAGAACAGCCTCGATATGACCCCTAAGACCCATACTCCAGTGACTAGCTCCTGCACCTAGGTGCCCAAGTGCCGCCTTTACTGTTTCCCCAAACAGCACCATGATCTGGGAACCAAGCATCACAACTTATGAGCTTATGAGGACATTTTACTTTCAGTCCAGAACAACTCATGCACTCTCATGTGTGTATGTCTATGTATGTGTGTATTTATATGTCTGTGCCTGTCTGTCTCTGTCCCTCCCACGTGTGTGTGTGTGTGTGTGTGTGTGTATGTATGTAATGCCACAGAGTTTCTATGGAGGTCTGTCCTCACCTTTCCTCTCCTTGTCGAGGCTGTGCTTCTCTTGTTCTTTCTGTTTCTGTGTAGCTTACTGTGGGCTAGCTGGCCCCTGACCTTCCAGCCAATTCTCTTGTCTCTGCCTCCTGTTCCTGTAGGAGTACTGGCATTACAGATGTATGCCACCACATCTGGCCATTTCTGTGGGCTCCAGGGATCAAACTTTGTTTAGCAGGCATGTGTAGCAAGTGCTTTTACCTGCTGAGCCACATCCCCAGTCCTTTTTTGAATTTTGCTGGTGATGAGTAGTTCATAATTTTGTAGGAAACATTTAAAAACTATCCTGCAGACATGATTTCAATTGGCTGAATGTTGCCTTAAAATTGTCGCCATAAGAAAGATAGATGGTTTTATACAAGGTCAGGAAAGGCAGGAAGGAGGTTTGAAATCAAATTCTGAGTTTATTTTCCTTTAAGACTTAGGAATTTCAATGAATGAGTGATTAGAAATTGTAAACTCAGCAAACACATGAAGGAACTCCCCCCTCCCCCTCCCCACCGTCTTCCCTTCTGGGAGCATAGCTGATGCTTACGATGACTTTTGTTATTTCCAGTGGAGAAGGAGAAGAGGCCTCTGAAGAGATGGAAGCCCATGTGATACCCCGTGCATATTAAAGACAAAGCACTGTGCACGGCAAACAATGCAGAAAGGAATCACAGAGGCTCAAGAGACGGCTTAGTTGGTAGAGCGCTTGCCCTGTGAGCATGGGGGTGCATGATTCGCCCCCACAACCCACATAAAGTGTGGGAGGCTGTGGCCCATTCTTGTAATCCCAGCTCTGGGGAAGCAGAGACAAGAGAGTCCCTGACCATCCCACCTAGCTCTAGGCCAGTGGGAGATCCTGTAAAACACACAGAAATGAGGTAACCAGCACCTGAGAAATGACACTCAGGGTTGACCTCTGACCTCCCTCCATCTGCATACGCACAAAAACGAATGTACTTGTACCACCCCCTTCATACACATCAACACATAAAACATATACACGCATATAAACACGTACATGCACAGATATATAAACAGTACATAAGAGTAAAACAAATGAGCAGAAGCCGGGCAGTGGTGGCGCACGCCTTTAATCCCAGCACTCAGGAGGCAGAGGCAGGCGGATCTCTGTGAGTTCGAGGCCAGCCTGGTCTACAAGAGCTAGTTCCAGGACAGGCTCTAAAAAAACTACAGAGAAACCCTGTCTCTAAAAACCAAAAAAAAAAAAAAAAAGAAAAAAAGAAAAAAAAAACAAATGAGCAGAAAGTACAGCTCTCTCAAACCTCCTCCACTTGGACTGGAGGTGATAGCTGGGAAGGTAGGAAGTGCTCGCAGTGAAACCCTAGGTACCCGAACTTAGATCTTGGCATTCATGTCAAGGCTGAGCACAGAGATATGTGTCAGCTTCAGCGCTGCAAGGATAGAGACAACTGCATCCGTGGTGCTCACTGGCCAACCAGTCTAGCCAAAATGGCAAATTCCAGGTCTAGTGAGAGTCTTTACTACCCCCTGGGGGTTAGCAAGAGCATACACCCACAGACACAGACAGACACACAGACACAGACAGGGACACACATAGACATGGACACACACACATACACACACACACACACGGATGCACCTAGAGACACAGACATACAGACAGACATACACATGGACACACATAGAGACACGCACAGAGACACACATAGACACACCCACAGATACAGACAAATAGACATACCCATGGGTACACACAGACACATACATGGACATACCCACAGACACAGATAGACAGATACACTCACACAAACACACATATACACACAGACACAAACATGGTGCACACACACACAGAGACACACACATTCATGGACACACTTGCACAGCTAACTCACTCACACACACTCTTTACATCTCAAACTACACAGCCCAGGGAAATAGAAAGGCAAACTATTATCTGTAAGTTATGTATTTATATGTCTTAAATTAAGATATAAGAGGTTCTGTTTTTCTTTTGTAAGGAATGAATATTAATCATTATGGTCAATATTTTCTAGTGGCATTAAACTTACAATTATTTTAAGTTCTTCATATTATACATAGCATGACTCCAGATGCATGCTTTGGACCACAGCTGTGCTCAATCTTCATATGGTAACTACAGTGTGTTCTGTACCTGAACCCACGTGAACATCACACACACCATGGACAGGTTAGACATACCTTAAAGGAAGATTATTAGGAACCCAGATAATACTAAATTCCATGTTTACACCCATATTCCTCCAGTGTGTCTCAGGCAGTCTCTCAAATCTGTCATATCACTTAGCAGATGGACAAGTATGCAAACAGACAGACCTACAGGCAGGGAGGGAAATGAGTCATTGTGAAGATGAACACTGTGTTGGTCAGTGGGCCACGTGGCTGAGAGGCCTAGGAAGCTTCAGCCCCTTGTGTGTGCACAGGTGTGTGGGTGAGTGTCCTACCTGTGTCTGTTACCAAGGACGAGTACTTGTGGGGTTACATCTGGGAAAGTCATGAACTGGGTAGCATCAGGGGAGATGGCTGCAAATCAGGCTGGGCAGAGGAGATACAAATGGGGCCGGCTCAGCGCTTTGTGGACACCTAATTACAAGCAGAATGAAAAAGTCCCCCATCGTTCTGAGTCACCCTCGCTGCTCAGGTCCCCTCTGTGACCGTGACCGCTGACCCATGCTGATGCCAGCTCTCCCTTTCCTTCTGAGAGAAAACCTGAGATTTGCCTTATCAAGAACGGACTCATTTTATCATTTCAAGACCACTGTTATTATTTTTTTTAGGGGTTAATGTTACCAGAAGAGGTCAGGGTGATTATTTAGTGGGAAAAATTGTATTTGCTAGGACTTTATTGGTTCTCTTTGAGAAATCTGACTTATTTATGACATAAGTCATTTTGGGGCAGCTGATGGAAGGTAGTTCTCTTTTATGACACTTGGGCCTTTGTGTAAAATTGTGCTATAAATGATATTGACAGTGCCATACAGCACTACTGTATTTTTTGTATGTTGTAAAACTTTGCTACTTTATGATCAAATGAAGCCAAGTTGTACCTCGTCGGCAACTCAGGAAACAAGCGCAAAGGTGTCTCATGTTCTGAGGGATAGCTGAGGGAATGGGCGTTAGAGAAGAAAAGGCCCCCAAAGAAGACACAGCTTACACTGCGTGTGCACGGGTGTGTGAGTGTGCATGTGTCCATGCACTTGGGCCACAACAGTCGCGTTGTCAACCGTGACGTCTCCTTCATGTCAAGCTCCTTATGAAGACTTGCTTTGGGGACACATTTGAGCTGAAAACATAAATAACGAGTGGCTGCTCAGATTCTTTACCTGGATCCTGGGCTCTGAATTCAAGGCCCTTTTTTGGGGAGGGAATCTACTGTTGCCTTTAGTATGAGTCCTGAATTAATGAATTCTTTAATCTGCCCAGAAAGTCAGATCTATCACTGTCCTCAACTCAACACTGGCCTTGGACCAACCAGTTGGCTCTCGATTGGAAATTTTTTTCTTTTCTTTCTTTCTTTCTTTCTTTCTTTCTTTCTTTCTTTCTTTCTTTCTTTCTTTCTTTTTTCTTTTTTTGGTTTTTTGATACAGGGTTTCTCTGTAGCTTTGGAGCCTGTCCTGGAACTAGCTCTTGTAGCCCAGTTTAGCCTTAAACTCACAGAGATCTGCCTTAGGCTTCCTTAGGCTTCTCACCAAGGTCAAGAACACCTCTCAGCCCTATCTGAGTAGCAGATTCAATGACGGACTCAGGGGCTACTACTTCAGTTTATGGACATGTTGGCTCTTTTATTAAATATGATCTTGCACCATTGGCACATTTCTGTAGTTCCCTGGCCTGAGGTAAATAAAGAGTGGAGCATCCTCATGGATGCAGAGAGTGGAGCATCCTCATGGATGCAAAGAGTGGAGCATTCTCATGGTTGCAGAGAGTGGAGCATCCTCATGGCCGTCATCGCAGATACTGATGACCAGGATTCATGCTGTGTGCACATATGTTCACAGAAGCCTGACCAGGCACAGGAAGATGACCAGAACCATTAGTCATCTGCCTTTCCCTACTGGATTGACCCCAGGACTACCCATGTCAGACAGTGTGACCAGAGTCACAGCAGAGGTCTTCCTGGCTCCTAGGCCAACCAAAGCTGCCTGTTCTGAGGAACTGGTGCTTCTAGATCCTGTGATCAGATGAGGTCACTGTTGACCTACAGGTAGCCAGAGCAGGGCGTCTTCCTTTGCCTTAGGAATAAGTGAAACAGAGCCCACTGAGCTGAGCCGAGGTCACATCTCTTGTATTGTGGGAATGACGAGGAAATACAGATCTTTCTGGTATTCATGTTGACACAGTTCATTTTGACTGGGTCTCCGTGCCTAGGCTGCATGAGGTACCAACAGGCTAAAGACCCCTTGGAGATCTTCACTTTATTTGTATAGCAGAGAGTCAAGCTAGGCCTAGTCCTCTGAAGAAACAGCCCTTCCCTGGCAAATGTGTGATTTGGCTTCCCTTCTTGGAGTCTAGGTACATGAAGTGCCCTACCTGCTGGCCTGGAATGTCCATGTTTCTGTCTGTCTGTTGGAGGCAACAATGAACCTAGCAAAGTGGGTAGGGGCTTTACACATGTCCCCAGAAGGAAGATGGAAGTAAGGTCCCTGGGAGAAAAGGAAGAGGAAGGAGAAAGGAAAAAAGAGAGAAAAGGTCAAAGAAGAAAGGAATTAAGGTGTGTGTGTGTGTGTGTGTGTGTGTGTGTGTGTGTGTATGTGTGTGTGTGTGTGTGTGTGGAGGGAGAGAGGGAAGGGTAGGGAGGGAGGGAGGGAAGAGAGAGGGAAGAGGAGGAGAAAGTGATTCAAAGGCTGAGAGGAGAAGAGATGCCAGGTCCTCTGTCCCAGCCCAAGTAGAGAGCTTGTAAGACAGCGGCAGGCAGCATCACACAGCGTTTGTTCTAGAACCAGCCTTGCTCTCCCCTTGGAGCCAAATCCAACTTTTCTCCAGTGCTGTTTTGTTTCGCCTTTCCTTCTTGTCATTTATGGTGCCCTCGACAGCACGGCGAGGCGCCCGCAGCTCTGGAATGCCAGGCTGGCACCGCCGCGCGGAGCCGCAGCCTGGTGTAATCGACTAATGGCTTCTTTTCATTGCAGCCCTCCCTGAGAGACCCAGTGGCAGATTGTAGACTCAATTACTCTCATGTCAGGTGATTATCCCAGGTCTTAATGTAATCTTCCATTCACACATACCATATTTCAATTACGGCAGCTATGGAACAAGCTGTGTATTCAAATCGCCAATCACCTTATCACTGCGGAACAATGTCAACTGTAAAAGACGCCAGCTGAAGGCAATTACACATGTGTTGAGACTCGATTATGATGACTCTCTGTGGTATTTGTGATGAGCTGGGGAGCGTTCTGAAAATTTAATTTAATGACAATATGCTTGCTGTACAATCCATAATACCTCCTGAATCCAGCATGGGGCTATTAAAACTGATAGGAGCATATTATCGCCGCGCTGGAAGGCTGGGCTGGGCTTGGGGCTGGATGCCTCTACAGGGAACCATAGGTAATTTCTGCACATCTTTCCGGCACAGGCAGGCAGCTCCAGCCCCAGCTGCACATGGAAGGTGGGCCTGCCCGTGCTGAGTTAAGGTGTTTTGCTCCAAAGCCTCTATCCTGTTGCTGTGCAGAAGCGCCGGGACCCACAACCTTGTGGAGGCCTCAGTTTACAGGCTTGTACCTATGGGGACAAGAGACTTGGGGAAGGAATGATGGACCATGTGTGGACAGGGTCCTGCTAATACTCAGCCTGACCACTGCCCCCCCACAATTCCCCAGCCCCCCCTCACATGTCTGAAGTCCCCATGCCGAGGTCACAGCTTCTGTGGTGCTCAGTAAGCAGCTTCTGATAAAATCACGAAGAGGTCACCAAGGTGGGACCCTGACAGGGACTCTAGAGGGTTTCTCTGGTGGCTCTGTGCTTGTGATCTCAGCTGCCTCAGACACACCATCCATTATTTCTCTGAAGTTCTGAGGATCGCACCCAACTGTAGGTACTGTGAGAAAGGTGTAGGCCACCACTCCCTGGAGACCCCTTGGAGTCCTCAGCTGTGACTCTGAGTGTCGTCTCACCAGGAGAGGGGAGGCCTTGAGAGAGCAGTGTCTAAGGTCTGTGCCGTTTTTCTCCTCGTTTGACATGGGTCAATATTTTACTCCATCTCCAGAGCAGAAATGACCCATTTATTCAAGAACAACACCATCTTGCCTTAATTATTAAGCTCATTAATTGAAGCTACGGAGAGATGGAGGTACAAACTTTTGTTTAAGTGAAAACATCTTTAGTCTATAAGAATCCTTGTGTTTTCACCATCTCTCTCTCTCCCTCCCCCCCTCAATGAGCTGATTAAGAAGTGTGTACCACATGGCTCATTTTGCTACCATCTTAAATTTTTCAGACTGATTTTAGTTACATGCTACCATAAACATGTACTCATTTTAATTATATTTTAATAGCATGTATTTTTGTAGCAGAATATATTTTTTGAAACTAGATTTTTCTGTACTTGACTTCAGCGGCAACCTCCTGGGACATCTACCATGCACACAGACTCCAGTCTCCTTTAAATCTAGAGTGTCTCGTTTTCCATCACACACCATCAGAACTGAAGTTAGCTGAAAAGAGATTTTATTTTATTTTTTAATCCGTGTTTTCATTCTGCAGCAAAAGCAACAGCTGCTTGGGAAGTGTTTGGATGCAGTGCTTTCTGAGTAGGAACTCTGTGTTCTGGAATATGAAAGGATGACATATTAGATGCTATTAGAGCCTTCATGGATGAAACAAGCCCTCATCATCATTGTGGCTATAGTTCTGATGCAGATAAACTCTTGTGGCTAGATGACTGGGATACACTCTTTGCTCATCAATTCTGGTGGAACTGGAGAATGGGAAGGTTACACAAGTAAAGAATTGTCAACCATCGGTCTAGCGCTGAGGGTCCAGGGAGGCCAAGTGCTTGCATGATGTCTCTGAGCCCGGGGTTCCCCATGGTCAAGGTGCTCACAGCCATTTGGCTCATTTCCTGTGGCTTTAGTCGGACATAGAAACCAAGACGGAGAGAGAGTTCTGGAGGCTGACAGGGTTTGAGGTTAGCAGTAGGGCAGCTTGAGGGTCTTTCTGGAAACTGAAGTGACTGTCACCGACTGCAGTATGGTCCCTTGTGAACTGCTTGTGTTCTCCTGGCAGAGCACTGTCTCCAGATTGGAACTAAGAGCGTTTTCCGCATTGAGGAAACCTAGAGCACACACAGTGAGTGGGGCAGAGCTGATAGGGTCCCACAGATGGAGCACCACTCCGTGACAACTAATTGGAAGTTTGTAAAATAAGCTGCATGGAAAATGAGGGATGCCACCAAGAAAAAGCTCCAGCCGAAGGCCAGGAGGCCATCTACCATCCCCAAACCATCGTATGACCTGCTAAGGTCCTTCCCTGGAGTGACTCTGCCCTTGCCCAGGAACGTCAACAGTTAGTGGATATGGTTTGCTTTTCTGTGCAAAGTGGGGTGCTTTGGCATCTAGGGTTTTGAGGTTGTGTGAATTTACGCAGCAGTGCCCACGAGCATGGCAAGGCAGGGAATGGAACTGTGGCCTACAAAAACACAGTATGGCTCATGATCAGAAGGGAAAACTTCTGGAAGACATGGAGAGAACTAACTCTGCTGAGCCCAATAGAGATGGAACTTGAGGGTTTAAAATGTTTTCCACTGTCACCTTCATTTTATGATTTTGTGCCAAGCATGTTTTCTGATGTCACTTACTTTTTCCCTCCTCCCGGTTGTCGTAACAGTGTGTACGCATCCTTTACACATACAGTCATGAGCATGTGTCCCATTTAATAGGAGCTTGACACTCAAGAGCTTTCTTGTGATGCTGGACGTAGCGATGGCTCTGGGACAGCTGCTTTGCAAAGTTCTGCCCTGCTTATCCTGAACACATGAGCTTGCAGCACGTGAGTCTTCTGTGAAGAGCCTGGGGACCTAGCTGTTGACATCTGTGCACTCTGTCACACCTTCCACGTCTCACAGAGTAGTGGCCGCAGGTTGTGCATACGCATGGCCCCAGCATCAACACCCATACCCTTGCTGTACATCATTCTGGAGTCTGTGCGGTGGAAAACAGTTAACAGGCACTGGCTCCTGAGCTTGGCCATTACACCCTGGCATAAGAACCAAAATTAACTAGAAAGCATTTTACATCATTTCTCAGTTCTGTTCCTGAGATAACATTGAGATGGAGAAAAAGGCCAAAAAGATGAATTCAAGCAAACTGAGCCCTAGTGACTATCATTGCCCTTCTTCCAACTCTAAAGTTAATAGGAAAACTAACTTTTGTTGCGTTATACAGAGACATGGAAAGCAAAGAATTTCTGTCTTATTTGCAAATTTGTTGTTTTCAAATTTTAGTCATAAGTAACAACCACATCATGTCCAATCAAAGACACAGGTATTCTTTGCACAGCGCATCGCATTTTATACCTATAATGGAAAAGCATGGTATCTTCATATTAATTTGCTGCTTGACATTGCAATTAAATAGGATGCATATTCATCTGTGCTGGATAATTATGCTATTCATATGCCTTAGAATTATTTAGAAATTCAGATATTTACACTAAAATATGACTGTGTTTTTAAAGACAAGTAGCCAAATGTCCAAACAAACGTGATACTGTTGCAGCAGCCAGGGTGGCTAGCTGTTTCCCTTCATATATAATCCTTCACCCAAGAAGGAAAATGCTATCTGATTACAAATTATGTACCTATTCTTACTTCTTTTGCCCAAGGCAGCAGTTAATTTTTGCCATAGGTCACAGAGGATAAAGCCCCGAAGATCTGAGAGCTTCTTAATTGCGTTGCATAGAACTTCATGTCACCAAGCACCTCAAAGGAGTTATTGCAGCTTGCAGATAATGTCCCTTCCCTGCAAGCCATGAAATAGATTCTCCCTCTATTGCGATATTAATTAGACTTCAAGGATGTTAGAAAAATTATAGCTTAAGCCTCTGCTAAAAAAAAATTAGGCAATATTATAGACAAAATCTTGGCGAGAACTTACAGGGAAGTGAATTCACCTTGGGGCTTGTTTTGTTTCGGGAGGAGGGGGTAGGGTCATCCCAGCAATCCATAGGCCTTGTCACAGCCCTGCGATATATAAGTTTTGAGAGAATCCCAGGTTACCTTTGTCAATTGTGATGTTGTAAAAATGGAACGAATCGGTACGACCCATGGAAATCACAGGAAACGGGAGAAATCCACCCTGCCGGCTGTATATCAAGCATCCGGTGAGAAAGGGCGGAGAAGGAGAGTGGAAAGAAGGGCAAAAGGCGAAATGGTTTGTGTCCATTTAAGAAAAAATCAATAATAGCATAAAATTGATTTAGTGCTTGTCATAAAACATAAGTAAGTGCTGGAAAATAGAGAAAATTGAGTCTCAATTTAATCTGCTCAAAGCCGCACTGTACTGATGAAGTGGCTGCAGTGGGGAGGGGACCATAAAATCCAAAGACAGATACTTAATTGTCATATTAAGGTTCCTTTCAGCCCACGGAGTCGAGGGGTAGGACCCATTAATCATGTGGATAAGGGGCATTGAAATCAAATCTCAATTAAAATCTGTTCAATAATGTCTCTAATATGTTTTTCAAGCATTAATTTTTCCCATCGATTCTCCACCCCATAAATCAGATATGTTGCCGTGAATGTAATAGTTTGTGGAGGACAGGATGAGGACCTTATGAAGTTAATGCCGCAGAACCATTTAATTTACACAGGCTAAAGTTTTATGTGTGTTGTTCATTTCTATTATTTTCTTCAGCTAAAAATTATTTGGGCTATAAAACCAAAAACTCGAGTTCATTTTCCCCCAAGTGTCTGTTTAGCAATCACAGTCCACGTTAGGTTTTTGTTCTTTTTTCCCCTGCTCTCTCTCTTTTCCAAATTTGGATTACTTACACACCTACATACTCAAGCAGGGCTCTTGGGGGACAGAGGTTTTCTCAGAGGCTTTCTGTGTCTACAGAGAGGTGGGTGTCCTGTACCCCAGGGGCTCTTATGAGAATTAAAAGGATTCAGGTGATGCAATTCACAGAGGAATATGAGCTTAGAAAAAAAGTGACAGTTCCCTATCTTTTTTCTAACATAGGAATGAAAGCCTCATCTGAAATTACAAGCAAGTTAGGAAAGAGGAAGAAGAAAGGCAGTAATGTTGGAGATGTGGGGTTTTAGTATACAGCGTGGAAGTGGAGGGAGCACCCAGCACCCTGTGGTAAGAGGCTCTTGGTCTCAGTCCTCAACATTCTGATTATTGCTTTCTAAGTGTCTCACAGCTGGTGTGGATACATTGTTGTTAACTAAAGGTCACACCTTATCCAAATGTCCTTGTTTTGTAACAGAGTCCCCCTTCTGTCCCAAGATCTCAGCACTTCTGGAATTTTCATTTTATCTTCTAGTAGAAACCAGATCACTCTGGGCATCTCCATTTTGTTTGACATATTTGTAGCCCTGTGTTTGTCACTACGCCAAGTTGGCATTTAGGTTACATTGTCATAAACTGATTTTCTCAGTCTTTGGGGGTCAGGCAGGACTTCAGCCAGCTGTTTCAACTCCAGCCAGGGTAGGGCAGGTTCTAGATGAGACAGGTGCACCATACGTCAGAGAAGAGTCCGCAGCTGCCTCAGCCGCTGTGCACAAGAGTGCGGTTTCTCTGTGGGGTGATTTTATCAAGTCATGCAGTCCAGAACTCCTACTGTTAAATCTTCTTCTGAGCACATGAGGCCTTCCATGTCTCCCAAAGCTAACATAAGAAAGCCATTTTTGGAGACAGTTTTCGTTTGTAGAAGGACTGTAGAGATAGTCTCGTTTTTAGAACCTTAAGACTACTTCCTGCCACTTGTGACTGACATAAGTTAGCATGATGCAATTGTTTTAGATTGCCATTAACAAAAAGCCACGTGTATTCATGTTTCCTTATTTTTACCCAAAGTCTTTTCCAGGTCCCACCGCGAGGCTACATTCTGTCCCCACAGATGCCTGTTGATGGGTTAGTTTCTCAGACTTTCCTTATGTGACCTTGACAATTCTGTGACAAGGTCAGCAGGACCTGGCTTGGCAGTTCTGCACTGTGCCCCTCTGTTGGCTTTGTTTGGGTGGGCTGGAGACCTGGACCATGGGAAGGAAAGCTGCAGGAGGAAGGACATCCTACCCTCAGCAACTCCCATTAAGGGAATGCTCCAACATAACTTTCCACACTGGTAAAGGGGGCTCAGCCACACACAAGGGGTATTCTAAAGGTCTTCTCCTCAAGGCACACTCCTGCAAGGAAGTCCTTCCATTAGCCCTCCTCTTCAGAGAGGGATCCTACCTCTTTCCCTGAAAACGTGGACTCCACACCCATTGTGTGGAGTTCTTTTGCATAGGGGAGTTGGTATCTTTTTCCCTTTTCTTCTTCCTTTTTTTTTATTCTCCTCTTTCCTTTCTTTTCCTTTCCTTTCCCTCCCTTTCTCTCTAACTCATGGATAGTTGTACTTTCAGTTTCCTTACAATACAATTTAATTTACTTCATTTAGCAAATCTCCCAAGTTTTGACCTTTTGGAGACTCCTTCTGTTGGCCCCTGTATCTTTTTGATATGCTCCCAATATTGTGGGATATAGTTGTTATTTTTTTCTCCCCCACCTTCTTCATATCAGTCTCCCCTTCTCCCCTTCCTCTTCCTCCTCTTCTTCCTTCTCCTCTTCCCCCCCCCCCTCTCCTTTCTGTTTTTGGCGTCTCCTTTCTTTCCTGTGCTCCAGAATGCTCCCATACCCTCCTCTCTCCCACAGGGAGCTTGAAAACCAGCAGAAAGAAGCCCAGAGCCTATTTTTGCCATTGTTCAGCTCAGAGCAGCAGAGGCCCAGTGCCCACTGGTGCCTCCCCTCAGTGGGCTTTGATCCCCAAAGCCACCATCACATGTGTACTCACAGACCTCGCAGTGTATGCAGGCACAAGTGGTGGCCCTGGCTATGTGCAGTGAGCACTCAAACCCAGAATATGATAGAAGAGATAGAGGAAGAATAGAATGTCAATTTATTGACTGCCTGTGGCCATAGAGGAAGTCCTGTACAATAAGGTGGGAGGGGTTCTCAGGACTCTGAAATCAGTAGCAGGAAAGAAACCCGGCCTCTGTCCACTCAGTGTGCGGGTGGGGATGAAGACAAGGCATTGACCGCACGGTGCAGAGTACGAAAGAGGAAGGGCGCCTCCAGAGTCCAACATGTAGGCTTAACATTTTTTTGGACTGTATCTTATAAAAGCTGCGGTGTGCTGACCGGGGGGTCTCCTTCAACAGTCATTGTCTCGTCAGTGTCCCCAAGTCCTTCAGAGCACAGGCAGATGGCCTTGATGGAATACTAACAGGAGCCTGGAAGCACTTGTCTTTACTAATAACTTACTGAACCATCCGTCAGACATCTTTAAGCTACCTAGCCAGTTCTGTGTGTCATCTCCTGACTCACGAGAGCCTTACCCTGTATGCTGAGATGACTTGCATTCCACCGCCTGGGTGCTATGGGCTGGGTCTGTGCAGGGAACACTGCAGGAGTAGAGCTACATGCTTTTCTGTTTCCGAGCCTGAAACTGGGGCCCAAAGGAGAGGAAGAATCTGATTGGCAGTGAGATGGTGGGCAAAGAAGCCCCTGAGTAGGCTGGGCAGATCCGTGTGCTAGAGCGGGAGTGGAGAAAAGGACCCTGTGCGGCTGGAGACATCAGACCTCACAGTCCTAAAGGCAGCTGGAAATGGGTTTCATTGTTAACTTCAGGGAATGAAGGTCAATGTGAGCAGGGGGCCAAATGGTGCCATCAGCAGCCTATTCTTACAAGGCAGGTTGGAGCCACTGTGCCTTGGGGATGGCCCAAGCAGAAGAGAACCTGAAGGAGGGACCACAGAGACACTAGACTACATGGTGGAGTGGAGGGTCCACTCTAGGTGTCCATTGCTAGGAGGGATTGACATAGGGACAGCCAGGGTAGGTCCTGAGTTCTTAGGATGTTTCTCAGTGATGGAAACTCTTATACTAGAGGGGCAGAAGGACAAGGATGCACATGTCAGGCTGATCCCACCCTGTGTGATGTGAGGACCAAGATGCTAGAATAGCATATTGAACATCTGGGAAAGGAGAGGGGTAGATGTGGAGCAAGCATCTCAGGCAGGTAAGTGTAGGAGCTGGGCTGGAAGGCCACTGGTACAGAGCATGTTTCACACATAGGTCCCCAGCTCCTTAGCGATGCCGGACAAAGGGAACCCAGTGGATGATGTGCAGATTAAGCCCAGCGTTGCTGGTTCTGGCTCCTCTGCACAATACTGATGCTGAGTTCTGGGTCACTTTCTCATCAGCACTGCTATGCTCTGGGCCCAGTGGGACTGACCTCCAGCTCTGGCCCCTCCACGTGGCTCAGCTCAGCAGAGCGATGCCAACCACAGCCCAGTTCGTTATGTTGCCCGTCACTGCTGCCTTGCTGGCATTCATTGCCATAAAACCAATCACAATGGAATCATTTGATACGTGTGTGACTCACAGATATAGTTCCCCGAGCCACTGTTCTACATTAGTAGTAGCTAAGCACCCATTGATGGAAGCTTAAAATAAAGTGTTCCCCGAAGGACCCCTGCTTTAGTAGGCATTACCCCAGAAAGCAGGAGCTCTTCATAGTTACTGTAAATTCCATCCATTTGCAACTGGGACAGACATATTTGGGGAATCCATTTATTTCTCTCTTTCCTGCACTGATAAAATGATGATTATCATGTGTGCTTAGAGAAGCTGAAGCCGAGAGCCTTCTCCTCCTCCTCCTCTTCCTCCTCCTCCTCTTCTTTTTCTTTCTTCTTCTGATCCTCTTCTCCATTCTTTTCTTTCTTTTCAGACAGGAAGAGTGATGTCTAAATTTGGTGCAAGTGGATACCTTCAGGCCTTCTTCCTGACAAGGAGTACACGGAGGGACTTATAAAGCCCAAACAGATCTATTTTTCTCACAATAGACATAAGTCCCCTGCATGGGTTGATTATAACTTGCTGCCTGGGTGGCCTTGGTTACCAACACTGAGGCTGAGTCTGTGCCAGGAGTGTGGGTGAGCAGGTGATTTGAAGGGGAGGTCTCTCCTCTTGTGTCTCCCTCACAAGGCCGAAGGCCCCAGAAGTGGAAGTTGGCGGTTGATATGAAGGAGGAGCTGTCTCAAGTGTTTCCCGAGCTTTGTATAGCTTGACACATCCCTTTGGAGCTCCTTCCTCTTCCCTGGGGCTAGGCTGAACTCTTGGTCCCTGAAGGTCACTGACTAAGATGCAAACCTGGCTGACCTAAGCTAGGGTGACATTTTAGCAGAGTCCCCTTGTACTAAGTCTTTGTCCTGCCAGCCAGCTCCCAAATAACAACACAGAGGCCCTCTATTGACGAAAGGTTGGCCTTAACTTAGGCTTATTTTTAACTAGCTCTTATAACTTAGTTTAACCTATTCATATTAATCCATATTCTGCCATGTGGTGTTACCTCATCTCCACACTGTCCGTCTTGCTCCCCTCACCCCAAGTCTGGATAGCAACTTTGCCTTTCTTCTTCCCAGAGTTTCCTCTCTGCCCTGAAGTCCCACCTATACCTCCTGCTTAGCTATTAGCCATTCAGCTGTTTATTATACCAATCACAGTGATATTTCTTCACACGGTGTTCAAATATCCCACAACCCCCTCCCCCAGTGTCTATACCAAGCTTTTGCAGACAAATTTTCTTCATACAATGTTGAGTAACAATGAGAGAAGTTATCACACAGGGGCTCTGGTGTGAGGGTCTGGCAGAAGGAGATATTCCACAGAGAGACAGACAGGTCATGTGTGACTTCCTTCAGGGAACAGAACAAAGGGAATGACAAAAACCATACCCATTCTAAAAAAAAAAACTAATTTACCTTCTTGCTTCTAGATATTCTAAGCCTCATTTCTGAACTAGGGAGACTTAAATTATCACAAAAAGCAATGGTAAAGTCAGGTAGGAGAACTTTCTGGCCATAGTATAGTTAATTTTTTTTCCCATTAAGGATATGGTTGCAGTCAGCATTTGGCTTTTGTTTTTTGGTGGTAGCGTGGGAATTAAGAGAGGTTTCATGTAGTCCAGGCTTGCCTCAAACTCACTAAGTAGTTTGATAACTTAAGTATAAAGATAACTTTATACTCCTGATCTTCCTGCTTCTGCCTCTCAAGCACTGGCATTATCACACTTAACAGAATCAGCACATAGTTACTTTCTTCTAATAAATCCCTAAGTAGATTAATCACTCCCAATAATGCAGCTTCCATTAGATGTAGTAGCTAGTTACTGTTTCTTACACGTGAAGGTAAGGGGTCAAGAGGTGCTATGTGTGATACTCTTAGTGACATGCTTAAACTCAAATGTGTAGCATGTAGTACAAAACATACAGAGGGAATGAGGTGCAGATAAAGATGAGAAACATACATACATATCTAGCTAAAAATGAATAACAGAAAAAAAAAAACACAACCCAAAATACCTTACCTCTGCCTCCTAGTCTGCCCAGATGTGAGCAAATAAACCCTTCTCCTGCTACCACAGCCACAAGTTGCTCCTGCTGCTGTATCCCCCAATGGGGGCACTACACTTCCAAACCATAGCTAAAAGAAATCCTCCTCCTTCTTCTTGCCAGGTATTTGGGGAAAGAAGCTAGGAAAATGTCTACTATACCAATGGGTGACCAAAGCTGGTGAATGAGAGGGCTAAGAGGAGTGCCACAGGCAAAAAGAGGTCTGGGCAATGCCAAAGGCAAATGCAGCCAATAGAGTGTGAAAGCCTAACACACACCTGATCAGAGTTCTCGGAGATGACAGAGAGAGTAGGGGAGAAGCAGCAATCCAGAGGACGAGAGCAGACCCTCTGTGTGAATCAATGAGATTCTACTCGTTGAATCAAGAAGTCTGGGGACTCTGCCAAGGAGTCATTAGAGAATGGGGTTTTTATTCAAACCCTAACCCATCTGAGAGCAAGCATATCATGAGAAGCACAAAGAGGCACAGCCTCAGAGTAGAAGGCTAGCCTCTCTAGCCCACACCAGGGAAGCCTGCAGCTGAGAGTCAAGCTTCTCTGAGGATAAGGCCCTCATGGGCCGAGCTGTTCTGGAACCATCTCTAAAAGAAAATATGATATAGATCTGTGCTTGGGAAGATTAAAACTGGGATCTTTTCTGACTGTCAGATATTCAGGAAAAGAGATGCTCACAGATGCCAAAGAAACAACCAAGCAGCCTCTGAGGTAGCTCCTCAGAAAGAAGAATTGGTCAGGAAAGGAGATCATGGGCACAGAGCACGTGGGCATTAGTGTAAGTGGAATTCCTTTGACATCTTCTCTAAGATAGGAGAAAGGGCACTTCTTGAAATGGCAGCTGGGGTGGCTGAGAGCAGGGAAAGTGGCTTTTGGTCTAATTGTGCAGCCAGGATGAATTCCTTGGCCAGCTACTCTGTGCTGCTGGGTCTGTAGGGAAGCCCCAGAGAATGTCATGTCTCCAGTGGCCATCTGGGCCGGGCATGTCTCTGAGTGGGATAATCTGGAAATCTGAGTCCTTGGTACACAAAGGACATTTCCGAAGCTACTCCCTGTGTGTGCCTCTCACCTTGTCAGTCTTCATGCCCTAGAAAGAAGCCCAGCAGGAAGAACTGAGGGAGCCTGGCCCTGTTGTCCTGGAAGGTGAGCATGAAGACATTTACATTATATGTGAACCCCAGACTAGAAAACCAACATCTAAGAGGAAGCAGAGAGGGGGGAGAGGGGGTAGAGAGAGAGAAGGAGGACAGGAGAGGCCTCTGATCTGTGCCCTTGATTTCATGGAGTTGGATAGGGCCCTAGCATGAGAGTAGGGGCTATGGGCAAGGGACCCTGTCTTCCATGGCTAAGGATTTGAAATTAAGAGTCTATTTTCAGAAGCAGGAACACTGATACAAGGGACAGATGTGGATTGAGGGTCCCTGGAGGTTTTGTGTTGTATGATATGAATGCTCTTTTATCACCCACTTAAGTGGAAGCAAAATTATTCTAGGAATGTGAGCGTTACAGAGCTCATCTGTGAACAGGCCAGCATGTGAACACTTGGGCAATGGGCCACATGACCACCGTGATGGTAAAGTCTTGGTTTTAGAGGCAAGTAGGAAGTTCTTGTTCACAGACATCTGCTCATGGGTCTTGAAACCTGGGCCCATCTGTCTTGATCCTTGTAAGAGCTAGTCATTTTGTTTTATTAAAAGAAGAGTATGTGTATGTGTGTGGATATTCACATGTGGGTTTGAATGCCCACAGGGGCCATAAGAGGGTGTTGGGTCCTTGGGAGCTGGAGTTATAGCAATTATGAGCCCCTGATGTGGGTGCTGGGAACAGAACTCAAGTCCTTTGCAAGAGCAGTATACACTCTTAACTACTGAGCCATCTCTCCAGTTCTATAGCAGTTAATGTTAATTGTCAATTTGATTGCATCTGGAAGCAACTGAGAGACTTGCTTCTGGATAGATCTGTGAAATCATTTCTGGGATGAACTTAGCAAGGGTGGAGGATGCTCTTTACAGTAGGCTGCACCAAGGGTGGAGGATGCTCTCTCCCAGTAGGCTGCACCAAGGGTGGAGGATGCTCCTTCCAGTAGGCTTTACCTAGGGTTTTGGATGCTCCTCACAGTAGGCTGCGCCAAGGGTGGAGGATGCTCTCTCACAGTAGGCTGCACCAAGGGTGGAGGATGCTCTCTCACAGCCGGCTGCACCTTTCTGTAGTAGCCCAGCTATAAACAGTGTGACCATTAAAGTAGTCCTGCCTGTCCCCCTTCATGTCTTGCCTGTGTCTGTCCCATTGCTGCTGCTGCAGCTGTTGCCATCCTCTACTGACATCAGAACCAAGTGTTGTAGGCTTTCCATCATGGCTTAAAGATGAGCAGATCACTGGGAGTTCTCTAGACCTTCCTCACTAGATAGGGACTGCTGAGACATCCAACTTTGTGCGCTGAGCAGTTGTGAGGGTCTCTGCCTCCCCAGTGTGCAGATAGCCAGTTTTGAACTACCCGGTACCATGTGAGCCAATGCATTACACCTCTATTGTCATATATTGTCATATATGTTCATTCTGTTGACTCTGTTCCTCTGGTATTGTATCTGGTTGATACAATCTGTCATAAGAGGCACTGAAGACAACAGACACACATCACAGGCCCGTTCAAATACTTACTAATTAGTTCTGGCTGAGATAGCCCTGTGAAATCTTGAGCTCAACTCCAGGCAGCACAGTGACTACCTTCCCCTGGATGACCTGGAAGCCCTCCCAGCTTGTATGTATAAATTCCATGCGATGTAAAAATAAAGTCTTCAGATTCAGCTGGGAAACTATTTGCGGGGTGGAAATGAGAATATTCCATTAGAGCGATTCACTCTTAAATTATTATTTTCTATAAGCTTTAGTGTTCTGCAAAGATTTTATTTTAATGTAAAGTGCCTGATTCTGCAGTCTTCAGTAAGGCAATAACTTTTCATTAACTTCATTTTTCATTTTTATCTTTCTCTGAGTGTTGCAGAACATAGCGTGTGATTTTGAATGTCATGTAACAACAACTCTAAAATTATCTGCCCTTATTTGCATTTGACACTAATATTTGATATGTTAAGTTACGCAGATCTACAAATGTAGGTCTGCCTCATTCCGCCTTGGGTGACAATAAGAGCTGTCAGCTCTGCATTTCCGTATTGAATTCATGTTGCTAATGACTGCTGACTTCTTTTTTTTTTTAAAATATTGTGTATATGCAAAGAGAGAGAAAGAGAAAGGAAGGAAAGAAGGAAGGAGGGAGGGAGAGAAGGAGGAAGGGAGAGTAGGAGGCAGGAGAAGGAAAGGAAGAGAGAGAGAAAGGAAGGAAAGGAAGAAAGGAGGTCAGAGGATGTGAAGGACTGAGAGACAAGGGATTTCAATGGACTCCAGAAAAAGTTAAACAAACCAGCCATAGATTTCCCGCTTTGGATTTGAACTAGTGAGATTTTGCAGAAGTGATCCGAAGTGACTGCCAACCTACAGCAAGAAGCAGGCTTACTTTCATTTTTAAAATGTGGATTTCTAACAGAGTTTCCTGTATCCCAAGCTTATATTGTTTAATCCTGTCAGCACTATAGCTGCACAGGGTTTGTAGACTGATGGAAAAAAGCCCGGCCCTCCCTTCGCACCTAATCTCTTCCCAAGGGAACCCCTCTGAGGCACGTATTAGCATTTTAATGTATGTCGTATGCAATTATTTTCTGGTTCCTTTTTTTTTTTTGACAGCATGGGGGGGAATCTGCTGCCACACCAGTGTGTATTTCTCTTTCTAACACAGCTTCCTTTTGAGGCCCTGTTTAGTGTGCATACCTGTGTGTACTTCCTGCTTATCAATTATGGGCACCTTCTCTTTGCTAGACGAGGTCCTCAGACTTCTGTTCCTCACCTTGTTACTTCCTCTACTCCTCTGTGGCTTCCAGGCCTTGTGGATAAGCCCTCTATGCTGGCTTTGTTTGCTTTGCCTCTTCCCTGGCATTTCAGCTTCTCGAGCTCTATTGACACATGGATTCTGAACTATAAGGAGTAGTGGGACCCATACACATCATGGAGGCTGTGAAGATGGTCCTTCGAGGAGTCATGTGAAGAGGCCTTGACCTCTGCCCTCTGGTTTCCTGGGGGGGGGCATTTGCCAGAGAAGTGCTCAGCTGTGCATCTGCTCCACTTAGCCCCCTTCCAAGTTCTCTCATTTGCTATTTATTTATTTATTTATTTATTTATTTATTTATTTATTTATTTATTTTACCATAGTCTCTCTCCCTTTCTCTTCAGCAAATCTGCTCTTCTTCAGAGCCCACACTGGCCCCACTCACAGTGGGCTTTGCCTTGCTCTCTGGAGGGTTTGGCTGGGTCTCTGGACCTGCAAGTTCACAAGAGTGAGTCACCAAACCCTCCGTCCTTGGCTCCTGGTGCTGTACTGCAAAAGTGTGTGAATAGAGGCAATCCTTTCCTGGATAGTGCAGCTGGGTATGAAATCCGGGCCTACCACCAGCCTTTCTAGGACTTAGAAGTAATTACCCAAGGATTTTGTTCGGGAGTAGAAATGAAAAGATGCTCTGACTCCTTCTTTCCTTCTGTATTTAAATTTAAAGACAAATCAATTGACACGTTTTGTGTTGGGTGGGATACATGGCAGACATTTGAAAGTGGGTACATATTGGTTGTGAGTAATTATTTTTTTTTCATTCTGTGTTACTATTTCATCATTACCTAGCTTTCTCTTCTGAGTCTGTTCCCATGGAGACTGAGAAGGAACCTTTTTCCTTTTTTGAAAAGTGTAAACACATGAGGTTCTCCTCCAAGCTTCCCTTGATGCTAAGGGACTTGCAGATGCCAGAACAGAATGGCCTTGGTTCTAAGCAGGTCCCATCTGGGTAGTGGACCCACTGTTCTGAGAATTAACATCCAGAATGGTATGACATTTCCCCCTCTTGGGATGCTCTGGTCTAAGTCTTGCTCCCCAGCCCCATAAGAGTTGGTCACATCACTGCCAAAGCCACAATGTGGACTTAGCAACTACTCTAGGTCAGCTGTCTATGTTCAGTGAAGTCACTTAGGTCCTTAGAGGTGGTAAAGAGGCAGGGAAGCCCAGGATCCTAAAGGACAGACAGCATGCTGCTAAGAAGGTGGTGGGGGCTGCATGGCAGAAGGCAGGTAGGGCAAGCACAGCCACTAGACTCAATGTCCCAGAAGTCCGAGAGACATCTCCCTCAAAATACTGGTAATTTCTCTCTTGCTTAGGTTGTATATTACAATATCTAAGCATAATAGAGGGGGTGATTTTTCTCATCTGCTATGAGAGACAAGTGCTTGACAGGTAAAAGAAACTTTCCAAGGCCATCTCCTTTCTCACCCTGAGCACAGTTTCTGAAGTTCCCAGAAGTGGCAGCTGTGTTAAGGGTCCCACAAGGCTGATTAAATAATGAGGACTTTCATGACTGTGGGGAGTTAGAGTCTTGCAGATCTAGAACAGAGTCATCTTGGGCTGTCTTTAGCTGACCTAATAGTCACTCATGCTCGTTCCTAGGTCTGACAGTCTTGTGACTATTACACCAAGCAAACCTCTAGCTTCTGCTCCCCCAAAGGCTAAGATTATCAGATCACATCTGGGACCTATAGCAGACATATCCCCAGTTTTCTGTACCCCACCTACCTGAACTCCTCACCAATGCCTTTGAAAGAGCTTCTTGACTCATGATGTTCTTTGTTATGTAATTACAGAAAAAATCATATAAATGTTACTGTGATAGAGCCTGGATCCAGGATTCTGGGCCTTGGACACTCATATTTGGCTCAGAATCAACTCTTATTGCCTTTGAGACAAGGGTCATATTTTTGCATCTACAGAGCAGAGGAGAAGATCCCTGGCTACAAACACAAACACACACACACACACACACACACACACACACACCTCATAAGTCTGTTGTGGGATTTCCCTCTGTATGTTGTGATTACCATTGATAAATGAAGGAACTGCTTTGGACCTACTGCAAGGCAGAACTTAGGTAGGGAGGAAAGCTAAGCTGAATGCTGGGAGAAAGGAGGCAGAGTCAGAGAGAAGCCATGTAGCTCCACTGGAAACAGGTGTTGAAAATTTAGTCGGTAAGCCACAGCCATGTGGCAATACA
This sequence comes from Arvicola amphibius, assembly GCF_903992535.2. NCBI lineage: Eukaryota > Metazoa > Chordata > Mammalia > Rodentia > Cricetidae > Arvicola > Arvicola amphibius. Next base: position 153,830,973 of record NC_052051.1, read on the forward strand.
CAGATTACTAGAAATGGGTTAAATTAATATGTAAGAGCCAATAAGAAACTAGAGCTAATGGGCCAAGGAGTGATTTAATTAATACAGTTTCTATGTGATTATTTCAGGGCTTAATGACTGGGAATGAACAAGAGGCCCCCTCCTTACAACAAAAGTCTGAAGCTCCTATCTGTATAATAACAAAATTTGGGCACAGGGTAGGGCAGAGTGGCCTCCTGGCTTCTGAGGAAAGGGCCTGCTCTTTAGTTTTGTAGAATTTTTAAAATGTGACTCTGATCTTGTAGTGATGAGGTGACGGGCTGCATTCCCACCCGGCTCCCAGCTGCCTGGCTAGCTTATGCCCCGAAATAACAACGCACAAACTGTATTCATTTAAACACTGCCTGGCCCATTAGTTTCAGCCTCTTATTAGCTAATTCTCACATATCTTGCTTTAACCCATATCTAATAATCTATGTAGCACCATGAGGTGGTGGCTTACCCGGAAGATTCTAGTTTATGTCCATCTTGGTCTGGAGCTTCATCTCATCTGGCCCAGAGAGGAGAGGCATGGTGATTGCCCGAGGCGTCTACCTCACTCCCAGCATCCTGTTCTGTCTACTCCACCCACCTAAATCCTGCCCTATCAAAAAGCCAAGGCAGTTTCTTTATTAACCAATGAGAGTCCATCATGATCTGGGGATCTTTGAGCCTGGAGAAACATTCATAGTGTGAGCCTCTCTAAGATGGGAACCTGGAAACACCCCGTGCTTCAGTCCCCTAGAAGCTGGAATTCAGGTGGTGACTTAGCACTGTAAGTTGTGGGTCACAGCCAGTTGTCACCTGTGTTTTAAGAAATACAGGTAAAGACTGATGTTTACAAGTTCAAATGATCAATCTTAAACACAGAGGAACGCTGGTTCCCGGTGTGTAACAATGACTTAGAATCTAAATCTGGTGACAGCCACTGAAGCTCCCTTGTGCTGGATAACCCTGGCTTGCTGCTCTGTGGCTGGTGTCTGGAGCAGTGAGGCAAAGCCATGCCCATCTGGCTGCAGAGCCTGGAGTGTTTGCTGCCTGGATAATGCCCCAGTTTCACCCTGTGGGCCACTGAGATGCCCTGGAATCTCTTGAAGGAATACTGCATCTTCCTGCAGGGTCCCCTCTAATGTGACAGTGTCCCGTGCTCTCCTTGCCCCTCCAGGTCTCAGGCCCTTATTAGATCTAGCCAGTGATGGGTATGGGACTTTGAAGCCAAGGACCAAAACATGCCAGGACCCCAAACACTAGTGTTGCCCTCCATGACTTGCAGACACACAGGTACCCATTCTTCTTCCCTCTGGAGTTGATGCATACCATATGCAGGCTTTGCCCAGATTCACCATGGTACAGAGCATCTCCCAGCACTGCTACTGTAACCTTTGGCCACTTAATGCAGTTGTCCAATGGGGTGCAGCAACTAGAAACGGATGTCACCCAGCTAGGAAATGTCTGAGCTGACACCGACTGTGCACCTGAGTTGGGGGTGGAGGTAAGCATGTCTTGAGTCATGTGTCTGCCCCTGGAGCCCACAGAGAACCACGTGAACACAACAGTGTCTTCACCGCCCTGAGTCTCACATCCTTCACATGGAGAGTGGGAGTGTTTCCCCCTAGACGACTGCTCTGCGGCTGATGGATAGTCATGAACACTCTCCACTCACCTGTGACAGAAGGAAGAGTCTCCAGTTCAGGGCCTGGGCTCCGGGCCTCCACTTCCTGTCATTCTCAAATTCCAGGGAGGGATTTGGTTAGCATCATTCAGAGCAACCTTTAGGCACAGCAAAATTAGACATGGGAATAGATCTATTCAAACTCTGTGACTTCACGTCTGTGTGGATTTATTCCCCCTCATTAATTTTAGTAGACATAAAGGAAGGAGAAAGGTTTGGGCTACAAATTATTTGCTCTATATAATATACACATCCATATGTATATATAAATACATACAGTTGCATACACACATATTCCTACATATATCTTCTCTAGGAAAAAAATCTTGATATGTGACTGCATCATATATATGTATATATGCATACATACATACATATATCATCTGAAATATATGTGTATATATGTGTACCCTCTCTGCATGTGTGTGTTTGTGTGTCTATGCATTATAGAGAAGCAGAGGAAGAAAGAAAGAAATGCCATATATATATATATATATATATATATATATATATATATATGTAGATATCTGTATCTCTTCGCTAGGAAAAATCTAGCTGATTTATGGTGTGTGTGTGTGTGTGTGTGTGAGAGAGAGAGAGAGAGAGAGAGAGAGAGAGAGAGAGAGAGAGAGAGAGAGAGGAAGAGAGAGAGAGTACTTCAGCTGCAGTGCCTTTCTCTCTATAGATTTTGAGCTTTGCTTCTGTTCTGAGAAAGGCACTAGGCATGATAAATCCCTTTCACAAACACAGGGAAATAAATACTTTCCACAAAGAGGATCATGAAGTATATTTTTCCCAGGGAGCTCCATTATTTTACAGAGAGTTCTTTTTTCATCTTTACTGTGCGGGCTTTGACTGGCCCGGCCCCCAGCCAGCCAGGGTCTGGGGCTGCTGTCTGCATGATCCTTCTCAGCACTCACATTAGGGTGGAGGTGGGGTCGATAGCTGGGCCTCAGATCATCACCCAGTCAAACAGTCCTGACACCGCTACAGGGAAATAAACAGCCAGCTGCAGCTGTGAATCGTATCCCCGAGCAAGTGTCCTGGCCTTGGTGCTGCTTTTGCCATTTCCTTTCTGCTTCCTGTGTTGCCAGCATCCGTATTCCTTTTGGTTGGTGATGGTGGTGAGTTCCTCTGAGATAAGCCCAGACAAGAGGATGAGGGATTCCTGCAAAGGCTTAAACAAGCACAGCACAAGACACCAGGGAGCTGCTGTTATTTATCCCTGTTAACTTTCCAGTCTTGCACCGTAAGTTCATGCACTGACTCTGACTCACATGTTTTCTCTCTCTCTCTCTCTCTCTCTCTCTCTCTCTCTCTCTCTCTCTCCCTCACTTGTTGTATGTGTGTGTGTGCGCGCGTGTGCGTGCGTGCACGCTCGTGCGTTGGCACACGTGTTTGTATGTGTATGTGTATGGTCTGTGCACATGAGCACAGAGGCCAGAAGTCAACCTTGGGTATCACTCCACAAAAAGTTATACACCTCATTTTTTGAGGTAGGGTGTCTTATTGAACCTGGAATTTAAATTTTATGCCCCAGGAATTTTGAAGCCTACATAGAAAGCTCAGATAAGGAGGTTCTGTTGAACTTGTCCATATTGGGTTTCATAGTCTGAGTTGATGAAGACAGCTGAGCAGGTCTCTTCCTCAAGAGGACACCAGATTTCATAATAGATGGTTGTGAGCCACCATGTGGTTGCTGGGAATTGAACTCAGCACCTTTGGAAGGGCAGGCAGTGCTCTTAACTGCTGAGCCATCTGTCCAGTCATGACCCCTCCAACCAGGAGATGGAGGGGTGTCTCAGCCTCGGTGAACACTAGATGACACTGCTTGTCCTGCAGCTGTCACTCTGGCCAGTGGAGGAGACAGCACCTCCCCCAAGGACTGAACAGAAAGCTTGCTGTCCTTACATGAGGCCAGTGATTGCTGGAATTGGACTGTGTGGTGCTTGGCAGGGATTTTGAGATGACCACAGTCATGCCACATTCCTTTTATAGTAATATGAGCAGCTTTCTCGCCACTGTTTGATTACACAGGAGGATCGCTTCTGTGTTAGAAAGTTGGGCCAGTTAAAAGTCTCCCGAAATGGGGCATCCTGTCTACTGTTGTCTCTGCAGCTGACCTATGTCTTCCTTAAAGTGGCCAGGCAGTGTCTGTGGCTTGGCTGGTTGCCACAAAGGAGGAGAAGGGGCTGACAACTCTATAAACACAGCTAAACACAAAGGAGGGAGAGGATTCTCCTGAGTGGGCTGTTTGTCTACTTGTGACTTCTTATCATGAGTTGGGATCCTGTCGTTTCCATATTCAGCATCAGCCTTGACAGGACCAGCTACTATCCCGGATGCTCATTAAGAGCAGAGAGAGTTTTGGTGTCCTTTTTGGTTGATGTGATAAAATCCTGCAGAAAATCATCTTGGGAAATAAAGGGTTTATTCTGGATCAGAATTCCAGGTTACTGTCCATCACTGAAGAGAAGCCACAGCAGCAAATGCTTAAAGCAACAAGTTATATCCACAGTCAAGAGTAGAGAAAATAAACAAATGTAGGCTCACTTCTCAGACTGATTTTTCTTTTATATCTGGTCTGTAACCTGAAGCCCTAGGAATGGTGCCACCCATAGCGGTACCCATAATTAAGATGTTCCTTCACAGACATGCCCACAGACCGACCTAACCCAGGCGATTTATCTTAGAGATTCTCTTGGTTAGATGAAAGCTAACCATCATGGGGTTTAAGATGGGTGGGGGAATTCTGATACTCAAAGCTCGGAGCTTGAAACAATAAAGAATGTTCTAGAGTACCATTGAGATCTAAGAGTCAGTTACCTGAAGCTCTGAGTTGTAACACGGGGCTGAGAGATGGCTGAAGAGTTCTAAAGATTGGCTGATGTCAGAAACTTCCACAGGCTAAGACAGACAGTGGAGAGACTGAGTGCAGAGGAAGGGAAGCTGCAAAAAGCTCAAGGCAGCAGCCTAGACTGCAAAGACTACAAACTTTGGACTCCATCAGGATTGGAGAGTTTCCAAGGACTGCAACCTAACTGGGCAATGGAGGAGAGGACCCAAAGTTGCTAGTTACCTCTGGATCCCCTATCTTGTGATGCTGTTCCCACTCCTAACCCCAGTTAACAATGGTAAGATATACTGTTTTTCTTCTTTTAGAATTACTAATAGTAAAACATACCTTTATTGGGCTATGAAGTTAGGTGATCAACCTGAAAATTCATAACATTTGGAGTATTGGTGTTTCATTTCTGAGGCGCAGATGGTATTTAAATAAGACGAACCATCAGTGGCTTCTGAGTGTGGTGAACTCCCATGTGGACCCCACAGTCCTGCACATGTTTGTGGGTTCAGACAGGACATGGTACTGCTCTCAAACATGACAGCTTTGACAAAGGAGAGAATAGGCACCTGACCACCTTGCCAAAAGACCAGAGCCTTCTGTCTCCTGTCTGTAACAGCCAGATTTCTTGGCAGCCCTTCACAAAATAAGAGAGTTGTCTCTGGCGTCTAAGGAGGACCTCCACACTCAGGGAACCGGGCAAGGTGCAGTGGAGGATAGGGTACCCACCAGGAAGCCCTTTGTTATGCTCATGGATACACCTGGATAGAATGTTCTAGCTGAGGTCCTGTATGAACAGCCACACAGGTGAGCACAAAGCATCATCTAAACTCGGCCTCACCTGTTCACCTGGTTTTTTCTCAAAGCACAGACCCCCATTTGTTCGTCAAAGTAAATGTTTGTGAATATTTGTTGTGCAGTGTGGGCTTCATGAGCATAAGCCAAACTTGGAGCCAAAATAGTCGAAGAACTGCTCTTCATCATTGCCACTCTCAGACTTTTGGGGGCAGAAACTGATTGTCCTGCCTTGAGACAAAGGCGACATTTTTGCAAAGACTGGTGAAGACCGGCATTTGAGGTAGATGTTTGCTAAGAGTGCATTTTACAGTGGACAGACTGCAGAAACTTGAAGAACATGGAGGGTTTTCCCCATTTTTTCCAACTTTTAAGTTTTATTGTACTTGTTCTCTGACTTGAGAGCCCTTCCCCCAAGAACCATAATAGTGGTGATGCCAGAAAAAAAGATGGATTGAGACAGAACTGGAGGGATATTTTATGTTTTCCTTTGTTGCAACCTCTTATTCTCTATTCTCTTAATCTTCTATTCTTCAATTCTGATCCCCATACCTTTTGACATCTTAAAAAACCCTCCTCTTTTCTTGTTTTTTCTTTATTTATTAGATTTTTAAAAAATACCAATCCAAGTTTCCACTCACTCCCCTCCTCCCATTCCCTCCACATACCTTCCCAACACACCCCCATCTAATCCTCAGAGAGGGTAAGGCACATTGCCTTGTGGAAGGTCCAAGGCCCTCCCTACTATATCTAGGCTGAGCAAGGTATACATCCAAAGAGAATATGTTCCCAAAAATCCAGTACATGCAGTTGGGATAAATCCTGGTGCCACTGCCAGTGGCCCTTCAATCTGCCCCAGCCATGTAACTGTCAACCACATTCAGAGGGACTAGTTTGGCCTCATGCTTGTTCCTTCCAGTCCAGCTGGAGTTGATTAGCTTCCATTAGCTCAGGTAGACTGTTTCAGTGGGTGAACCCGTCATGGTCTTGACCCCTTTGCTCATATTCTCACTCCTACCACTCTTCAACTGGACTTTGGGAGCTCAGTCCATTGCTCCGATGTGGGTCTCTGCCTGTTTCCATCAGTTAAAATATGTTAAGATATAAAATCCCATGTTGCACCCAAAGAGAATGCTGCTAACTCACTGACAGTACTTCCCTGGAAGAATTAAAGCAAGACCACGGTGCTGGCACAGTTTGCTGGCCTGGCCCTGTGCACAGCAAGCATCCACAGCTCCCCACTGTACTTGCTTAGATAGCATTTTACTGAGAATGTGCCAAAGAATTAGGACCTAATTCCTTAATTATTTGGGAGTCGGCTCTTAATTTTTAAATTTTATTCTTATAATAATCATAGTTTTCTAATTATTGAACGTTAACAATGACCTTGGTACATTTTCATCACGCATTCTGATCAGTGACGGAAAGTTTACATTACAGTTAGAAAAAAGATTGTGTCTTTTAGTATCTTCATTTCAGAGTGTTAAGTAATTATAAATAAAATATATGTATTATCCTATATGTATCATTGTGCAGGGAGCATCTACATTGGAATGGACATGACCAGGGTATCAGGAGTGTAGTCAGATGTCAAATGACTGATGGGGGTACAATCTAGATAAAAAAGGGACAAATAAGATGCTAAGAACTGATCTAAAAGGGTCTTTGGAGTCCCACCACATCCAGACTTCTCTGGAAGGATGGGTGAAGGGTCCTAGGGGAACTACCATTCCCAGACAGTGACTCTGAGCATTATGCTTTGCAAACATGTCCTATCATGCTTTGTAGGGACACCATGGCTACATCAATCATGGGTGCCCTACTTAAAGTTTAAATATGTTATCTCTAAGTCATGCACTTTGGATTTGGTTTTTTTTTTTTGGACATGAATTTTACAGTAACACTTCAAACATAAAAACCATCAGGGTTGGGGACTGTAGATCCCCAGACCCTGAATTTCCTGTAAATAACTTGTTTTACTGTCCTTGCAGCTGCTCTGAGCACGAGACCCTTAGTAGTTCCTAATGGCAGAAAAGTGGTTTCTGGTGTGCTTGCAGCTGAGAGTTAGGGTGTGGCCATTAGTCAAGGAGACCCTATATACGCTGCCCTGGAACACAATAAAGTTGGCGTTCTTGATTCGAGTTGCCATTCTTGGCATTCTTGTTTCAAGATTTTGTGTGTGTGTGTGTGTGTGTGTGTGTGTGTGTGTGTGTGTGTGTGTGTGTGAATCTCCAGCCCCTGGGCCAGCTCGTAAACCATGCAGTAGTGTGTAGCACATAGATCAGGCATTGCACTACACAGCAGAAACAAGCATACAAGCAGAGGCTGTAACCAATATGACTGTGTGTTATCTCACTACTAATGATGCTCCTCCAGGAAGCCATGCTTGCTGATGGGATTCCAGAAACATTCTAAGTAAGTATCCTAAAAATAAAAGACTATGTGTGGAAATAACAGAAGAGGGGAGAGAGAGACAGGAGGGAGGGAGAGAGGAAAAGGGAGAGAAAAAGGAGAAGGAGGAGGAGGAGCAGGAGGAGGAGGAGGAGGAGGAGGAGGAAGAGGAGGAAGAGGAGGAAGAGAAGGAAGGGAGAGAGAAGGTGAGGGAGTAGAGAGAGAAGGAGAGACAGAGATGGAGGGGGAGTGAGGAAGAGAGAGATTCACATGTTCTGGCCCACTTGGTGTTGTAAAACTGGATTGATTATAGCATTATGCAAATGTTTCATTTCCTTCTTACTGTTCCTTCCATTCCTGTGCTCTTCTCTTCCCAAAGGTCATCCAGCATCTGTCAATGGAGTCAAGCAGGTGACTGGGGGTGGGCCAACTAATCAGATGACTTGCAGGGGCTGTCTGAAATAATGTGCCATTTGTAGTGTGGGAATTGGTAAAAAAGGGTTTCTCTAAGGAAAGGGGCACTTCTGTATGTGATCTGAAGATAGGATCTCAATCTGTGACCCAACAGTACCATACCAATCAACATGGTGCAGGGATGTGGCATCCCTCCATGACAGTCCTGAGAAGAAGGCTCCATAGCCTGGGTGGACTTGTGGGGACATAATGAACAGAAAAGACTGGAAGGCAGTCTGCATCCTTCTTCACATTGAGCCTGGGTTGGGAGAAAAGATACATCAGTTAATTGTAAAGATAATCATCTTTCTCTTGTGCTTCTGTGAAGGTTGATATGGTCCACTTGACAGGGTCCAGAACCACCTAGGAGCTGAGCCTCTGGACACAGCTATAGGGGAGTTTCCTGATTGGTTGAATTAGTTGAGATGGGAAGTCCCACCTGGATGTGGAGGGTATCATCCTGTAGGTTGAGTGCTGAACTGAAGGCGAATGAGAGTGAGCTGAGCAACATCATTCATCTCTCCCTGCTTTCTGAAATATGATGTGACCAGCTGCCTCCAGCTGTTGCTTCCATGATTTCTTAGAACACAAGACTGAACCCTTGAATTGTGAGTGAGGATAAATTCTCTCTTTTTAAAATCGCTTTTGCTAGGTCCCAAGAAAGAAAGCAATTAATATGGCTGTGCACCAGAAATAAAGTAGTTGATTAGTGAACAGCATTAAAGATATGACTATATCTGCTAAGAAATGTGGAATATGGGGAGGTAGTGAGTTAGGGTCAACATCTACTTCCTTCATGGCAACTCATCTTTAGGATAGGAGAGTTCACTCCAGAATTGAAGCATTATTAAAATTTACTGTTATATGATTAATAAAAGTCTGTTGTCAACAATGCTAAATGTAGAGTATTAGGATTGCCAAGTCACTGACCTGTGTATGGAGTTTAACATCTAGATTCCTTCAGTCTGGGGTTGAGGGTAGAGTTGTCACTATATCAAAGTTGGTGGTGTATGGGATCCAATATTGGTATAGCTGGTTCTGTCTGCAGATGTCATGTACCATACCGTCTGTAGCTTGTTGGTCAAATCAAGTCCTACAGTCAGGGACAGGGCATCTAGAACTAGAAAAGGTGACAGACACTAGCATATCTCTCAAGAACTCCAGTGTGAGCATAAAGAGATAATTGAAATAATTCCCTGAAAGATGAAATAAGCCAAGTTTATGCAGATAAAGAGAATATAACATTTGTAATCATATACCTACAGATTGCAGATCCAAAAACTGAAAAAAAAACCTCTACCTTTAAAGGCAATCTTTCTTTTATGAACAAGGTTGCTTGTTGGAGTGATTCAAGTTTTAAAAAAATAATCTACCCTAACAACATGGAGAGGAACGCTGGTGCTGCCACTCAAGACAGGAGGTGGAGTGGGTGGGATGGAATGCCAGGTAACATGCAGCAGTCAAGAAAACAGTGAGGGGGGGCATGCCTCATGCTAGGAAGGGTTTCTAAAGACAGGAAATGAGTGTCAGTCTGGATCTTCACAACAAATGTGAATGGCAGGATATGAGAAAGGGAAGAGGAGAGAGAGGGTTTAAAATCATGGAGTCTCTGAAGCCCTGAGCTTGCCATGTGCGAGCTTAGACTACTGCTACTGCCCAAGTTTGAATACCTGAGACCCAGGAGCCCAGAGACTTGAGGACAGATGTTGGATGTCCCAGCTGGAGAGAGAGGAAAGGGTGTGAAGGGTATTTCACTCTCCCCATCATTTGCCTTTGCTTCCTTTCTGGGTCTCTGTGTCTTGGATAATGATACTTGCATTGTGGAGGGCCAATCTTCTTCTTTGAATCTCCTGATTCAAATATTAATCTTTTGTCAACACCCTCACAGACATATTTAGAGATGGTTACCATTAATGCTGTTCACTATCTGGGTATCCCCTAACTTGTCAAGTTGACATAAAATTAACCTTCAGGAGAGGGACAGACTGCTAACTGACGGGGATGCAGAGCTGTGGAGATTTTGTTTTGTTGAGATTTTTAAGATGGCATCAAATTGGACTTGTTGGTACTGAGGATACCGATATCCTGAGGGTCTGGGGGCCTTTTCACTCTGAAAAATAATAATGAGGAAAAGTGATTAGCTATTTTAATAACACAAGAAGCTTGGATCTTCATCAGTTCTACTAGCTTTTTGTCTTTGGGCAATGAGCAGATAAATAGTCTTATCCCAGCAAGAGATGCTGACTTTGCAAAAAGCAATGAGGGACACAGACAAACACCCTGAGCTATGAAAGCTCTGCCTTCACCTCAGGACATGCAGCATGCCCACAGCAGCTTGAGTCTGGCAGTCAGCACGAGACTGAAGACCGGGGGAGTGTGAACTGTACAGCAATGGACATATGTGGACGCCATCACACGTCGAAGGTGACACAGAATTTCCTCTTTCTCCTCCTGCTACACAGCTACCATGAAGTGAGTGAGCGGCCCTTGTACAGAAAGATCCAGACCAACAGGCAACCACAGCCAGTTCTGACTTGCCAGCCACCCCCGTGGCCCATCTTGGAAGAGCATCTCATAGCTCCAGAGAGCAGCCCCAGCTGAAGGAGCCTCTGACTCAGCTAGCTGGAGACTCACAAGCATGGCGATGACTGGTAGAGTTTTAAGCCATTGGATTGGAGGAATCTGACCTGCAGCAAAAAGCTGCTGAAATGTAGTTCTTTCATCTAATTGTTCATAAAACAAATATTTCCAGAGGATTTCCTGTGAAAAGGCCAAGAAGAGATGGCCTTTGAGATTCAGACCCTGATACTGTCCGTGAAGATCTAGGACCTGTTCTAGGAGAGAGAACATTCCAGAACATTTAATCCTAATTGTTTGTAAACCAAGTCTCCTTTTTCCTCGATGCTTCTTCATGATTCCCACGACTTCAGGGTGCAGTATTGGGAATGCTTCTTTGGGCTTCCACACCAACGAGATTTCAAATCTCCATAGTTTTCTCTCTAGACATTTAATGCTCATGTCTTCATAGCACTGTGAACATTTATGGGGACCTCTACTATCCTAATCCTACTGCCATTCTATAGAATTTTATTTCCTTTATTTATTTGGAGTGTGTGTGTGTGTGTGTGTGTGTGTGTGTGTGTGTGTGTGTTTGCACTTATGCCATGGCACATGTATGGAAGTCAGAGGACAATTTGTGGATTTGGTTCTCTATCCTACTGTGTGGGTTCCAAGTCATCAGGCATAATGGGAAGTAAGTATCTTTACTCACTAAACCATGCCACCAGTCATAAAGCATCATCTTAGCTTGGTGCTTTTTCTTCTGTGCCTTGGTCCAGGCTCCCAGCACTTCACTTCCTGTTTTTAGAACTTGACTTGCGCAGCATCTTATTGGGAGTATGTCCACAGGAGGCACAACAAACGCTTCCTCTTCTGAGCCTGTGCTCATCCGAGCATCTCCTTGGAATATCAGCTTGGGGCTGATTGACACGGAGTTCTTGGGCTCTGACCCTCAATCTACCACTGGTCCCTTTTCTAACCTAGTGCTGGCACAGAATCCACAGATATCTTCACTCTTATCCCAGACAGCCTGGTGCTTGTCCCCAACTTGCTCTTCTTCTCATTCTCATCAAATCCTGCAGGTCACAACAATCTCAATTCAAAAGTCCAACTTTTGGATCCGATGCTCAGTCTGGACAGTACTGTTGCCTCTCTTTTCATGAGGCCCCTACTTCTTCCTCTGATCCTGTCTCCTTCCTCCTACAGACCAGCCAGCAGCAGTCTTCCAGTCTTCCATTCTGATGGAGCCCTGTATTCCTCAGCCACCTGTGGCAGCCCTGTAGTTGGCTTTCCTGGAATAGCATCCGACTTCCTGGCTTTGTATGGGCTTGCCTCTCCTGCTGCATGAGGGTTGTTTTTAGATTATCTGTGTCATCCATCAGGTATCCAGCCCGGTTTGTAGGTGGGGGTTCAACAAGCAGGGCTGGGTCTCTGGGAATTTGTATTCCGGGGTCCAGAGAGTTTGTTCTTCTTTATCCAGACTTAAATGGGACAGACTACCAATGCTACCCCTTAACCATGCGTTTATTTTTTAAACCATGTACTATCTGTACTGAGCAGACTCTGCCTTGACCAACAACTGCAAGTGGGGAAACACTTTGCACAATACCTAAGAGCCCTCCCTGTATCTCTTACAATTACAGAAAGGCTGGAGTGATGTCTCAGAGGTTAAGAGCACTGGCTCCTCTTCCAGAGGACCTGGGTTCAATTCTTAGCACCCACATGGCAGCTCACAGCTATCTATAACTCTAGTTCCATGGTACCTGACAAGCTCATAAGACATACATATAGCTAAAAAACTAACAATATACTAAAAAACTGAATAATACATATTTAATATATATTTAAAAATCAAAAGAGATGTAATGTGGAGGGTGGATGGATACTTAGTCAAGTCAGGGCAGTGTGGGGTGGTAATAGGTGATATGAGCCACAGGGCCTGGATGAGGAAACTCCTTGCATAGGTCACTCAGTACCATAGGTAATGAGTTCTGCTTAGGACAGTTCTCCATTCTTTGTGAACCTCAGTTTCCCCATCAAAGCATTGTGTTGGTTCCTATTTTGTATGTGGAGAATGAGCCGGATAAACATGACGAACTGACCCACAAACCGTACCTATGTTTTTAAGGATCCACATTATTTATTTTCCCCAGCTATAAGATAAAATCTTGTCTCTGGAACCATCTGGGCTCCTACCATGAAACTAAATTAAATATCTTAAAATCTACCACATACTGAAATTGGCAGCCCTGCCGTCTGCAGACTTCTCCACGGCCCTGTCCAGATCATGAACTGCCTTCCTGGGGCTGGGCTGGGAAGCGCTCTTTACTTTTCTCACAAATAAGAAGTTCTGGACCCAGCAGCCTGCCCGTTGACTTCAAGCTACTAAATTCGCATGACAGTCATGAAACTCTCCCATCATTGGGGACACGGTGTGATTTTCCGCCCCTGACAGGCCTGTGTATTGAGTATGATAACAGTTACTTTGTCTTCATCCACTGCCCGACTATCATATCAATCCGTTTGATGGTCCAGCCAGCCGAGCCCGGCACTTCTGTATCAATCTTCATAGAGCTCTGCCTGTTGTCTAACAAAAAGCCTGAAATGAGATCATTCAATCACACCGCCGCCCAGCCGCGCGCCTGGAGGATTTTAGCTCCCTGTCACTTTTCCACTGTGCCAAGGAGAAAACAGGGCTAATTGCAATGGAAACACCTGAGAGCCACCAGAATGGAGCCGACTGCATAGACCATGCAGGAGTCAAGGGGAAGTAGACTGGACAGGGCAAGCTGCTTTAGAACAAAGCTTTGGCAGTACGTATAAACAGGGACTTCTGTTCGCCGATGTCCCCAACATGTGATTGCTGGGGTTTAGCGCACCGTTTCCTGAAAGGAATATTTATTACCTCACTACTTTCTAGAAACCTCTAGAGAAGCCATTGCATGTTGACTAGACAGTGACAACCCCAAAATATGCCAAGGTTTTCTTTAATTTTAAAATGGAATAAAATATTTTATAAATCAGAAAACATGTCAAGAAAAAAAAATGATACTGCTCTTGAAATCTGGTATGGTGATATGAGAGGGAATAGTAACAGAAACATGGTCTCTGTGTTGCTTGAACATTTAAGTTGCTACGTCAGTAAAGAAAGAGAGAAGTAGGGAGGAGAGGGGGAGCTCTCGCTCACCCTGTTTGTTTCTACTCCATTTTGAGAAATTTGGGATTTCAGGAGAAGCATTTTCTCAGTGCTAAAACAACAACAACAAAAAGCACAGACAAAAATGACATCCAATGAATCTAGAAATGTCTTTTCCAATAGGACCGAGGGAAAGGTGTTGATGTTGGGAACAAGTAGGGAAGGATTTTATCTGGTGGTCTGGACTCTTCTGTGAAGGGACCTGGGGTTCCACAGATGGATGCTTAGGTACAGAAAGATCTTCAGCATCTCCTTAAAGGGACAGCACACTGTTTTAAGAAATGATAGAATGCCCAGTCACCATCAGCTTGAGAACAGATTGCTGACCTTCAGTGCCCTTGAGTAAGGCTCCATGTGCTACCCTTCACACCTGCACATCTCCACGCTATCTTCTGGGGAAGGGCATATTACGCAGATCATTCTGAATTAGGCCAGGAGTCACTTCTGGAAACATGAGATAGGAAGGGAGTTTGTCATTTGCGGGTAGTGCCGCGTCCCTGCGGGCCAGGTGCCAGGGAACATGTTAATTATCTCCCTTCATACCAAACCTTTATGCTTTAAATACAGTCTCTGGGAAACCCACAAGCAGATGTGCAGCGGTATAACACAAATGAAAAGCCACACCGAGGTTCTTTAGGTGCACCGGTGGGAATTCTGGGGTGTCGGGTGGTGCTCGTGGGGCTCCAACGCACATCTGCGGCTGAGGCTCTGACCCCTATTTGGCTTTTCATGCATTTGTTTTTCTCCTATTTTAAGCAGCACAGGGAAAAAACAATGTTGCTAATGATTTCTCTGTGACCTCATTTGGCTATAGTTTACACACACACATAAAGTTCTCCGTGCAATATTAGAAAGACACAAAGTGACATTAATCCCGAGTTCCCGCTGCACAGCAGAAATGGAAAGAGGGAAAGGAGACCCCAGAAATGGCATTCTTCTTTCTGGGAAAAACGTTCCTTGTTGTGACCTTGGATGCTTGCAAAAGATGACAGGAGACAGGAAAAGTGCCAAGAATGCACAGATACACAGTCCAGATTTTGTGGAAGATACCTGAACAAAATTAATCCACACTTCTCCTCTAGCACCACGTGGGCCCAGAGTCCCTCTGCTGTTGAAAATCTAATGACCAGTTTTGCAACGTCACCAATTTTTTTCAATCATCCAAATACCCCAGATTCAATTAAGCTCGTAAACTTGCTACCTACGGTTCGGGTGGGTGAGCAGCGCCGTGTAGGAGAGGAACTGGACGAGTGTGCTGTCCGTGTGAGATATAGTCCAATCAGGACCAAAGTTTTCCTTGTCAGTTTTGATATATCCGATAATAGCTGTAGGTTGTTTTGCAATGTCCAATGTCCTGTGAAGATGGGCTTTTCATATTCTTTATTGTTTTTTACTGACAAAATGTTGCCTGGACTTTCGCAGTTTTGTGAGATGAAACAATAGTAAAAACAATATATAATTTAGCCTCTTCTGCCTGGCCGAGCCTCATCCTGTGGCTGGTTTTGGTCAGGATATAGAATTTCTATTGATTGATCCCTTATAAGCATAGCCTTGGAGAATGAACACCCCCATCCCTAACGACACAGCCCATTCTGGTCCTCTCTGCACATGCGTGTCAGCACCATAGCCTCCATGGGTCATCTAAAGCCATATTTCCTGACAGCTTGGATTCTGGGCAGATAGAGGAAGAGTACAAACCATCTTCCAATGCAGGCCTAGGACATCATGCTGTCCCTTATCTGGTTCTCTTGAGGTTCTTCTGGAGGTGGCTTGTTCCTTTTTTAGGAGTCTCAGTCCTCTTTCATGTCGTGCCCTTCACCCTATATTTGTGGAGACAGTGTTTGTGCAGATTTGACAGATCTGTCAGCAAATTCTTGTGTCAAGAATGCCTGTCCGTGTTACCTTTCTCATGGCCATGTACACAAGTGCAGGCACTCTGGTGGATGTGTGGTAAATTCTCAGTGAATGCACACAGAAGGCACGACTGAGCACACATTTCAGGCTCAGTCCTTAATCACCGTCACCCCCCCCCCCCACACACACACACACATCCATTGTCTCTTTGTGAATTACAAACTTCTATAGCCAGAACAATTGCTTGAGATTCACTTCTGTCAGCCTACTGTAGGGCAGAGAATCAATGGTTAACGGAGGCACTTGCTGAGAAAAGCCCATAGGAACAGCATTGCTAATGCTTTCTGTAGCTTTTCTCACAGCAGTTAACAGGTGTGAACTGGCAGTGGTCAGCATAGACGTCCTGCTGTGGCCTGGCCTCTTCCCCTCGCTGCATCCCGAGTCCTCAGCATTCTGCGGAGTGCACTCCTGTTGGCATGGTTCCTATACAGATGCCCTGTGCAGAATGCACCGAGCCCCAGGAGCAGTTGCTGGGTCTTGGGATGTACGGGAATGGAACATGACAGCCTCACCTAGATCTTCACAGTCATCCGCAGTACATTACCTGACGTGGAGCGACTCTGAGGCTCAGAGAGGTGGATGGCTTTTCCAGATTATACAGGAAATCTAGAGATGGAGGTTGGAATGATGTCAGTGATTTGTGTGGGCTCCTCTGGTCTTCTCTCCTTCCCAGCCAGCTTCATCCTTACTGAAAAGCCACCATTCCCCTCTTAGAGAAAGGACTTGACTATGTCTTTCCCTTTGCTGCACACAGGGACCATCAGAGGTAGGGTTCAAATACTCACCAAAGGCTTGGGCTCACAGCAAATGGGAAATAATGTCTTCTCTCTTGGAACGGTAAAAAGCTCAGAACCAGGCCTGCAGGATGAAGCCAGAGCTGAGGAGTGACAAGCTGGAGTTGGGGGATTTTACAAAGATGGATTTTGGAGAATACCTGGAGCTCTGCAGGTGCAGCTGGTACAGGTGGAGCAGGTGCAGGCGGACCAGGTGCAGGTTGAGCAAGTGCAGGTAGAGCAGGTGCAGGAGGTGCAGGGGTAGTTGTCCAGGGTGTGTAGGAACAGACGAGAGAAGCCAACTCATGGTGGAACAGCTACCCCAACAAGTGAGTAGGGGCAAGTACAGGGGTGAGCAGGCAGGTGTGCAATGAAGTATTTGGAATCCTAGGTGTCTCTGTTTCCATGTGTATATGGTGGCAGTAGTGGGGACTGTCTGAGATTACAGGAGTTACGCGTGGTAAAATTTCACAGTCTTGGGAGATTTTATCTCCCATTGGTCTTCAAAGCTCATCACAGGAGGGCTCAGGGAAGCACATACAGAGGAGAGAATCTGCAGCAACACACTGCAGAAAGGACAGACATCGGATGGACACTATGCTGATGACAGGTGGGGGAGTGTGGCTACTGCTGTGGGGTGACATAGAGTCATCTGGATAGTCTTGGTATCTTTGACCTGGGATGAACAAGTGGGACCCCACTTCAGAGCTCAAGCACAAGTGTGACATGGAGAGGAAGATGTGCAAAATTTTAACACAAAATGTGAGCTGAGAATTCCAGTGCAAGCGCAGCTTGATGACTGGGACAGCAGTGCACACAGGAGAGAAAAAACTACATACAGAGAGGAATTACACAAGGAAGGGGAGGAGGGGAGGAAATGGGGAGGTAGAGGAACAGTGGGAGGGGATAACAGAAGCAAAAGGAGGTAAGAGAGTAGGATGGAGAGGAGGGGAAGAAAAGAGAGTGAAGAGAAGGAGGACAAAGAGAAGGCACAAGAGCAGGAGGAGGTAAGAGCAAGAAAAGGGAGCAGGAGGACCAGGAGAAGGGTGGAGAATGTTCTGCTTAGCACACATTCCCTCCGCTAGGCTGGCCCTTCCTCCATAGTGCTTTCTATGCTTTTTCTGCTCCGTGGGCTCTTAAAGCCTCTGCCTTCCACAAGCACCACCTTGGACATCTGCAATCCTTCCTCCTCACCTCCCAGTTCTGTCTCCCTGCAGAGCTCATCATGGCTTCCTCTCTCCTCCAGCTCTGGTCCTCCTGTGACACTCCCACATACTTTATCTCCATGGTCTCTTCCCTTAGCATCTTTCTGTCTTGGTGGGAGAACTCACAGCAACACTTTGTGTTCAAGGAAGAGATTTCACCTATTTGGGAGGAGACCTTTCAACATTGTCCAATGCATTAGTTGTTACACATTAAGCATAGAGGATATTGTAGGTGTACTGAAAATGTGGTGATAGTTCTTTATTGTGTTTTAGAACATTTTAGAGATTTTCATAAATAGGTTTGCCTAATACACAGGTGTTATTGCCCTAGAAATGAACTTTTTTTTGTCAATTCACTTAAATTATCTCTACAAATTTGTAAGTTTTTTTAAAGAACATATTAAAGAGAATTGAACCCAAGGAAAAATCAGTTGAAAAATGGTAGTCCTGGTTTTGATGTACAATTTAAAAGTCTTATTTTTTTCTATTTTTTAGATGCCAAATGGAAAGGCAATGTCTTAGTAGACAATAGCACATCTAAAGTTGGATGTGTGAACCAAGGAAAATACTCAATTGGTAAAGAGCTTGTTTTGCAAGCAGTAGACCTGAGTTTGATCCTACAATCCATGTAAAGAACTGTGTACACACGGGGAAAATAGCTCCAAATGATACATCAACTTTACAGTCCCTATACCTAAGGTTCAAGGAAAAATACAGAAGAGGGAGAAAAGGTTGAAAGAGCCAGAGAACCAGGGACCAGGTCACACACTGTGTGGTAGCATCATTTGAACATGACTAAGAAACTGCACCTGTGAAATCTCAATCTTATGGGTCCCCCCAAATGATGCAATAATTATACCATTCAATATGAAAATTGCATATGGCCTACCTCTAGATAAAGAACTATAGGTAATCAATGTCTGGAGAGAGAGTAAGAGGGAGGGGCGAGAGAGAGGAGAGAGAGAACCTCTTTTGTAACAAATCCCAACTCACAACAACCTATGGAAGAAGGTGTTCGTTTGGGTTTGTGGCTCTAAAGAATAAGACCATGACAGGGAGGACTGGCAAACAGTGATGGGCCTGGCCACAGGAGATGGAAACTGAACTCACAGTAAACTGAGAGCTCACACCTTCAAATGAAAGAAAGCAGAAAGAGCAAACAGAAGTGGGGTGAGACTATAGACACTCCAAGACCACCCCCTGTGACATTTCTTCTAACAAGGTTCCTCCTCCCAAAGGTTCTACAACCTCCCCCAAACAGCAAATAGAGCCACCAGCTGGGGACCTGGTGTTCCAGTATCTGGAACTATGGGGACATTTCTCATTTAAACCATCACATCTTTGTAACACTAACTAATGAAGAAGTTGTCTATTTGAGATAGGATATGGGAGGGACTAGATGGAGGAGGGAAGTATGGAAATGAAAGAAATGGATTAAACTATGTATTTATGTATGAGATTCTCCAGAAAAGTGGGGGAAGTAAGGGATCAAACTACTAAAATGCCAACTGTTACAGGGAGCTGCTTGTTAGCCCGAAAATAATCACATAGAAACTATATTAATTAAATCACTGCTTGTTACACTAGCTCTAGCTTCTTATTGGCTAACTCTTACATATTACTTTAACCTATCTCTATTAATCTGTGCATCACCACCAGGTCGTGCCTGCCAGCAAAGTTTCAGCACGTCTGTCTCCAATGGCTGTGCTATGGCTTCTCTCTGACTCTGCCTTCTCTTTCCCAGCATTCAGCTTAGTTTTTCCAGTAGCTCTGTTCCTCTATAGCTCTGCTATAGGCCCTAAGCTGTTCCTTCATTCATTAACTAATAAAAGCAACACATAGAAGGACCTCCCACACCAACCAACCAACCAACCAACAGAACAAAGGCGCTGCTGGGTGTACAATTTACTGATAGTCCTGGTGGAAGGGAAGTCAGGACACTGGACCCGTGGGCTAGTGGAATTAGATAGCCCCAGACCATGAGACTCCTCACAATACAAGAAGGTTTGGTGCAGTGGGGCTTACCTTTAAACCTAGAACTTGGGAGGCAGAAGCAGGTGGACCTTCTAGGAATTCCAGGCCAGAAAACGTTAACACCCAACACAAAGCGAAGCAGAAGTACGATGGGTGGCTTCTGAGGAATGACACCTGGGGTTGACCTCTGACCTGCACACACACACTTGTGAATGCATGTGCATGCACCTGCACACACACACGACTAATACAAAACCGCATGCATATACAGTCATCAGATAAACCACAAGTCTATTAGTCCTTTTCTGTGCAAGATGATGAGTTATATCAATGGGGTGTGCTCTAAATTTTCCCAAAAGGAATTCTATCTCAAAATGTCTTCTAAAAAAGAAGATGTTGGAGAGCTGGCTCATGGGTTGATGCACTCTCTACTCTCATGGAGGTCCTGGGTTCATCTGGCAGCATCCACATAATACCTCATAACAGCCTGTAACTTCAGTTCCAGGGGCTCCAATGCCTTCTTCTGAATGCAATTAGTAGACACACACATAGTACATATAAATTCATGAGTGTCACCATTCATACTCATAAAGTAAAAATAGACAGTTTTTGAAGAAAGAATTGAAATTGGGAGTGCGCTAGTTAGGGCAAGGGCTTTCTGGGGTGAATGAAGGATGGTGTAGAGACTGAGAAGTTGTAGGTGTCCCTTGGGCAGCCATTCTGTACACAAAGGAACACGTGGTGCTATTGGAACCCAGGCCTGATCCTCACGCTATGAGTGCGTAGACACTGACCGTTTCCCAGAGTCCCTGTGCTTTTGTTGAGTCAGCACTGGATGGGAAGGTACTTTACATGACGGATGGAAAGGAATTCTTCCTTTCAAGGTGCTTCCCACGTGAAGATGTGCGTCTGCGAGATGCGCGTGTAATAAAAGTATCCATCCGTATCGCCCACAGCAACTTAAGTTCCTAATTAGACCTTTAAGCTTGCAGTCAATGCGACCCGGATGTGAAATGAGTTCCAGGGAAAGTTACAATTACAGCATCGACATTCACATTTGCTGACATTTTTTGTGCTTAAATTTGTAATCTCAACTCGGCCTTAACAAGTTTTTATGCTTAATTTAGTCTCCATTTTTTTAAAGCCACAGACAGTACTAGCAGTGTTTGCAGTAAGCAGCCTGCGTGGGCTGTGAATAGCTCCCATGGAGAGGGCAGGCTAGGAATGGACTCCCTTTGGGTTGCTCCTGTTGTTTTTGCTAGGGACTATCTGAAAGGCTGCTATCCCCAGCACAAGTGGGTGGCGTCTAGACTCCTGTTACAGATAAACGTGGAAATAGTTGCTAAGAAGTCTGGGGGCTGACAGAAAGGGTATCTGGACTGAAAGCATCGAGAGCAATTCTTCTCTTGATCACCTTTTGTTTGTTTGTTGTTTGCTTTTTCCAAATGTAGAGAAATTGTTTAAAGTCTGTTCAAATAATGGTGACTGCACTAGTGAAGAGCAGGGTGTATGAGAACATCGTATCCCCGTGTTATTAGAACTCCAGCCATATATCTAGGAATGGCTAAAGATGGAAGACAAAAAGGCCTCTACCTGGAGCTCTTGAGCTCACAGAGGACTGTGGGACTGATCTCACTAAGGGCCAGCCTTGCGGTCCAGCTAGGGCCTCCAGAAGACTGTGGAACTGGTCCATCCAGGTTGAAGAAATAGAGCAGAGTAAGCTGAGGACTCCCCACCAGTCTCTCGTGTTTGTGCTCCTCAGATCTTTGGTTTTTGTCCATCTCTTTCCTTCTTCTCCACATCTGCGTGGTTTAGCATGGCCTGGGGGGCTAAGGCATGAGGCTCCACTCCCAGCATCTGATGCTTTTAGCCCCCAGCATGGCCTGTGGCACACCTGTTGTGACACTGACCCCCTCAGCACGTCTCTCTCTCCCACCCAGGGTGCGCACGTCACCTCTTACTACCTAGTATCCAAGACAGGATGAGAAACGGAGAGCAAGCTTTTCACAGCTTGATGTGGGTTCCGCTGGGGCACACAAGGGCAGGTGCTCTAGACACCGGTAACCATGGTGAGAAGCTGGTGAGGTTCTGAGTCTTTGATGTCCGCAGATGTGTCCTGGGGCTCAGTCCAGAGAAACCTCGGACTTGGGCCTCTCTGTGTGGGGTGAATAAGAGCCCTCCACTTTTGGGTCCATACACCTTTCTAGCAATATCCACACCGGTGTCCACTCTGTGCCCTTTGGGAACACCTCAAACAAATCAGTGAAAGGTTGGCTCTGATTCCACGGCCCCAAGGTAAAGTGTCCTTATGTAAGCACACTGCAGATACTCAGTGCTGTGTTTCGTGGGTTTCTTTGCCTAGAGGTTTAGCACAACCCCCTTCTTTGAACAACATGGAGATGCGTGGCAGGGCCTAGGAAAGTTGCTTGAAGGCTATGGCAAGTTCCTACTCTTGTTCTGCAAGTCTCAGTCAAGTCAAGCTGGGACGAAGACCCTGAATTCTCTGCCTCCAGCCCTTGGTGCCACCCGTGAGCCTTCTCTGTATCAACTTTAGAGAAGCCATGGTCCTTGTTGTTCAAATTCTTACTTGCTGGCTGGAAGCCGCTTGCTGGAAGCACTCTCATCGCAGTGAAGTGAAGCTACTTCTTGGGAGAAACAGTGGTTCACCTTGACAGTTACTGAATTTCAGGTTAGTCATGAAAGTCCAAATTGTTGAAAATTTCATTATAATGATATATGCCATACACATACATGCATACATGCATTGCCTTCAACATGGATATATATATATATGTGTGTGTGTATACTTATATATATATATATGTATATATATTTACTCAATTGTTTGTGATTTTTGATGTTTCTAGTTTCAATATGCAACTGCAATTTCAAGTTCTAATCTTACATTATGCTTATATATAATATTTGACATTGTATTTTTATTTAACACAACCAGTCACTTTCTATATTTCTTCATAGCATTTGTAATCATTGTTATTTTTTTGACAATGGATGCCATCCAGTATCTTAAAATTTGTTCAGTTTGGGGGTGATTACTATAGATTTAATGTAATTAAGCTTCCAGATGCCATACCTATTTGATTTTAAACATTGACCCCAATTTTTTTTAAAGGTTTTTGGAAATCATAGCTGTTTAAAAATCTAGTCTGTGGGGTGACTAGAGACATCTGCATGTTCCCTTGGGACTAACTACAACAACAGTCTTCTTAAAACAAGGTTGGAATTGGGAGTCAGCTGGCCCCATAGTCACAGACATGGCCACATGGTCTCATGTTTGGAAAGAAAAGAGGTCTAGGAAGAAGGACATGACATTTATATGAACACAGAGTGTCGGAGTTAAGAACAGGATCGTGATCTGACATTTCTCCCCGACTGGTGACATACCTTCCAGACGAGTGAGGTGATGGAGCCAAGAGAGACCTTGGATCTGGGTCTCTGCTCTTGCCTGATATCAGGACATCTCTGGGAGAAAACTGTTAGAGGCTTTTTTTCCCTAGTGTGGGAATGTGGGGTACAAAATAATAAACATTTAAATCAGAAATAAATCATTTCACTGAACTATCAATAATTTACACACATTAATAATGTATGTCTTAGGGATAAATTAGTCTTACATATACTTTTTCTGGGCTTTCTTTTCAACTATGGCAGGCACAAAATGATCATTAGTAGCTGACTGTAGGCAAGCATCTGGCACGGACACCCTTGCCTGGGAGAAGACCAACTAGACTCCTCTTGCTTCTACTGGTGGCCTGCCCCTTCCTGTACGGAAGGTGCTGTCCTCTCTGCCCACAAGAATACACCTACCTCTCTGAAGAAAGTGACGGGTAGGGCTTTACAGAGTTCCACAAAATCAATTTGGGGTAATTGTACAGTATGTATTCAAAATTGTTTTCTAAAATGTTCATCTGGTTTTGAGTAGCTTGGTCTTAAATACGGAAACCCATTCACGTTCCTTTTGTAGCTACCAAACTGAGTATTAGCAACAGAGATTGCATGGAGTCGCCACACAGCCAGGAAGTATGCAACAGCAAATGCTGACGGCAATCAGCCGATGTGTACTGAGGAATCCGGTTACGCCAGCAGCTTCCACACCAGAGTCCACCTCACTCACTTTCCTAGGAAGTTTGCCGCGGGAAAATATTAAGATGCGTTTTTGAAAGTACTATGTTAGTTCTTAGTGTGAAGTAACTGGAGCCACGTGTGGAGACACCTTACCCGGAGCGGCAGATCCTCGGTTAAATTATCCGTGGTATTGGGAACGCGCAGGTCGTTGACTATCCCAATTTAATTTGGGCAGTACAGGACATTTCTAATAATTAATACTGTAATAACACTTAATGATCTGCACTCATGCAATCTGAAAATCCGGCTAATGGTGCAGTTTTAGTGATTGCACAAACAGCAAGTTTTAAATGTGTCAAATGCTGCTATTTCAGCATCCTGATGCCAAGCAGGAGACCCTGCCTGTGGGCTCCAGCTGACCCCAGCCCAAGCCTAGACAAGGCTGTGCTGGTGCTGGGTGGGTCTCCAGGGAAGCCTTCTGGGTGGCATGGGTGCTGGGGCAGGAGAAGTCGAGAGAATAGCGTACTTCTTCCAGATGGAAGACACATTTAAAAACTGTGTGGATAGTCACTGCGGATGAGGGGCTGCCAGAGAGTGGAGACGAGGCTCAGAGTAGTAAGGACTGTGAAAACTTCATTAGAAAGGAATTAATATTTTGGAGACTTGCCCAATAGATAGCGCCATGTTCATTAACCTCACCCTCTGCTTGTCTTGCTGTTCCATTTGGCACACACAGAACTGCCCTTAGATATTCTTTTAGGGCAGATCTCAGCCATTTCAGAGACCCCCCCCCCTTCCAGACCCATGTGTGGTAGTGTCATGCTTTTTTGAGAACTGTGGTACAATTTATTATTATTATTATTATTATTATTATTATTATTATTATTATTAATTATTTAATTGGAAACCATTCCATTTTATACCATCTATCATTTCAATAAGAAAAATTGAACTTCAACAGCCTGGTTCGTATACCTAAGGTCATCATTAGCAGCTTGCTAACTTAACCCCATCATATCTTGTGCATGCCACACCTCCCTCCACTTCAGGATTCTCAGCACCAGTCATTATTTTAAAAACTAAGAAGCCTTAAGGAGCATACAAAGGCAATGCCATTCTGACACCACACCATGTAAGACCTGCCTTCTCTCTGTCCCTCCACAGCACTACTGAGATGCAGGGACCTGGCGCTCCCAAGCTGATCCACTCATTAGGACACGCAGATCTCTTATCGGCTAGAGGTATAGATCCACGAGAGAGACAGATCCATGTGGTGCCGGCAACACATGAATTGGCTTTTTACAGCTCCAAGTATTTGAAATCATTTCTATCACAAATATAACCAATTCAAAGCTACCTTTCATGTTCAATTTAGTTTAGAAGACACAGTTGCATGATGGGACACAACAGGGTCATTTGTAGAAGAAGGTTTTTACTGACGACTTTGACATGGCTAAGTTTCTCTGTTTCTCTTTCCAGTTAGGCTTTTACAGTCTCTAATATGTTATTTTGTAGCAGCTGGTCTGATGCTTTTGAAATATCACCAGCCTCAGGGAGGGACTGCCTGCTCATTGATTGGCATGAGGAGAGTCCATTAAAGAAGTCTTTAGAACCCAAGGAACAGGGAGAAGATACCGGGTGAAGTATCACTAACATCCCAAGGAAGAGAGAAGAAGGCTTAACATGATTCAATACTCTTACCCAGGATACCCCAATTGAGCAGGCTGCACCTTTCTGGAAAGCTCTATCCTGCATCAGACCCCTGTTCTCCCACCTCTGTCCTGAGGCCTGCTCCCTCTGTTTTCAGAGAGCAGGTCTCATTAGCAAGAGGAATTAAATTAACTGTTTAGGGAAAAAAAAAGCCTCATCCCCATTAAAGCATTAAACATTAAAGGTGCATCGTCCTCATGGGCTTACTGAGCGAGAGGTAAATTCAGGCTGAAACCTTGCCTTCGCTTAATCAAACTCAGCTCTCCAATTGTGTGATTCATCTACTAAGTACATTCCAAAATTCCAGCTAAATGAACGTCCAAGACCACAGTGTGAGTCGGATGAGATTAACCCCATTTTATAGATGATTAAATCAAGTCCACAGAGACCGTCCAGGCCTGGTCCAAGCCACAGTGGGACAGGAATCAGGGAAATGTGTTTCTTCCCACACTAATGTTTACACCTCAGTTGGGGACATGTGGCATTTCAGGAGTACTGACATAGCCGAATCCACAGGGACTGGCTCTGGATTTCACGATGCCAATAGGATGTTCAACTTGATTTCAGATTGGTGATCTAGCTGGGGTAGGCAGGCTCAGTGTGGAGAAGGGCTAGACACTCCCCAGACGGTGTCAGGTGGAGGAGGGTGGCATTTCCCTGCTCAGCTAGCAATCCTTCTTTCCTTAGCAGGGTACCTTTGCCATCAAAGCCTGAGAGCATCTCCTAGGCACTGCAGCAGGGCTGCCAGGGACCAGGAGCAGAGCAGAGAGTGCTATCCTTTCCCCCGGACACCCTGGGACCGTGCTAAGGACTGCATGAGTCACATGCAAGAGGGTTGATTGTGGACGTTTTGGCCAGAGGAATCCTGATTTCTGGCAAGCAGCAGGAACACATGGGATCAGACTGGGGCTCATAGCTGGCTGTGTTCTGCTGTACCAGCGAGGCTGATGGTGGTTGTCATGGCACAGATGTGGTCAGGGTGAGGAGAGATGACAGTGACTCTGCATACAGATGCAGATGTGTGCAGCTGTTTCAGTTTGCAAATATAAAAACGGAAGATGGCTGAGTCAGCCTGGATCTTCCCCATAGGGCAGATCTCTAATTTACATAAGAGATTTCCTTTATACATGTGCAGCCATGGTGCCCTGGGCTTCACACGAATCACAAGATTTAATCCTAGGATGCACTCATGAACTGGGACTGCTTTTCCCGAATTTACAGACAGGGAAACTAAGGCCCAGGCATCATAACTTGCTCAAGAAACAAAAGCTGGTAACAGACATTGGAATGCTGTCAGGCTCTATCCCGTGACCCTTGACAGGGAGCAGATGTTTACAGGTGTGGGCAAGCGTGATAGTGACCATGGTAAGTGATATGCCTGAGCACCACCCCCATCCCCTAACCCTGGGCAGCTATGCAGGGACACTGTTTGCCCGCATGCATAGACCTCCTGTACTTCCATGTGCTGGAAACGGCTCTGGTGCCACTTCTGGGTCATGACTGTATTTTAGCAGCCATGGGTCCCAGCAGCTGATCCCTTATCCTATTTGTTCCTTTTTGGGTATGGTGAACAGACCTCAGAAGTTCACTTCAGGACCCCACTGGAGGATGGGTACCAGGAAGGAGTCCAGAGTCTCCCAGACACAGCTTAAGGCTTCTGTGCAACTTTGCCAGGAAAGAAGAAGGGTTCGGTTGGTGGTTTATCTTCCAGTGAAAACACTAGATGACATAGAGTTTATAACGCTGACTTAAGTAGTCCTATGGAGGCTTCCTGCAACATGCAAAGCCTTGTGTATGTGGATATACAGCTTACTGTACTCTTGCCCAAACCTGTAAAAGAGGAAACAGACCTTCTTCTGGACTGTCATAGCATTGTTTCCAGTCACAATGTCATGGCCCCCAGTCATCTGTCAGTTCTAGAAGGGCTCATTCTAATTTGGCTCTCAGTGGGGTCAAAACATGAACCAGAAGCAAATGCATGTTTTTCTGCACCTGCCCACAACAAAGCAAAGTTCCAGTCCAGGAAACACAGATGACCCAAGACGTGGTGCCTATGTATCTGGAGCCTTGAATCTGTGGAGCAGAGAGTGGATCTGTACCTGGGGTTCAGAAACAGGGAAACAGCCATGCTGCCACTGTGTGTCACAGCCACACATCAGTTATCACAAGGGCTTAAAACATCTGGATGGCTGATAGATTGGCTGCTCCATTTGAATAACGACCAGATGTTTGGTGTCATGGAGACACCGCTGAGATGTTGAGGTAATAATAGCACAAAACAAGTTATCAATGTACAAAGCAAGTCTCTGCTCCTGGCTCGTTAAACAAAACACAAATGTCTTCACCTAATACACACTGACCTAAAAAATAAAAGAATGCATTTCCAGCCTTAAAACACACAAGAGTTGGAGGCTGGGGCCAATGATAGCAAATTCTAGGTCAGCTTGATTTATATTGCAAGATGCTATTTACAAAAACAAATACAAACAAACAAAAAACAATTCAAGCCCCAAACTACATAAGATCCAATTGAAGATTGTAAAATACCATAAAAATAAGATCACAAAATATAATTATACCAGCTCCTTATATGATAATTTCCAATTATTAAAAATCACAAATATATGAAATATTGGGTTTATTTACAACTTAAAATACCTGAAACAAACTACTGTATGCTGATAAAACACTACATTTTAAAATCTCAGATGTTGTTACAAACCAGAATGCATTTATAGTATTATAATTCACTTCAAATTTACTAAAGCAGGCAGAACCTAGCCATGTGCTTGCACAATTTCTTGCATGAAATATCTTCATTTGCTTCAGAAAGCTATTGCTTTCTTTAAACTCCCCCCTTTAAAGCAGGTTTGTGCGTATCTGATGTCCCCATGTGTCACTATTAGCATACCCTTCACCGCTGTCCTGTCCTGTCTGGGCTCCACAGTTTTACTGAAACCTCACTCATTTCAAGCCATTCACTTGAGCGATTTTCTTTGATATTTTTGGAACATGAGCTATCTGTGTTCTAAGTGCAGCAAGCAGCAGCATTCCATGGATGTAAAATTTGAGGTCTAATGTCAAAGGAGCTATTAGCCGAAACAATACGGCCAAGGGCTGATTCTTTGGTTTGTTCCCCACTTTCTTTGAAAAGCACCTTTTTAAGTTCTTTACTTTCGAGCTTGCATTCAGGCTGCGAAGCAAACGAAAGCATCTTCAACAATAATAAAGCAGAATTGGAAAGTAACAGCCCTCGGAGGGCAGAAACTGCCAGTGAGCTGAACGGCAGTCAATGTGGCTTTTTTTTTTTCTGGAGTGAACAATATTTATTTGTAGAATAAATTATTGATATGGGCATAGATTTAATTGAGTATTGTTTGGATTAAAAGATGCTATTTGTCAACCAATTGATCTTGATGAGTTAACAAGTCAGTCTCTGTTTTAGCTGACTGCTGGGCCAAAAGGCTTTCACTACTTGCTCAGGTTGTTTTTTTTCCAAGGGTGGGGTGGAGTCTTGATGCCTTACCTCACAGCAAAGAGCATAGGTGACTTCCAGCTCTCAAGTGCGTGACTGCCTTCCTGTAGGTCTGTTCTTATGTTGAGACCCTTTTAGGTGCATGTCTTCCCAACGAGGGAAGTAGCCTCTGATGCTGCAGCAAAGATGGCTTTCAAGCCTGATGTTTTCAACCTGGAGCTTCAAAAAAAAATACGTGTTCTAGGAAGGACCCTGGCTCCCATCAGCCTCTTTCCTATTGTTTTCTGATTCCTTTCAGTGTTGGATAAGAAAACGAGTAATTATAGTTAAATCTAGTAACGGGAAAGTGAGGTCTTACAGAAAAGACATCAAAAGTGGATAATTTCAGAGGTTCTCTGTAGCAAAGGTTAAACAGCAGGGCTTCTTCAGTATGTATCTGCTAGAAATGATATCTCGGGAACCAATGAAAGATTGTTACGTAAAGACAATGAGTGCGAAGCAGTCAGGGAGAAGGAGTCAGGAAAGGGCGATTCTAAACCATTGTTCTGGCTGTGCGCTTTCTTCTTCCCTTCTAGTCTTGGCATTTTACTTGTATTCTCTTTCAACACTTTCATTTTTCTTTTTGTTTACCAACAAGGTAAGCAATGTAAGTATAGATTCAAATTCTCATGTTAAGGCTTGGCTAGGCAGTCGCTGTGAATTTGCAAAACACACCAGAGCCGTGACTTTACTGGGGGAGACAGAAATGGATCAGATTTTACTCTTCTTGGTTAGTTCTAAAAACAAGTTACTAGGTTGTAGACTAGTACCTGCTTCCTTGTGTATTCTTGAGGGGTTGACATTTAAGGCCTTGTACTGTTGAGAAAATATTTTCTTGTGTGCAAACAGTTCTGTGTCAACCAGAGTCTAAGTCATCAGGCTGGCTCTTTGACCTGCTAAGTACAGTGAGAGACAATCTCAAACACTTGGAGAATGGGTTCTTGAATCTCTCTCACTTACTGTGCCTGTGACCAAGGAGGATGTTGTTCATTTTTTGGACCTCTTGGACCTCCCTTTCTTCTTCAATAGAGAGGAAAACCATGGTGCTTAGGCCCATGCAGGATGTGCAGCCTGCATCTGAGAGCCACTCTGCCTCCAGTGTCACACGGAACTGTTAGTAGTGCTCAGTCAGGCCATCGACAGCCTCAGTGAGGATACTCCAGAAGGCACCCAAGGTACCAACTTGTTGGGCCTGGTTCTCTGTCTGCAAGCTTCTCCATCCATGATGTGATTGGTAGAGGATTTATAGAGGCTAGGTCTAGATTCCTGCATCTCCCAGATAGAGGCGCACCTCCCCTAAGCCATCAAGAGCTGCAGCAGCTTCAGGACCCTGTCCTCATTTTATGTGCAGGAGAAACAAATGTAAACAGCCCCTCCCAATCCTGTAAACCAGAGCACAGACATCTCTTGGTGCATTTGTTTGTTCTGGTCTCTGAAAAGGATTTACCTGTAAAAGACATCCATCCTGTCCCCAGTTAAAAAGCCAAGACTGGCCTTGTTAGCTGTTGTTCTACCTCCTCATTTTACTGTGAGAAAACCTTGACCTCACACACGTGTTTCATTCCTTTACTAAATACTAAAGCAAAGGCAAACCTACCCTGGCTGTAGACAATCTTTATGGGGAAACCCTGGGATTCATGTGTGCTGATCTGATGTCATACCTGGGCAGTTCCTGGTTCGGTTTGGTCAACTGACTGGCCTGGAAGCTGTGTTAATATGCACTCTTCCCAGGAGAGACTCTGTTGGCCTTGGTCTGACAGGTTATAGGGAACAAAGCCGTGAGATGCTTCTGTGGTTCTCAGACAAGGAGGGCTCCCCCATAACCTGCCAGAAGCATGAAAACCATGCAGAGTCAGGGCTCCATGACACCTGCTCAAGTGGTCATCTCCACCCCCTTGTCTAGCCTCAGGGTTGTCTGCCTCTTGTTTGTAGATGGCTTCCACTTTTGCAAATCAACTTTCCCTTTGAAACAGGTGGCTTTCAAAGACAACACACATTGATTTAGTCCTGGTGGTATGTATCTTCAAGATGCTGGTGAACTTAGGATCTGTCCATGCATGGAGTCTCCATGCAGTACCCGT
Source organism: Arvicola amphibius (assembly GCF_903992535.2). Classification (NCBI taxonomy): domain Eukaryota; kingdom Metazoa; phylum Chordata; class Mammalia; order Rodentia; family Cricetidae; genus Arvicola; species Arvicola amphibius. The sequence goes on from NC_052051.1 coordinate 153,862,159, forward strand.
GAAATGGTCAAGCACACCAGGATGCTCTGCTTTCCTTCAGAAAATCTGTGTGTTGGGTGGCATGGTCAGACCATTTTTTATGAGCCTTGTTTCTCTGTCAGTGCGTCCTAGCCAGTGAACAGATTCTTACATGCATGTAAATCTGTCCCCAGCTCCATCTCCCTACCCTTTAATACCACTTTGCCTGGCCACTGGGCTTAAGAGCTGAAAGTGCCGGCTATTGGGAGGAACGTGTTCTCGCTATGATTAGTACAGAGTTGGGGTGAGATTTCCCCCAGCACGAGCTGACAAGCTGCCCTGCACATTGTCATTTATCATTGTACACTAGATCTGTCAACTAGAGAAACAATTTCAATAAAAAAAAAATTCTGCATGAAATTACTTTCCCGGAGAAGAAAGCAGTTGTGCCGACGTGTGTACCCATCTGTGTCTCTCTGTCGTTTTTTGTTTCTCCCTTCGACTTTTTCTTTTTCCTTTTTTTTTTTTTAATTTTGGCTGTGAAAGGTACTTAATGTACCAAAAACAATTTGTACAGACATTATTTTACCAATTGCTAGTGTGTACGCCTTGCTGGGGCCCCCCTTATCTAACTGTTGCTAATACATTTTCATGCTGTGCTCTTACGGCTTCATTTTACAGTTGAGGAGATCACCCATTCCATGCTGTGCTGGAAATGGGACCCTCGTCACTCGGGTCCGCAGAGTACACTTAGCACGAGAACAGGCATCAGCACTCGACGAGTTACACCATCATCGCCTCGCTGTCAGGCTTCACGTTGCCAACGTGGGCCTGTCTGCCTGTTGGCTCCTGACGACGACGGTGGAGTTCAGCCTGGGATGGAGCAGGGTCTGAGTAGCCAAAGCACTTCTGGGTGCTGGAGTTGTTCCTACGTTCGTTTGGCTTGTCATGGGAGCCCAGAAACTAGCAGGGAACCTGAGGCCCACAGTTGGGAGGGCTGGTAAGGCCAATAATTGCTGTGGAATTATGCTCCAGGACAGCCGAGAGCCCAGATCAGCCTCGAAGACCCTTGTTTTCCACCCTGTCAGCTTTCCACCCAGCTATGGATTTCTAGTCATTGCTGCTGATGATTCACCGACACCCCATCAGAAAATGAATTTTTCACTCCCCACTTGGTTGACTCCATTCATAGGGTGCAACTTTGTCAGAAAAAAAAAGAAGAAGAAAAGAAAAAAGCCACTCTCCTGCCTCTCATTCATCATTTTTGTGTGGTTCTCAGAGTCAGAACCCAGCCCCTTTGGGATGTCATCTCCTTCTCCTGGCTCTGCACTGTCTTTCCCATGGTGCCCTGGGAGGTGGGGTTTTCAATCTGTAAAATCTGGCCATAGATGGGAAAATTGTACCATAACTGAATTTTAGGACCATACTTGATTGGACTTCATGAGAAATTAGGTATTGATAAACCAAACAACTGAGCCTTGACTAAAAGACAGAGTTGAATTTAGAGATGGATTTATTTGTACATGAGATAGTGGTTGCTTTGTATAGTATGTTTGCCTTGCTCATGATGTCTCAGTCCTGGGACAAGAGTTCTCTGAAGCCAAGGAAAAGGCAAGGGTCCAGAGCTAGCACAATACACTCCAGGAAGGAGGGGAAAACAGGTTGTCCTTGGACAGGGGTTTTCTTCTTCTATTTTTTCTTTTCTGGTTATACCTACTTCTTTAATACAGAGGTAATAATATTCTCAATGAAAACATACACTGCAGTGGTAGAGATCTATGAGGAGACTTGTCAAAGAAACTGTCCATTCAGTTATATATTTTTGCATATGATTTGTATGTCAACCCGTGTGTGCAGACAAAGAATGTAGTCACAGAGAGTTAACATCTATACTGGAGGTGAGAAAACACATCACAGAAGAGACAGTTACTGGCATTTGCTGAGTATCATTTTGTGTTACCCCTCCCTCCACACATATCTTATCACATTGTCCAGCATCATGTGGGGGTAGAGACTGTGACTATCATTCTCTGTGGGCGAGTGCAGTAATTGTCATCACACGTAGGCATAGCTGGTAATTGTTTTTCCAACATTCATGTCCTCTAAGAACCTTACTTAGAAATAATATCTTTAAGGCTGCAGTAAGTTAGGTGAAGATGGAGTCATACCGGGTAATGGTGAGACATAGTATAACAGATTAGTAAACTTACAAGAAGAGGAGGGAGCTAGAGAGGTGGCTAAGTGGATGAAGTACTTAGTGTGCAAGAGTAAGGACCTGGGTTCTAATCCCCAGAGCACATGCAAAACAGCTGTGGTGGCACACATTTCTAATGCCAGTTCTCCTGTGGGAACAATAGAAATCTTGGAAGACCAACAGGCGGGTACCCTGGCATATACAGTGGTGAACAAGAGACCCTCTTTCGAATCAAGTACAAAGTGAGGGGCAAACCTGGGGTCTTTGCCTGACTTTTACATATTTACTTTGCCACATACATGCCTATCCACATGTATGCGTGCACACACGCGTGCACACACAGATTAAAATGAGATAGAGATAAAGAAGATAAAAAGAAAAGCGCAGGAAATCAGAGACGCCGAGGAAAAAGACGGTTGTGCCAAAATGGAGGCCCGGACTGGACTGTTGCATCTCCAAAGCAGGGTCTACTGAAACCCACAAAAGATGGGGGAGGCAAGTAGAGCCCGAGCCCTAAGAGGCAGCATGAACATGCCAACATTCAGAATTCAGAATTCTTATCTGTAGAGTTAGGGACAATCACCATCACCTTAAACCAACCCCGGAGGTATTTCCTTGTCATGGCAGCAGAGAACGCTAATCAAAGGAGCACAGCACAGCGCTGTGCTTGGCCTGGATTGTACAACGACCTAGTGTCACTTGGAACTGCTGGGTCACCTCCAGTCTCACACTCTGAAATCAGTTCTGAGCTTACGCCACTAACTGAAGGGAATCTGGCTGGTAGACACGGGCCACTGTGTATACCCATCTCTGGTTCTGCCTCTTGGTCTTCTGTGATGGGAATGCCTCTGCCCCACACTCCTGCCACCATGAACATCGCCATATCTCCACTGCCATGATGAATTGCAACCCTTGAAAATCTTGAACCAGAGTAGATACTTCTTCCAGAAAGGTGTCTCTCTAAGATGTCTGAACACAGCAATAGAAAACCAACCACCCAAGTAACTTTGTGCTGGGGATATGGGGTGGCTGCTGTGACAAATCTGGTTCTGTGGTTCTCAGGGCTTTGGAGCTAGTTTGTGGGAGGAATATGAGAGTTTTAAGCCACAGGCTAGAGAGGCCTAGGCTGCTATAAACAGAGTTTATTGGGAAAGCTAATAATGTTTTCCAAGGTAAGTCTTCAGACCAAGACTAGGACTTCATTGAGAACTTGGCTTCAGGCGATTTGTTTTTCACTCTGGCAGAAAAGATGGCTGCATTCTTCTGTCTATATCCCCAGAATTTGCATCAGATGAAATTCAAAAGTAATAGGTTAGTTTTTGTGGCAGAGAATATGTTGAGACATCATAACATCAAACTTTAGATCATGGCTGTTACTTTCTGATTTTAGTTAGACTCTTACAGACAAACAAGAGATACATGTAGAGAAGAATTTTAAAAAAAACATATTATTTGTCCAGAAAGAGTATTGTGTTTAGTGCAAAGTTAGTGTGGGAAAAATGGCTCCACTTTTAAAAGAAATTAGTACCATGGACGCTAAGATGCAAGGTTTGCTCTGGAGTAACAAGAAAGCTGTTTTGAGGGGCAGACACCACTCATCAAAGGCTTCAAGGTGTAAAAACCACAGATTGTTTGAAGGGCTTTTAGTTAACGCAGGGAGCTGAAGCTGGTGGCTCCGAGAAAGCACTGCCCAGGAGAGGGTCTTCCCAAACTATACTTAACACAGACGAGGGTTGCTGTGCCATGGGCTGACAGGCTGGTCTCTATCTAAGGTTGGCATCAGCGACACAGTGCTTCCATTTGCTGCATTGTTACTGCACGTTGCCTCAAAGCAAGAAAACCCAACGAGAGGAGAAGACACTGCATGGCACTGGCCTGGGAGAGAGGTCCCTTGTACTGTGGAGAGCAGTGTCTTGGGGGCAGGGATGCCCAAGCTCCTTGGAGCTCACAGAATGACATCACTTATCCTACGTTCTATACATGGAGTTGGTGGGTGGATTCGCTGTTTTCCCTGCTGGATTTTTGTCTTGCTTTGATCCTGTCTTTAGTGGCTACACTCCTATTCCCTCTTTTCTTAAAAATATGTAAATGATTAGTCTGTGCCATTGTATGTTATACATATGTAACTGGCTTTTTGATTTTCCAGGGACTTACAGAGTAGTGTGTGCTGGGTCTCAGAAGAGACCTTGAATATTGGCTTTAGAACAGTTAAGATGATGAGAGACTAGTGAAGTTGAAATAAGTACATTTCACATTGGGAGATGCCCATGAGCCTTAGGGAGACAGTGGCAGGATGTTGCAGTTCAGATCTGAAGTGTTCCCTGTAGGCTCATGTTTGAAACACTTGGTCCCAGTCTAGTGATTTTGAAGGCTGTAGAGGTGAGGCCTGGCTTGTAGAAGTGGGTCACCAGGGACAGGCCTTTGAGGTTTGCACTCTTTGCCTGCTGGTCTCACATGATGTGAACAGTTCTGCTACATATTTCTGCTGCTGGAAAAGAGCTGAGAACCCCCACACCTTTCTGGCTCTGTGCACCACAGCATTTTGGGTCAAATTAATCTTTCCTTTCATATGTTGTTTTGTCAAGCATTCGGTTAAAGCGATATAAATGTAATTACTGTCCCATCTGCTTCCCACAAATGTCTATATCCCTAACCCCTAATCACATGGGGAGAGAGCAGTAGGGAGAAAGAGGACATGGAGTGGAAGTTACACCAGTCATGCACAGACCTTCAGAGTGTCCACAAGGTGATGGGGAACCTCCTTTAGCCAATGGCCTTTGAGGCTGGGCCAGTTGGGATGTGGCTTTGGGTACCAAAAAGTCAGTGGAATCACCCTCTTGCCCTCTTCCCACTCGCCACACCTGGATGTTTGATTCCATTTCTGTTTCCTCATTACGATCTGTGAGCTTCCCTTTTAATAAAGAAAACCTTAGTATATCCTATTCAGAGCTAGTGTGGGATTATTTGATTCACGTTCCACTCATCTGATGCGTTCTGCTTCAACAATGTACAAGATCATTCCCTCCTAAAGTATACACAGAAACCTTTCAATGCCAGGCATAACAGTGGGGAGAACACAAGACAAAGACACAGCACCAAGAGAGGTGTGATCCCGCTCCAGCATGGACATCACACCAGTGTCTCCATCCATACTCCATTCAGCCATCAATGAGGATATAGTTCCGAACTGGTATTTTATTTCTGTACAGGGTAGAGATTCTGTATTCCTTAACAGTCTTTCGGACAGTGCCCACCTCTGCCTTCTACGAGCTCAGTCAAAGTAGCAAGAGGCAACGCAGGCTCACTTGGAAAAAGTATGCCACTGTAAATAATTCAAAACAAAAAAGTTTGTTTAAATGCATAAAATCATCATCAGAAATAATTTAAAAAAAAAACAGCAGACAAGTTTCCAATAATTTTCTATGGGTTTGTATACACAGCAGGAAAGGTGGATATTCTGATGAAAATGTAACTTGAATGAACTTCAAATAATGGACCAAATGTGATTTCATTTGAGTTTCAATGAAATGAAGATGTAGTGGAAATTCAAATTACTTCTTTACTGCCAGGGAAACCAGCTTCTCAATATATTATGGAAGATTAATAATAAATAAAAAAGCAATATCAAACATTGACAGCCTTGTTATATAAGATAAATGATCCTCCCACCCTTTCTCTACACACGAACTGAGGCGGCTGCACCAGGTCTCACTAGACAGTGGAGCTTTGAGTGGAGTCTCACGTCTTCTGTGCTGGGCTGAATGAGCTTGTGTAGATCACACTGTCAGCTGCACTGAGTGTTAGCTCTCCAGATAAACCAAGTTTACATTCATCTCAGTTTCCTCCCCAGGTATTTCCAATACTGATACATTTGAATTTACATTTTCTAGTTAAACCTGGGTGTCTGGTTTCCATCTCCATCCCACTGCTGTGTGTAGTGTGTGTAGATCCCACCCTCAGGAAGTCCTGTCCCCTGTTGTGCTGCAAGAGTGTCAGGTATGGCCTTGAGCTGTCTTGCTCAGATCTCCCTGGAACACACCACAGGTCTGCATTGCTGTCATCTGAGCTGAGAGAATCTGAGGAAGCCACCAAAGCCTGGCTGGAAGCTTTTCAATGTCTGGACTATAGAATATTTTGGGTGTAGGAGAAGGGCTGCTTGTTTATCCCAGCCATCCAGAACTGAAATAATCACACAGAAACTGTATTAATTAAATCACTGCTTGGCCCATTAGCTCTAGCTTCTTTTTGGCTAACTCTTACATCTTAATTTAAGCCATTTCTATTAATCTGTGTACCACCATGAGGTCGTGGCGTACCAGCAAAGTTTCAGCACGTCTTAAACTCCATGGCACCTCTCTAACTCCACCCTTCTTCCTCCCAGCATACAGCCTAGCTTTCCCTGCGGACCTAAGTTCTGCCTTGATATAGGTCCAAAGCAGTTTCTTTATTCATTAATGGTAATCAGAGCACACAGAGGGGTCTCCCGCATTACTTAGGACACATGTCCACAGAATAGAGCACACTCTTTCAGTCCAAAGTTTGATTTCTTTTCCTCTAATTTAGGAAAAAAACCATCTCGTTTTAAAGGTAAGGGTCAGGTTTTACTCTTCTCCTCCAAAGAATGTGTCCATGTTATGGAGTCTCGTCTTGAGGCTGATGAAGGAATTGTAGAGCCCAGTCCTCCATCCCATGATGAGGTGCATCTTCAGAACTCAGTAGGCCAACTTCATCTTGTATGCTGCAGTGGCTATTCTTGGTTGTCCACTTGACTACATCTGAAATTAATTGAAACCCCAAACAGGAGCAGCAAATAAGTGAGGGGTTTTGTGTAATTTGAAGTGGGAAGATCCACTTCTAAACCAGATCTCTGAGGTGTGATAGCTTGAAAGTAATTGGACCCCATAATCTTACAGGAAGTGGCACTATTAGGAGGTGTGGCTTTATTTTATGCCATGTTGGAGGAAGTGTGTCACTGTCAGGACAGGCTTTCAAGTTTCCTATGCTCAGGATACCACCCAGTGCCTCAGCTGACATCCTGTTACCTACAAGATGTAGAACTCTCAGCTACTCTTCCAGCGCCACCTGGGTGGGGCCAATTTCAGGCAACATCTATCACCTGGAATCATATATTCTGAGCAATGGGGCAGAGAGAGAGAGAGAGAGAGAGAGAGAGAGAGAGAGAGAGAGAGAGAGAGAGAGAGAGGAGAATCCTCTGGGTAGCAAATAGCTATTGAGGCCCTGCTCTGCATGTCAGTTATTCTACCTGGCATGGCCCCCAGAGAGCATCATACAGAAACTGGATGTGTTAACAGATAGATCTGGAAGCACAAGGTTACAGCAGCTAAGTCTTGCCAGATTTCCCAGGAAGGTGGTAGGCTCTCTGGTTCTTCACCAAACCTGTGGGTAGAGAGAGCAAATCCTGCTTCTCGGGCAGCTGAGGTGACAGGTGTTCGTGTTCTACTGTAGAAGTGAGAGGCTTGAGCGGAAGAGAAGACAGAACAGTCAGTCAGTGACGCCATCCATGTGAACCATCTCTGCTGGGGGAGGTCCTTCTGACTATGTGTGGCTGTTACTGGTTAATAAAGAAAGAAGCGGCTCTTGGCCACTGGCTTCACAGAATATAGCCAGGCTAGAACAGATATATAGAGAGAGTAGGCAGAGTCAGGGAGAAGCCATGTAGCCCCGCCAGAGACAGACGCCAGATGGACCTTTACCCCGTAAGCCACAGCCACGTGATGATACACAGATTAATAGAAACAGGTTAACCAAAGATATAAGAGCTAGCTAGAAATACACTTAAGCTATTGGCCAAGCAGTGTTTTAAATAATTTAGTTTCTGTGCGGTTATTTCGAGTCAGGGCAGTTGGGAAACAAACAAGCAACTCCCTCGGCAAATCTCTTCTCTTCCTACTGAGTTGTCTCCCATTACACATGTGCTGTAGTTCATGAGCTGGCATTTCTGAGGTGTCTGTCTCATTTCTGTCACATGATGACCCTCCCCCCCCAGTGATGCATAGTTCTTCTATTTCTTCTTTTTTTGTTTGTTTGTTTGTTTTTGAAACAGGGTTTCTCTATGTAGCTTTGGAGCCTGTCCTGGAACTAGCTCTTTTAGACCAGGCTGGCCTTGAACCCTCTGCCTCTTAAGTGCTGGGATTAAAGACGTGTGCCACCTCGGCCTAGCTGTGAAACAGTCCTTGAGTGAGGGAGCTTTCATGCATTCTGGCTAGGAGTGGCTGCCATACACTAGGCACACGCTTACTTTAATTTTTAACAAAAAGTCTTACAGTCATTCAAGCCTGAGAGATTTGGTTTTTAGAGAAGTCTCCAGGATGCAGAACAGCAAGCAGAAAGCAGCATCCTGTCCACTCGTTCGGCTCCTCCCTGGATCTCCACAGGATGGGTACCCGAGTGGTTGTCCTGTGTTGGGACCAGCATAGACTTTTTATCGGCAGGCAGATGTTCATGGAGTAGTTGCATGCCCTGTGGTGTTGATAAAGGAATAATGACGTGGGTTCTGGCTGTGGCAGCCCAGAGAGTACCTTCACTAAGCCAGAGCCTTTCCTACACTATTTCCCCCTTTTCCTTCTACTGTAATGTGGGGGAATACTTGTATTTTCCGGTCTTGGTGACATTGGTATTTGGAGGTTGTCATGTACAAGAAAACATGGGCGCTTCAGACTTTATCAGTCTACTCTACCTTCTTCCATTCAGCAATATGCATTTTGCTCCTAGTCTCGTCTTGGCTTAGTGGCTCAATTCATTCTCTCCCCCCCCTCCCTCCTTCCCTCCCTCCCTCCCTCCCTCCCTCCCTCTGTCTCCCTCCTCCCTCTCCTTCTCTCCCTCCCCCCTCTCTCTCCCTTCCCCCTCTCTCTCCCTCCTCCCTCCCTCTCCCTTCCCCCCTCTCTCTCCCTCCTCCCTCTCTCTCTCCCCCTCTCTCTCCCTCATCCCTCTCTCTCCCTTCCCCCCCTCTCTCTCCCTCCTCCCTCTCTCTCTCCCTCCCCCCTCCCTCCCTCCCTCCCTCTCTCTCTCTCTCTCTCTCTCTCTCTCTCTCTCTCTCTCTCTCTCTCTTCCCCCCCCCGAAGTACTATTTTAATGAATGACATACCATAGAGGACTTACACATTTACAGTAGCAGGGATTCCGAAACATTTTTAGAGTATTCCTTCCCATCTACACCCTCCCTAGACCGTGTCTGAGAGCTCTAGGTGCTTCGTATTTGAAGTGCAATGTAGTCTGATTTCTTTTCAATATGAGGTATTCTTGTGCAGCTGTATCTCACTGTGGCTGGAACTCACTTTCCCTGATAAGGAACAAGGTTAGAAAATAGCATGCTTTTGTTCATTTGTCTGAACCACTCAGTCTTAGGTAAATGCCAAGTGCACATTTGTCTACTGTTTGATCAGGTTAATGTAACTATGAGTTTTTGTTCATCCGTTACATCTGTGCTAAAATGTTTATCAATCTATGTCTGATCTTTTAGTTATTGTAACTGTGTGTTTGATGTTAAGTAAATTTAAAATTTAAAATCCAGTTCATTACTTTTTGATAAGTTGCTCCTTTTCATAAAGTTCTCTAAAACTCCAGTTCCTGAAAATAACACCCGTGTTTTGTCAATATTACAATTTTAGGTCACGTTTGAGCTAGTGTCTGGCTTTGAGTTCATTTGTCCAGTGGTGTTTGGAGAGGGGTCGAGATGATCATTATGCATGGAGATGTCCATGTGTTCTGGTGAAATAATAAAAAGCATAATTGGACACACTCAAGAGCTAGCCAGTATCACCCAATTGACACAAACATGTCTCTCTAGCTCTGTACCTGGATGGTGTTCTGCTATCTGCCAGTCCCTGTTATGTATCCTAGCCATGGCAGGAACTTCTAACCCATTCTTCCTCAGCTCGGGATTATGCATTTTTTCCCTTCTAAACTAGGCGTAAATAATTTTAAAACACACACACAACCAGGGAAACAAATATCGTCTCTTTAGGGCTCGAAACTTCACTCCTGTCTTCACATATTGAATAGAGCATGTTGGAACGTCATCATTCTAAGTGCAAATATTGTCTTATGCCTGCGGAAGCAGAGCCTATTTTACTATCCCAGGAAAATGTGCTCCAGCAGACACTCGAGTGAGCGATAAGGGAGAACTCCAAGGAGGAGAAAGAGGGCATTTAGTAAGAACAATATCCGTGCCACTGCGGAGCATCTGCTAGGAGGGGGGCCTTCCCGCTTCCTCTCATCTGCTCACAGCCTCCTCCGAAATTATCCGCTTCATGATTTTATATAAAAGACAGTTTCTGATAAATCTGGTTCAACAATTAATATGCAGCGTAACTTGTGATTAGAGGGATGAATTGGAAGTAATGAAGGTTTAAAAATAGAAAACAGATGTAATATTTTAAATGACATTTTCTTGGTACTGTATTTATTGCCCTCTTTCAGTAATTAGTAAAATGTTTTCAGTTTTTTAAAACAGCTTATTACTGTGAACACAATAAACCCATATGTGTAAAAAACAAATAAAAGAGCTGCAAGAAACAGATGATATGTCCTTTGGGGTACAGATGAGACAAGACAGCGAGAAAGGATTCTGCCACCAAATGTAGAGGGACAAAAAGCAAACTCGAATGATAACTCAGAGACCACCCAGAACCGGGCATGGCTGTACATCCACATCCTGCCGTGGACCAGAAACAGTTTATGGGGTATAGAAGAAGATTCAGAAAATAAAACTTTCTCAATTTTTTTTTTTTGAAATTTCTACGAAAACAAATGAGTCCAATGCCGACTTACACAACGCAATCCAGTGTATCTCATGGAACTCTTTCCTTTTTTAGTTTTAAATTTTATTCCTTTTTATATTTTAATTGTAGAAGTGTGTGGGTTACTGTGTGGAAAATTGACACATAATGATCAAATCGGGATAAAGATTTCCATCTCCCTTTTTTTTTTTTAAAAAAAAAAATAACTTTAATTAAATACCCAAGAGCAATGCATAGAGGAAGGAGATGAGGTCCATACACAACACTATTCCTCTGTAAAAAGAATGACTTCCTGTTTGTAACAACAAGCTAGATAGCAGCAGGTAGATTCTGCTATTGAATTAAGTCAGCTACAGAGAGACAAGTCCTGATTCCTGAGTGCTCTTTAGCTTATGCGTGGATGTCAGGTAAATATCCATGAGAATGCAGCATCGGTACTACCAGAGACCTGGGGGAGTGGGGCAGTGAAAACGGCCAGAGAGGCCAGCTAATATAGTTGGAGGGAAGGGAAAGTTGAAGCACTCCTCGGCCCAGAGTGGACCAGAGCTCACAGTAATCCAGAGCATGGATATGACTCCCAAAAGGTAGACATTTGAAGGTATTTTGAAGGTATTTGAAGGTATTAAAGGTAGATATTTTAAATATATATAAAACCGAATATAGAGACATGGCCCAGGCCTGGGATTTCAGTGCTCTGGGGGGATGAGGCAAGAGCATAGCTGTAGAGTGATTTCTAATTGGTCTTAACAATAAAAACCCAGAGTCAGATATTAGGGGCTGAAAGCTGAAGATCATAGAAGCAGAGCAACAAGCCACTAGGTCTTAACTCTACAAAATCTTCAGACTAAATGGAGTATCCTGTCTCTACAGTTCCTCAGACTAAATGTCTCTATGAAACCTCAGACTGAATCCTGAACTCCTGTCTCCTCCCACCTTATATTCCTCTCTCTGCCCAGCCATTTTACTTCCTCTCTCCACCTCCCTAGTGCTGGGATTAAAGGTGTGAGCCATCACTACCTGACTTCTACGGCTAACTAACTAGTGGCCAGCTCCACACTCTGATCTTCAGGCAAGCTTTATTTGTTAGATCACAAACAAAATATCACTGCAGATAGCTGTAAGTTCTAGTCGAGTCTGGGCTAGAGTGAGATCCTGTCTCACATAAAAACAGACTGGAATGACTATCTCGAAATAGAAATAAAAAAATTCTCCTGGGAACCTTGGGAAGCAGATACCAATCTGTTGGGGGTGAGGATGTGGGTCAAAGAATCCCAAACTAACACCAAAAGAAATCATAAGGATTTTGTTTTAAGAGAGTGTTATCTTTCATTAAACTACTTTGCTGTTTTCATTTTACCAGAGCAAGCTTTTGCTTGAATCCATTTGTAACTTTAAAAACAATTGAAATTTCTTTCTAGTTTTATTTAAATAACATTTTTTCTTTTATTTTACATCCCAATCAGTTTACCCTCACTTCTCTCCTCCCATCTCCCCTCCCCCATCTGCTCCCCTCCCCGGCACTCCTCATCCATCTCCATTCAGAAAGGGCATACCTCCCATGGGCTTGCACAAAGCATGGCACAACAAGTTGGGGCAGGGTCGAGTTCCTTCCCTTATGCCAAGGTGGGGCCAGGTAATCCAGCATGGGGAATAGGTTACCAAAAGCCGGCTGAGTGCAAGGAAGAGGTCCCGCTCTCATTGTTAGAAGCCTTACAAAGAGTCCGAGCTACAAGATTGTGGCACACCTGTAGAGGGCCTAGGTTGCACCCATGCAGGCTCCCTGACTGTTGGTCTAGTGTCCATGAGCTCCGGAGAGCTCAGGTCCACTGATTCCTCAGCTGTCTCTTCCCCCATCCTGATACCCCAGCTCTTACAATCCCTCTTCCCTTTCTTCCACAAGACTCAGGGCATTGTTTGTCTTTGGATCTCTGCCTCTACTTCCACCAGTTGCTAGAGAGAGTATCTCTGAAGGCAATTAGGGAAGCCACCAATCTGCTTACAGTAGATGTCCAGGTCAGACATCCTGTCTACTATTGTTGGGAGTCTTAGTTGGGGGTCGTTCTTGTGGGTACCTGGGGTTGTCCCTGGCACTAGGTTTCTCCCTAACCCCAAAATGCACCCCAACAAGACATCTCTTTTGTTATTCTCCCCATCCATCCTGCCTTGAAACTTCCCTCTGCCCACCAATCTGCTCTCTCTAGTTCCCATCCCTCTTCCTCCCCCAAACCCCCACTCCTGGTAACCCAGGAGATCTTTTCTACTTCCCCTTCCCAGGAAAATATATGCATCCTTCTTTGGGCCCTCCATGCTATCTAGACTCTCTGGGGCTGTGGAGTGTAGGTTGGTTATTCTATACTTTACTCCTAACAACCACCTATGAGTGACAGCATACCACGTTTGTCTTTCTGGGTCTGAGTTACCTCACTCAGAATGACTTTTTCTAGTTCTATCCATTTGCCTTCAAGTTCACTTTTTTTTCCAGCTGTGGGACAATGGTTTTACTCTGTAAAGATTTGCTTCTTGTACTTGTTTAATAAAATGCTGATTGGCCAGTAGTCAGGCAGAAAGTATAGGTGGGATGACCAGTCAGGAAGTAGAGGTGGGACAATGAGAACAGGAGAATTCTGGGAAGAGAGAGTCAGTCTGCAGTCATCACCTAGACAGAGAGGAAGCAAGATGAAAATGCCTTGCTGATAAAAGGTACCAAGCCACATGGCTAGCACAGACAAGAATTATGGGCTAATATAAGTTGTAAGAATTAATTAGATGCCTGAGCTAATAGACCAAACAGTTTATGATTAATGTAGACCTCTATGTGTTTCTTTGGGACTGAATGGCTGCAGGACCAGCCATACAGAAAACTTGGTCAACACCCATTCTTCAGTTGAGGGGCATCTAGGCTGTTTCCATGTTCTGGCTGTTACATAATGCTGCTATTAACACAGATGAGCAAATGTTCTTGTGTCTGCATCCTTTGAGTATATGCCCAAGAGTGGTATAACTGGGTCTTGAGGTAGACTGATTCCCAATTTTCTAATAAACTGCCACACTGACTTCCAAAGTGGCTGTACAAGCTTGCACTCCCACAAGCAATGGAGAAGAGTTCCCTTTACTCCATATCCTCTCCAACATAGGCTATCCTTAGTGTTCTTGGTCTTTGCCATTCTGACAGGTGTAGGATGGTATCTTAGAGTCACTTTGATTTGTATTTCCCTGATGACTAAGGATGATGAGCAATTTATTTAAGTATCTTTTGGTCATTTGAGATTCTCCTGTTGAGATTCTCTGTTTAGATCCCCATTTTTAATTGGATCATTTGGTATTTTGATGTTTAACTTCTTGAGTATTTTATATATTTTGGAAGTCAGCCCTCTGTCATATGTGGGGTTGGTGAGGATCTTTTCCTACTCTTTAGGCTTCTGTTTTGTCTTATCGACAATGTCCTTTGCCTTACAGAAGCTTGTCAATTTCAGGATGCCCCATTTATTAACTGTCAATTTCGGTGTCAGTGCAGAAGAATGCAAATAAATCCATATCTGTCTCTTGCACAAAACTCAAGTCCAAGTGGATCAAAGACATCAACATAAACCCACTCACACTGAACCTGATAGAGAAAGGGGGAAGTAGCCTTGAGTGCATTGACCCGAAAGACTACTTCCTGAAACTTCTTTTTTTTTTTAAGTGACACTTATTTTTATTGATGCTTCAGAAGCAGAATGCATCCGGTGATGCTCTTTCCCAAGGTGTGGCTGTAGTCCTGGCTGTCATTGGTCAAGTACACCTCAGGAAGGCAGAGGGATCAATGGGGGAGGCTGGCAGAGGAAGGGAAGGTGACTACGGCACAAAGAGAAGCTACCACATTCCTGATATAAACTGATAAAACATCTTTTTATTGATTTTACTGAGCTATACATTTTTCTCTGCTCCCCTCCATTACTCTCCCCTCCCCTTCAACCCTTTCCTATGGTTCCCATGTTCCCGGTCTACTCAGGAGGTCTTGTCTTTTTCTATTTCCCACGTAGATTAGAACCATGTAAGTCTCTCTTAGGGTCCTCATTATTGTCTAGTTTCTCTGGGATTGTGATTTGTAAACTGGTTTTCTTTTTTTTTTAATATTTATTTATTTATTATGTACACAATGTTCTGTTTGTGTGGATGCCTGCAGGCCAGAAGAGGGCGCCAGACCTCATTACAGATGGTTGTGAGCCACCATGTGGTTGCTGGGAATTGAACTCAGGACCTTTGGAAGAGCAGACAATGCTCTTAACCACTGAGCCATCTCTCCAGCCCTAAACTGGTTTTCTTTGCTTTATATTTAAGAATCACTTATGAGTGAGTACATATGATAATTGTCTTTCTGGGTCTGGGTTACCTCACTCAATATGATATTTTCTAGATCCATCCATTTGCTTGCAAATTTCAAGATGCCATTATTATTATTACTATTACTATTACTATTATTATTATTATTATTATTTTGCTTGCTGTGTACTTCTTCATTGTGTAAATGTACCACATTTTCCTTATCCATTCTTTAGTCGAGGGGCGTTTAGGTTGTTTCCAGGTTCTGGCTATGACAAACAATGCTGCTATGAACATAGTTGAGCATATGTCCTTGTGGAACAATTGAGCATCCTTTGGGTATATACCCAAAAGTGGTATTACTGGGTCTTGAGGAAGGTTGTTTTCTAATTTTCTGAGAAATTGCCATACTGATATCCAAAGGGGCTGTACCAGCTTGCACCACCACCAGCAATGCAAGAGTGTTCCCTTTACCCCACAACCTCTCCAGCATAAGTTGTCATCAGTGTAAAACATTTATTTTAAATGCAGACTAGGTGATTGAAACAGGTTAGTAGGTCAAATGTTTTTTGCATTGCTGCCATTAGCTACAAAGTTCCTAGCCACAGCTAAGTGGGCACCCAGTGCTGCTGCCATCATGCAGCCTCCCCAAGGTGCTTGCTGTGTTAATTAAACATGTTTGAATCTCCTGCAATTATGGCATGCAACCTACTGGGAGTGGAGTTATAATGAAGTAAGAGGAGGAGCAGGGAACAGAGGAAGAGGAAATAGGGGAGGAAGTGGAAAAAGGAAGGAGGAACCAATGCATATTGTATCTGTTTTCATCTATCTAGGCACTTCAAACTATGTCAAATAGTTAGAAAAATTAAGTTTATGATATCATTAAGAGGATTTTGTGACCTATAAGACATAAGAGCAGGTGGTCAGGCTGGCCTACAGTAAGACCTTGTCTCAAAACCCCAAAATATGTGGGAAAATTCAATTGTCAAAGACTCCATGTTACCAAATTGTTATTACAATATATGTATTTTGTGACTGTCAATAAAAAGAAAGAATTTATAGTCTCCGTGACTTTCTCATATTTAACCTTATGGTGATTATATTTGCATATGTTATTATTTATATTAAAGGAAAACACATGCATACATACACACACACACACACACACACACACAGAGAGAGAGAGAGAGAGAGAGAGAGAGAGAGAGAGAGAGAGAGAGAGAGAGAGAGAGAGAGAGAGAGAAACATGCCTCTGGTCTTCTATGGAAGAACTGGTGGACTCATCTTGGGAGGTCTATTTTGGACTACACTGTCAAGCATTCTGGTGTAATATGATGACATCTTTTGTGCTTGAATGGTTTCCTTCTTCAAGTCAATAATTATTCCAAATTTTTAATTTATTTTTTAAAAAACATTCCAGTACTTTTTTTAAATTTCAACTGCACAGTCATAATCTCTGTTAAGGATTTTTAAAGTAGTTGTTCATGTGGAACCACATCCTTTCCTAAGACCCTTCTCCCTGCGGACCCTCTTCCCTGCAGACTCCCTACCCTACAGACCCTCTTCCCTGCAGACCCTTTGCCCTACAGACCCTCTTCTCTGCAGACAATCTTTCCTGAAGACCCTCCTCCCTGCAGACCCTCTTTCCTGAAGACTCTCTTTCCTGAAGACCCTCTTCCCTTCAGACCCTCTACCCTGAAGACCCTCTTCCCTGCAGACCCTCTACCCTGCAGACCCTCCTCCCTGCAGACCCTCTTTCCTGCAGACCATCTTCCTGCAGACCCTCTTTCCTGAAGACGCTCTACCCTGCAGACCCTCTTCCCTGCAGACTCTCCACCCTGCAGATCCTCTACCCTGCAGACCCAGTCGACTCAGAGGGTACTCTTTTGCATTGAATGTACAGTTCTTTGACTATTGGTCATTTCATGACAGATATTGCACAAGAAAGTTCTGTGGGTTTTAGGAAAAATATTATGAAACTGCATCTATATAGCTGCAGATTTTTTAAAAAAATGATCCATATTTATCATATATTTGTGGGGTGGGTTAAAATGATGGAGGATTCCCATTGGCTAATAAAGAAACTGCCTGGCCCATTTGATTGGCCAGCCCTTAGGTGGGTGGAGTAGACAGAACAGGAAGAGGAAGTGAGGTAGAAGGATCAGTAAGATGCCATGCCTCTCTTAAGTTAGGCAGACCGCTGTGCCTCTTCTCAGAGAGAAGCCAGATGCGATTAAGCTCCAGCCCAAGATGGACGTACGCTAGAATCTACCTGGTAAGGCACCACTTTGTGGTGTTACACAGATTATTCGATATGGTTTAGTCAAGATGTAAGAGGCTGAAAATAATGGGCCAGGCAGTATTTAAAAGAATACAATTTGTGTGATGTTATTTCGGGTGTAAAGCTAACCATGCAGGAGCCGGGTGGGATGAAAAGCAGGCCTGCCCGCAGCTCCTCACTACAGAATGGCGCCCACGTGGATAACTGAATCCACAGAAAGCCTGAGAAAGCTTGGGAAAGACTAGAGTAAAGCATGTTTTCTTGGTAACAGCAATTTCTCGGGTTTGGCTTTACTTGCTAGAGCAAGCGCTCTCATCTAAGAGAGGCTTCCTGACTCAGCTTTAGCAGCAAAATCTTGCAGCTCTTTTAAGAGGTTCTGCCACCAAACACTTAAATGGCATTGATAAAAGCTGACTGCATGCTTGTTTGTTTTCAGCCATAGCAGGAAAAAAGTTGTGCTGTTTTAAAATGCTGGTGTTCTGGTCTGTACTGTCAGGACAAACTCTGACTCTTTCAAGCAGGCAGTCCTGACTGTTGTTTGACAGTGTTGCAGCTTGCTTGCTGGCAGGGACCTTGAAATGCCATAGAGTTGTGGCGATAAACATGGCTACCGCCGGTACCTCCACCACGAGGCTAGAAAGCTAAGGCATGGGATGGATCCAGCCGCCAAAGTTACGGCTTTAGTTCTACCGATTTTGGTGGGTAAATTAAAGACTTATGTGGTCACAAAAAGAGAGATATACAGTAAAAGAAAGATTCAAAGTTGAAGAAAATGTCTAAATGGTTTACAATGTATTAAAAGTATATGCAGGCTAGTTAAAGTTCTTAAAAGTAAAAAAGAAAAAGAAAAAAGGAAGTAGTTTGTTATGGTGGTACACACCTTTAATCCCAACACTTGGGAGGCAAGGTAGATTGACCTCTGTTACTTCAAGGTGTGGTAGCACACACCTTTAATCCGAATGCCTGGGAGGCAGAGACAGACAGATCTCTGTGAGTTCAAGGTGTGGTAGTACACACCTTTAATCCCAGAACTTGGAAGGCAGAGGCTGACGGATCTCTGAGAGTTCAAGGACACCCTGGTCTGCAGAGTTATTCCAGGACAAAGATATACAAAGAACTTATCAAAAAATAAAAAAATAAAAGTAAAAATAAACGAAATAGAGGTTAAAATAAAGCCGTACAAAGATGGAAAATATACGGAGAATCTTGATACTGTATACTATTATACTCTCTTTGAATTGTTTGAATGCTGAGGAAGAAGCAATAGCTGCTAAAAGATATTTGTTTACAAATGCTGCTGAACTAATCCAAAATAGATATTTTGAAAATACCTTGACTTCAGAATTTAGATCTAAGGATATGATGTTTTGGAAAGGAGTTTCTTTTGTTTTTACAGAAAATGAGACCGTGTGGATTGCTTCTATCCCAATATGGTATGATAGACCACGGCCTCCTGAAAGGTTGCTGTGAACACCTTCAGAAAATTACTTCACCCAACTGATGACTGAGATGAACCTGGCACACAGGTTACACCATGAAAGACCTAATTAACAGCGTCCCCATTCAGCAGGAAGCAGTTTGGAGAGAAATAACTGCGCCCATTTTCCCAAATATTGTTTATAAATGTTCTTTTACATTTAAAGGGGGAGATGATATAGATATGAATAATTTACATTGGTATAAATTTTGCCTTATTGATAGAAATTTAAGGTCTATTTTGTTATATGTATGTGTATTTCTGATACTGATTAATGTATTGTGATTGTGTAGTTCATTTAAAAATGTAATGTATATAGGTTGTTAATGGATAGTTATCAATAATATTAAAACCTGTAGTTATGTTAGTTAGATTTTCTAGCTATATAGAGATATTTTAAGTTACATAGGCATTCTTCATATCTTTCAAAGACTACAGAATATCGCATTTTAGATGTTTTAATAACTTAGGACTGTTCATGACAATGAGACATGTCTGCTCCTGGCAGCACCAATCTACTTCAAGAAGATGATGGGCATCGAAGAGGATCCTTATTAAGTTTGATAGCCATTTGGGCAAGAAACTGCTCTTGCCTGGACTATTGCATAAACTGGACATAGAGAACCCTCAGAGAGAGGACTGCTGAACTTGCCTAAAAGTGAGATGATCTTTTGGGATTCCTGATTCATGAAAGAGTCTGCAAGACATTCTGCAGGACACAGCAGAAAGTGACTGAACTGTCTTTGAAATTTCTTGCTTTATGGAAATGTCTGCTGGAAACTATGGGCCTGAAGGCCGAAGATGGATGTCCCAACGGTACAGAGGAACTTTGGGTGACTGTCCAGGCAGCGAGATATCTCTGTCATTTCTAGAGTTTTGTAAGTTGCTTACTTCTTATTTACTTAGGTAATATTATATCCTTCTGGAGTCTTTGATGGAGTTGAAGAATGGATAGATAGTTAAAGTTTTCCTTTGTTATGATAAAAGATAAAGTAGATATAAATATTGTAACTGTAATTCTTACTTGATAACTGTTTTGTTATATGTAATTTTACTATGTTAAAGTTAAAGCCTTTCTTTTTTTAAACAGAAAAAGGGGAAATGATGGAGGATTCCCATTGGCTAATAAAGAAACTGCCTGGCCCATTTGATTGGCCAGCCCTTAGGTGGGTGGAGTAGACAGAACAGGAAGAGGAAGTGAGGTAGAAGGATCAGTAAGATGCCATGCCTCTCTTAAGTTAGGCAGACCGCTGTGCCTCTTCTCAGAGAGAAGCCAGATGCGATTAAGCTCCAGCCCAAGATGGACGTACGCTAGAATCTACCTGGTAAGGCACCACTTTGTGGTGTTACACAGATTATTCGATATGGTTTAGTCAAGATGTAAGAGGCTGAAAATAATGGGCCAGGCAGTATTTAAAAGAATACAATTTGTGTGATGTTATTTCGGGGTATAAGCTAGCGGTGCGGGAGCCGGGCGGCGGGAAGCCAGCCCGCAGCTCCACACTACATTAAAACTCCCAGTGTATATACTGACTTTTAATATCCAATATTTAAAATGAGTGAGGTATAAAGTGATTTATTCTGGAAAAGCATCCTGGGAATATCTGCTGGAAGACTGAGAGACTTCTGAATGGAATGTACAAATTATTTTTGCAATAACAGTAAGGAAAACTAGCTTCAGAATGGACCAAGATTTTCAATATGATTCAAATATATTCACATGACTAAATTAATGAAGTAATGGTCTCAAAGGGATATCCCAATTTTCTTTATTTGGCTACAGTGGAGTTTGAAAAATAGGATTTGATAATTTCTCTTTTTAAAATACTTATTTAGACTTCCTTCTCCAATGTGGAAGATCTTTTGTGATTGTGTAGCCATCAAGTATTATAACCGTGGCAAAATCGATTTCTTCAGCATAGTCAAATGCTTTTTCTTCAGAATCTTCACTTCTGTTACTAGATAGTGCGTGTCCTCCTCTCTCTTGACAATTTATTTTCTGTGCATCACACAGCTGGAGATGTTCGTCACTGATATCCTACTGAAATGAAGTGACTAGTCATTATCCTTGCTGCCTCACAGAGGAGAGGGAAATCCTCCTCGGGGCAAGAGGATTCTGTGTTCCCTTCTGCAGCTCTTTTCTCCAAAGAGACAATTCGCAAAGTAATGATGTGAAATTTCAAGGAAACATTATTGATAAAGGAAACAAAACTAATAGAGAGAGGTCAGTGAAAGGGTGTTTGGTATCACTGTGCCAAAGAAATGGACAAAAAATAGATTGAATGTAAACTAGAGATGTTTGAAAAATGCAAATGGTGTAAATTAAAGGATGAATTATTCACCTAGAAAATTAAAAAAAATAATATAATAATAAGAATATTTAATCTTCTGGTGAAATAACAGGAAACAATGTTTGGAAAGAGGCTGAAATCTGTAAAACAATGCACATATTTTTTGTTTCTGTTTTGTTGTTCAAGACAGGGTTTCTCTGTAGCTTTGGAACTAGTTCTTGTAGACCAGGCTGGCCTCAAACTCACAGAGATCCACCTGCCTCTGACTCCTGAGGGCTGTGATTAAAGGCGTGCGCCACCACCACCCTGCCCAATGCAAGTTCTTAAGGAAAGGCTAGAAAACAGAAGGCACAAATCACATGTGAAGCAGCAGAATGACCTAGCATACTCCGGCTGGGGTCCCAGGAGGCGTGGGCATACAATTAGAATCATCCATGGCTAAGACATTTAGAATGTTGCAAAACAATGTTAAAGATTCACCAATGCCAGTGAATTATAAGCAAATCTAATAAAATAATGACACATATATAACATCGTAAACAATGACTAAAAATCAGAGTTGGAAAGAAAAATTTCAAAGCAGACAACAAAGAAATCCCATTGTCTGTAAGGGTCAATACACAGACGCCCAGTTTTTTGGAAACAAAATCAAAGCTAGCACACAATAGACATGTTCTGTTTTGGGGACAAAGGCCCCCATAAGGCTCTTCCTATGTCTTGTATGTCCCAATTTTCTAAGGGGTGTTAAATGTATCATGGAGACTGTAGCATCTGTTATATTCCTTTGGAGAGTATTGTCTTGGTTAAGAACCAAATAAGTTAGTGACCAAACACCGTGAAACTCTGTGATTGGTTTTACAGTTTGTGAGGGCTAACCTGAAGAAAGCCCAGGTTTTCAAGCCAACTAGTTTGTTCTCACTCAGTCTCCCAGCTCAGTCTTTTGTGATTTTGCCAGAGCATCCTTTTCCTCTAGGAAGATGAGATGATTTAGGGTAGAAGAGCGCAGATCTCTGGCACATAGGAATCTTACTGATGTTTTGGCCTCTCCTGGCAGGTTATTTTGTATGCTGGGCAATAGTGAGTCACCTTACTATAGATAACACAGAGTTCCATGAACCCCAGTTCCATCCAACACTATATAACACAGAGCTGCATGGATCCCAACCCTACCATATCATAGATACCACAGATCTCCATGGACCCCAATCCCACTCACCCTCTATAGTCTGTGGATCTTGAGACTTCTGAGCTGCTTTAGCAGGCCTCAGGAATTTCTTTGAATAAATCTACCAAAACTTTCAAAGTTGAGGGCTTATGTGGGACCCCCACGTGGACTTCAGTGTCATCTCCGCTTGAATCTTCATCCTGCCATTTCTAGGTAGGCTTCTCAGTCCAACTCTGGTCTCCTCCACAGCTCAGAAAACTCCAGTCCACTTGGCCTGTGGCTAACTGCATTGAGATCAGGAATGTCTCCCTGTCAGAGCCCTGCACTCACTGCTTGCTTGCTTCTCTGTCTCTCTGCTTCATATTGTCATAGCTGAATGCTGACAATACTTCAGTTTATGGCATTCTTTAGCAAATCAACCCCAGAAAAATCTACAAGAGATGACTGGTTGAGACACACAGAGAGCCAGCTTGGGGGGACTTCCTCAATTATGAAAACGAAGGAGAACAATTCCTAAAAAAAAAAACAAACAAAAAAACCCCCAACAGCTCCAGAGAACTTATTCTTAGTAGAACTCCTGAGGTGGAAAGGTAAGAACTGCTAGCATGATGATGAACCCTGGAGAAGAAGCAGAAGGTCCTAGTGACACAGAGATGCTCTAGGACTTGCTTCTCCTGGGCCTGTCTGCAGTCATGAATAACTGCACTGTTATTCATGTTGTGAATGTTGACATAAAAATTAAATTTCATGCACTTGAATTTGTACAGTTAAGCTAACAGATGGTTATGCTCACAGTGTTATAACTGTTTAATGGTGTGACCATCAAATTAGGGCTGCATTTGTTCTGAGGCTGTTGTGCTCCACCAACTCGGTGACTAAGGAGTGGTTCTGCAGGCAGCGAAGGTTCCTGAGGATCATGTCTGGGTGCCGCACTGGCATCTACCAGCCTTCTCCATCTCAGGAAGTTTCTTGACTGCAGTCTGTGGTGGCTGTGCTCTGTCTGGTCAGTCGCTTTCCTTCTAGGCAAATGCCCCTGGCGAGTGAGTGAGCAGGGTGACACATTAGAGCTGGGGGGGGTGACAAAACACATTACGTAATAACAGTGGGTGGGTTATTTGAAGTTTCATGAGAACAGAATTCAAGTGTCCTCACAGCAAGGACTAATCATTACTGTACAAGGTGACTAGCTCGGTGGTATCACTCCTTCCTCGGTACACAGCAAGGACTAATCACCCCTGTGAAAGGTGACAGCCTTGTCCACTGGCTTGGCAGTGCCAGTCCTTTCACAGTATACACTAATATCAGAACAACATAGTGTATGGTTTGGGTTTACATATGTGTTTTGACAAGAATTTCCACTTTAGGCATCAGTAAACCTCAACAAAGCTAAAATGAACTGACAGCCAGAGAGATGGCTCAGTCAGGAAAGGAACTCGCTACACAAGCCTGATGATCCATGTCCTGTCCCCTGGACTCACACAAGAAGCCAGATGAGCCGGGCAGTGGTGGTGCATGCCTTTAATTCCAGCACTCGGGAGGCAGAAGCAGGAGGATCTCTGTGAGTTTGAGGCCAGTGTGGTCTACAAGAACTAGTGTGGTCTACAGAACAGGCTAAGCCACAGAAAAAAATAAAACAAACAAACAAATAAAAAAGAGCCAAATGAGACAGCCTGCATCAGTAATCACTATGGAAAGTTGGGAGCTGGAAACAGGAGACCTGCCATGAGGGTCAAAGGTCAGCTAACCTGTACACAGTGCAGCAGAAACAGTGACTCTGTCTCAACAACGTGGAAGGTAAGGGCTGACTCCTGACAGTTGTTCTGTGCATTCCACATGTGCACATGTACATTCAATCACACACAGGCATACACATGGGCGCGCACACACACACTTTTTTTTAAAAAAGGAAGATTCTGAGACATAGTAACAATTTTATTTTTACTATTTGCTAGCATTCTAAGTTAATAATGCTAAGCTCAAGAATTACATCTTTCAATATACTTCCTTTTAGTGCTAGGTGGCACATGCCTATAATCTAAGGACTCAAGAGGCTGAAGTAAAAATATTGCTAAGAGCTTGGGACCAATCTGTGCTATGTAGTAAGGCATTGTCTCAAAAACAGTTGCTTCCTTTTTGGTATAAGAGAGCATGAATTGATAAGTAGGATAACACAACTTTAACATTTGTAATTCAATTTTTGAAAATATTAAAGCAGCAGATAGCAATTTAGCCAGACCAAAGTTTTAGTGGTTCATAGGACACCTTGGTTCCTCTCTTTGTTTAAAGATTGGGCACAGAGAAGAACATGCAAGGTATTTGTGGTAATTTGTTATTCTTTGAAAGAATTATTATTTGCCAATCAAACTGTAAAGCCTCCAAGTATCTGGTAGTGTAGCCTAACATGGTGTCTCAAACGAGTCATTTTTGTCACAGAAGGATATGAGGACCATGGTCAGAGTTGCTCTCCATCTCCTGGTTGTGCCTGAACCACAGCCAGGCAGATACAAGTTCATCCTATTCCCCTCCCCCACGCTCGTTCACTTGTAAACAGAAGTGGAGCTTTTCTGTCCTAACCTTCTGGTTCCAAATAAACACAGAGAAGCTTACATTAATTACAGAATGTTCAGCCTATAGCTGAGGCTTATTACTAACTTGCTCTTACAACTTTAATTAACCCATCTCTATTAATCTACATTTGTCACATGACTTTGTGGCTTTAGCTTTATGTCTCGTTCCTCTGGCTCATACCTCTCCCTAACTCTGCCCCTTTTCCTCTCTGTATTTTTAGTTTGACTTTCCTGCCTAGCCTTATTCTGCCTTGCTATAGGCCAAATCAGCTTTATTATCAACCAATGAGAATAACACATATTCGTTGCATTCAGAAGGATTATCCCACAGCTCTCGCTTCCTCCTAGTTCCATCTGAACCTAAGCAGTGGCAGATACTGTCTCATGCTATGCATACCCCAGCCATGAGATGCCATTCCCACATTCTGTTCCTGAAGAAATTACTAGGAAGTTCTTCTTTGAAGTTCTCCTGTCACAATAAGTCACTAAACAACACCACGCCCATCCCTGAGTCGGGAGCTGAGGAGGAGAACCCCTTTCACCTGCATGCAGGATGGGAAGGAAGAGATCCATCAACTGTTGGATCCCATCTTACCGTGAGGCTTCCCACAGAGGCAGAAATGGGATGAATCACTGAGATAAGCAGCCATTGGTTGAGAGCAGTGGAGGGACACCCATGAGCTTGCAGCTAAGGTGGGGTTTGTTCTTGTTTACTGCAGTACATGTGTTCACACATGGCCGTAGTCAGCAGCTCACAGGTGGAAGTGTGTGTGGGTGTGTGTGTGTGTGTGTGTGTGTGTGTGTGTGTGATGAGAGCTGCAAATTTTCCCAGAAAGCTCCAGTGAGGAACCAGGCTGTGGCATATGAGGCAGATTCATAGTGGAGGAATTCTTGAAGGGGTGCCTACAGTCACACCTGTGTCTCATTACCCAGATTGATATTTGCCATACTGGAGGGAGACCGAAACAAATTTAAGAGGTTCTATCATTAGAATACAGAAAGGTCCCAGAACCACCAGAGTGGGATAAAATATTCAAAATTCTCACACATAGTATAAAACAGAAGAACAAACAGGCAGAACTGTCTGAACCCTGGGTCTCTCTTCACAAACAGTTGCATTTAGTGAATAAGCCACCTGCGTGCAGTTACTGGGCTGGAGGAACTGCAGTTGTATGGAGAGTAATAACACACATGATTGGCAGTTTTAGGCCAGGATGCATTTCCCCTCCAGTTCCGCCCTGGGTAGTCTGTGTCTACCAATGACATGAACCAGTTTTTCTTCTTTAAATCTGAAGTTTAATTGTTGGCAGTCTCAATCTTGACCAAGGTTTGGCATTCACCTTCTCAAGGGAGCCACACCCAGAATCTATAAAGAATCAGCTCAAATCCACTTCTAAGCCCAAGGGGATTTCCCAAAACCTATGGAATGTTACATCACAGATAGGAATATTCAGAATTCCTCTGCTTTCATCCAAGGTCTTTACTATATCTCTGCTTAAACACACCATCTGCCATCTTTCCCAAATGCTGGGCTTCTCCCTCATCTGGAAGGACAAGACTGCACATAGCCAGATATCACCCGAATAGTGGAATGAGGAGCCAGAGCTCACTGAATAAAAATACATTTTATTCAGAAGAAAACTAAATACGTCTCTGTGGAGAAAGTAACTCCATTTGAAATGGTGTGCATGACTCTGGTAGTGGTGGAGTTAAAATCTCTAATATTGCAGTGTAGCCAAAGTGGTCCTGTCTTTGGGATCAGTTCTCTGTATTAGCATTCATCCTGAGCCTGTCCAAGGGAGGTGGAGAGAGAGGGTACCATACATAACAAGCAGTGGTCTGGGGAAGCATTTAGGTGGGGTTGGATGGGTGAGGGTAACCTTTCCCTGCAGGTGGCTGAGGGTATTACAAAGCTCTGTTAGTACCACAAACCTTTTCTCAGCATTCTAGAAGGAGGCACCACCGAGTGGCAGAAGAAGCAGCTGATGAAGAGAAGGATGCTGGAGGTGGAGACAGACATGCCTTATCCTCTGTCCTAAGATGAGCGGTGTCTTAGTTACTGTTCTAGTGCTGTGAAGAGACACAGTGACCAAGACAACCTATAGAAGAATCTGTTGAGGGCTTACAGTTTCAGAGGGTTGGAGTTCGTGATCGTCATGGCAGGGAGCATGGTGGCAGACAGGTATGGCCCTGGAGCAGTAGCTGAGGGCTTACATCTGTTCCACAAGCAGAGAAAAAGCTAAGCAGTGTGGGCTTAAACCCCAAAGCCCACCTCTAGGGAACACCTCCTCCAACAAGTCCATACTTTATAATCCTTCCCAAACAGTTCCATCAACTGGGGACCAAGCATTCAAATATGTGAACAGTCAGAGGCCATTCTCATTCAAACCACCATAAGCAACCACAGACACCCTGACCATCAGACACCCATGCCAGCCTGCTGGAAAAGAAGACAGGAGGGGAGGGTTGCCCGGCTCTGTATCGGCAGCCATGTACTCCGTGGGACATCTGGGTGTCCTCATGATCCACATGGAGAACATGGTGTATACAGCTGTCTGAGAACACACAGAAAGATGGAAGAAGGCCACTGACCAAGGTGGCTGCAAATGCCCCTTCTCCTCTGTGACAATTATTGATCTGGTCACTTGATGCATCCACTTAAGAGTCCAAAGAGAAGCAGATGTGAGAAGCCATGTCACCAATAGGAAAGTAAATGATAAAGCTGGCATCTGCTTATCCTGTGGATCAAGGACTGACCTAAGTAGATGAAGTGAGATGTCACTGGACCCGATGTGTTCCGAAGTTATCAGAGAGTTCAAACACCCAGTGATGGACACATGCCTTTTGCTGGATATCTTGATTCCCTAGGCATGGAGTTGAGTTCTATCTGAGTGATCTCACTGAGTGATCTCACATTGTGACAACTTGGTCACTTAGGGTTGTCCTCACTGCCTTATTCTTGGGACATATTTTCCTCCTTGCTTCTTCTAACTCTTATCCTGAAGATAGACACCTAGCTCATTCATCCAAGGTGCGAATAGATATGGTCAATCATCATTAGTCGCCCAAGAGACTCTTTATTAGCACAGAGGAGACAAAGCTTGACTGGGTTGGATGATGGTTTCCATGGAATCGGGTCCCTGCCTGGAGATCTCATACATATACTATATACATCACTTCTAGAGCCCCAGGCACAGAGACTCCACAAACTAAAGACAATGACACCAGCAAGGACGGAGCCAGAGAGCAGAGCATGATGGGAATTTCTAGACATGTGTCGACCCCAGCTCATTTCTACCATGGCATCATGGAAGGGGACAGCCTCTGTGAGGGAGATGTGAGAAAAGCCAGCAATAGGCTGTGAGCAAATGCTGTTGTTTTGTCACTGGAGGGGACAAAGTAGTGCCTAGCACGGACCTTTCTGTCCTACAGACTTTCTTGCTCAGCTGAAAATGAAAAGGAGGAAGGAGTGTCCTGGCCATAACCTGACGAGGAACACCATTATAGAAATGCAAGCTCTAGCTGCATCACTAGGACCATTTTTAATTTGTGGTTAAAAAAAGAAATATCACAGGAGCATCTGACGCTAGCTCCTGGAAGCAAGACCTCATCACCGACAATAGTGGGATATGGAGCACACTGTGTGGAAGCGAGACTTGGTCGCTAGGAGACAGAGGAATGTATGCACACTTCGGAGGTGTGGGTCACTCTGCTTTCCCCATTCCTGCCTGCGGCAAATGCCTGTTCTGGGGAAATCTCCCGGAGCTGGTGCAGCTGATTTTCAGCACACATTAGATACACCTGGCCATGTGTCAATGAGCCCAGCTTCCCCCTTTCCAGCCAGTGCTCAGGTACCAAGCTGACAGCTTGACTCCATCACATGGATGAAAGGGTTAAAACTTGACATCTTTTTAGTATCTTAGGGTGATTCTCTTCATCAGTGTGACATCCATGCTCAGAGTGCTCTTGCTACAATATTCTTTTAAAAGTACACTTGTCAGGGTCCATTTGCGGCCAGTTACCTTGATGGTGACATCAGCCATTCCTGTGGTTCACCTTGTGACCTTACAGAGACAGCAGATGGGCCCAGTAATAAATCCCGATTATTAGTGAAGGAACCACTAGCTCAAAAGTCGGCTTTACACTGTGATTCTTGTTATCTGCTGGACAGGGAGTTGTAATCTCTGTCAGGGAGGGGAGAGGCAATGAGGGGCCGCAGCGGTCCTGTTTCCACCCCTTACCATTCCCTCCCTCCTTCCCTCCCTCCTCCCTTCTGTCCATCCTTCTCTCTTTCCTATATAACAAAGAAGCTGGCAGCACAGGAAAAAGCTCAGGTGTCAGAAGGTTGAATCCTTGTCTCTAAGAGTCCCAGGAAACAGTCTATGTAAGAGTTATTATTCACATATATTTATGAATTTGAGATTTAATGACAGCCTCTTTAAAAGTCCTTTTTTTCTTTTTTTTGGGGGGATGGGTGGGGTTCAAGACAGGGTTTCTCTGTAGCTTTGTAGCCTGTCCTGGAACTAGCTCTTGTAGTCCAGGCTGGCCTCGTAAAGTCCTTTTGACAAAATTGGTGGGTCACATAGTGTTTGAAGAAGATTGACTTCAGCCTTGATGCATCCTACCAAGGGACTCTGGCCCATGCTCCTTCATAAACTTGGCCTCATAAGGGCTCCTCTTGATTTTTGAAAAGATTTTGAAAACGGAAGCAATAAATATTGCCTTCACAGAAGTTTTCTCATGTGTTAGAGGTTCTCCCATAAGTCTAAAGTAGTGGGGAAATACAAAACATTTTCCTTTTAACCTGTAACTTCCCTACAGTGAACGGCAGCTTCTGAGACCTCAATCCCTGGCCAGGCCCCTCCAAGAGAGTGGGGTCAAAGACCAGCTGAGAGCTCACTGTGTGTTGCTATGGCACTACTGGGTGAATCCACATGGAGGGAGACTGTGCAAACTGGCGTCAGATCTCAAAAAGCAAAAATAATAACAGCAAAAAAAAATAAAACTCAAAAAAACAAAGCAAAACAAAACAAATAAACAAAAAACAAACAAAAACTAAAAAACCCCCTTGTTTGTGAATAGGCCTGTGTACAGGCTGGTAACTAGTGTGGTGTGTAGCCATTGGTTTTAGACTGTCATTCCAGAGTTGCACCAAATATTTAAATTTTAAATTCTCTGTAAAATCACAAGTTTTCTCATTGGAGAAGATAGATTGTGCTCTTGTGTGCATGTGGCCCTGTACACAGAGGCACACATGCCTCTGTGTGCATTTTTTCCTTGTGCACACCAGCATGTGTAATGTATATACTTTGGGGATGAATTGGTGAATTTTTGCATATATGTGTAGTGCGTATGCCGGTGAGTGCCTGCCTGGGTCTAAATGTGTACGTTTCTGTGTAAATGGGTGTTTTCTTATTTTTCTCTCCCTTTTGCAGAGACAAGCCTGTTAAACACCCTAGGGCTAATGTGCTGATTATCGTGTCTGAGCATGCCTTCCCAAACATCTCTGCTATAACCCCTGGAAAAATTCTGACATATTATAAACTGTTTGAATTAGCGTAAATCAGTAAACAACACATTGGTGCCAGCCCAATAGTGGGAGAATGCCACGCATACTAAGTGGCTCAGCTCAGCCGTGCCAAAGCCAGCCATGGCACGTATCAATTTAATTCAACTCGAAATATTTATGAGTTTCCAGATGGAGAGGGGGCTTGGTAGGGACCGGGAGACACCAGGTGTGCATGTGTGTGAGTGTGAAGGCACGTGGACACGGGCGTGACATAGCAGCAAGGAACATGAAGGTCAGGGGAGGGACAGTTTCCACTGGCCCGCCCATGGCACCATGTTTTGGTTGTTTGAAGTAGAGCCATCCTACATGCTGGGGGATGATAGTTATCACTGAAGCGCACAGGTGGACAGACCCAATTCCTTAGGTCAGCATCCTGTTAGAGACTTTGTTGGTGGGACGGATTTGAAGCCTAGTGCTTTTGTTTTAAAGTGAACATCTCTACTCTAAAGATTGTGCATCTGAGTGTGTGTTTATGTTCATGTGTGTGTGTGTGTGTGCGTGTGTGCACGCATCTCTGCATTATGTTATAGCCAGTGGTCAACACTGAATGTCTTCTTCAGGAGTTTTCCTTCCACATAATTCTTTTGGCACAGAATCTCACACTGAACCCAAAACTCACTGGTTCAGCTAGGCTGCTAACCAATGAGCCCTGGGGATCCTCCTGTCTCATCCTTTGTGCTGGGGTTACAGCAGCAACTACCACAAACAAAAAAGTCTCTTCTGCCCAAGCAGTATCATAACCCCCCTCCCCCAGTTCACCAATGGCGTCTTCCTCTGTTTTGTCCCCAGAACCAGGGACAGTGATGGCCTCAACAGTGACCTCCCCTACCTTTTCTCCCTAAGTTCTAAAGACTGATCAAAGTGCTTTACTTACATTAACTCTCATAATCAATATCTGGTTAATTTTAGCACATGATAAATGCCAGTCCTGGAGGCTGCCAGGACGAATAGAAAGTGGTTGTCAAATGAGTGATTATGCAAAATGATCACACCCAGGAACTGTGTGCATGTAAGGTGCTAGCTGCCAGAGTCACCTAAGAAAACTAAAACAAACAAGTCACCCGGTGATGTGGCTAGCCTCTCATTTCATAAATATGAAATAAATAAAACTGAAGCCCAAACTTCTTGTAGCAGAAGTAAACAGCAAGTGCCACCTCCCTTGAGCCATTGTAGGGTTCTGTGTGTGTGTGTGTGTGTGTGTGTGTGTGTGTGTGTGTGTGTTAGTGTGTGTGTGTGTGTGTGTTTATGGTGATTATATATTCTCATGCATTCTACTGCATAGGGAAAGAAAAGAACTTTCCTTAAAGACAAACTGTGAACAGTAATCTATTGGCTAATGTTAGAAAACTGGGCTATGGAGAGACTGTCTGGAAAGGGATACGTGGAGCTCCTAACTTGCTGCCCAGGCAGAACCTGGCATTTAAAACCTGTACATGTTAAGCCTGATGACTATCCAAGAGGGAAAGAGCTTGGCTTTACTCCTAGAAACAAGTGTAAATGAAGTGGATGCTTTGGGCATAAAGAAAACAATTATTTTAAAAACTAAAGCTACTGCCATCTTTCAGGAATGTAGACTTCATTTTCTTTTTGTTTAATCCTTGTAGAAATTCCCTCAACATTCATAGTTTTATGTGGGACTCATTTTATACATATATTATTAGATGCTCTATGTGAGGTTAGTTGAAGAAGACATTTGGCTTACCAAAATCAAATATTAGGAGAGAGCATAGCCCAGAAATAGGTACCCTTTCTCCACAACAGAAAATCTCACCACACAGAGAGGTAACTGGCTAGATGTTTTAAGTTTCTTGTCAAAGCTTTAGTAAATTTTCTTCCTTGTAGAAACAGTTCTTGATCTCAAAAAAAGTAATGGATCTATCTAGCTATTTGCATTTGTTCACAGAAGTTACACATTAGAGAACACGTATATTTACCAGCAATTTGGAACAGGGAGGCCATTCAGAGAGCTCAGTGTGAGGCACAGTCCTGTTAACAGACTCCAGGAAGCTGTCCACATTATGGTGCAGAGCTGGAGAGTGATGCTTCCATCCAAACCACAGCTGTGCTTCGGAGAGAGGGAGATGGTCCGGGTCTAGCCTGAGATGCCTGTCTGATCTCTGAATTCTGGGAGAAGATACTCCCAGTGACCGTGGCCAGGCCATGGAAAGACAGGCGACCCTGTGCGCCCAAGCATAAGACCGATGGCGTGCCCGCCCCTCTCCTGGGCTAAGGCACACTGCTCATACTACATTTTCCTAAGTGGTTTCAGTATTGACGGATTGATTTCAAACTCGTTTTATGGAAATCTCCCAGTTTAATTAGATGGCTTTCCAGGGTCTGACAGCCATGCTTTTCATTAGTAACGAGTGCTGTGTGGCTGTAGAAGAGGCCGTTGCGAGTCCTAAAAGCCGACTTCATCCACAGTCGATCAAAAGCCAGAGACAGCCCGCCAGAGAGCCCAGACCTGCACGCATGGCCACCTCATCAATTAGGAGCAAATGGCCAAGAAAAGATGTATTCTTAGCCTCTGAGCAAATAATGGAGATGGGTAAATGAAATTTGGTAAATCAAGATGAAATACATCTCTGAGTCTCTGTCAGCCTTGCTCTTGATTGGAGGATGGAAATAAAATTGATCAACTGGTGTCCACTCGGGGGCGGAAGGCTGTGCTATAGGCCACTGTGCTTTAGTTAATGGCAAGCTCAAGCCAGATGCAATGCCCCACGTATTGCACTGACTCTGTGTTTTTGGTGGTTGACTCTGTTTCCAAGTACAAAAAAAAGCCAGTCTGAATTTAGGCTCAGTTTGTCATCTTAAGATGATTGTGTTGTTCTTTATTAAAACCAAACTTGTAAGTCAATGCTTTAGCTTTCCACACGTCTTTACAGTGTGGTCATGTGTGTGCCTCCAAAGGTGATGTCCAGGCAGACCAGGTATCTCTGTGAGTGAAGGGTGTGTGCACTTGCCTTCAGCCCACTCTCAGATGCATCTGTAACCCGCCCCACTCCACAGATGTGGGATTTAGGTTATCCAGGCAACAAATCCCATGGGGCATTGGCGTCTGAGCCAGATGGACTTTGATGTGTGCCCTTCAACCAGAGACCAAGTAAACAATCTATGGTGTCACTGCAGCCAACACTTGAGAGGATTGAGTCTTTTTGGAGGAACAGCTTCAGAGGTTTGAGGCCAGCATCATTTGACCTCCTGCCTTTGAGTCTGTGTTGACTCATAAAGGCAGGAGCAGAAAAATATCAAAAATGGGTGAAAACATCAAGGAAGGAAGAGACCAGGGTCCCAGGTTCCCTTATTAACCCAGAGACCTCGTTTTAGGCCTCACGTCTTAAGGGTTTCTCCACTTCTCAGTGGCACTAAGTAGGGGACCAAACCTTTAACACAAAGATCTTTGGGGATGCTCAAGTTTCTTGCTAGAGCATTAACGCAGCTTCACTTAGTCAGGTATTTCTAGCACGCCCTTACCTGTCAATCTTCATTTGCTTTTTGGAAAAGGTGAACGTGTGGGTTTTGTCCTGTGTCCCGAAGTTCTATATTTTCTTCTACAAACTAAAGGATAGGACACACTGGAGGACTTCATCTCAGAGTGACCCCGGCGGCCTGGCTGACTTCCTAACTTCCTGGTACCTGTAAGCTTCTGACAAATCATGGCAAAGCATCAGCTTGAGAGGAGACCTCCAACTCCAGGTGTCCCCATTATCTGATGCTAAAATCTTAGCAAACTGTTGAAACTGAGCCTGGGGATGCAAACCATACCCTACATTCACATCTCTGTACCCTCTGGGATCTGTGGTCACCCTTATAAGGTGACGTTAGCAGCCTGAAGACTTTAACATCCCCTGGGGTCACCAGCAGGCAGCCAGCTCTCTGAGAATTCAGGAGGCAGAAACAGTAGTAGAAGTCACAAGGGAAGGCTGCTTATCATCTGAATCCCCAGGTTCATGTTCAGTGACCTTACAGAGCTTAGACCCACATTCTTAGGGATGGTTCCACCCACAGAGGGCTGGGCCCTCTTTCATCAATGAACTATCAAGAAGATGCCCCTCAGCCATTCTTTTGGAAGCAATTATTTAACTGAGGGTCCCTCTTCATAGGTGTGGCAAGTTACTGACCAAGATTAGCCAATTATGTCTTGAAACGATTTTGAAAAAGTGGAGAGTAGAGGATGGAAGGGGCTGAGGAGGGTTGGAACCTTGCTCAAGAACCCAAGGACACTCTCCTTTCTTTGTTCTACAAAGGCCTTATGGGTAGTCCTCCTGGACAACTCGGGGCTTCTTCTCTGGGAGATGAGTCTTTGGCTCCAAGGACTGGGGAAAAGGACAGCACTGTGCTCCCAGATCACTGTTCTAAAGGTGGTGGATTCTGATACTTGGTCCTCACTGACGGGTGATAGAAAGAGATGTACCATGATCTGTGGATGTACCTGTGTCCATAGATCACTAGGCTTTACACTAGGAGGCCTCCTAAACAACCTTGTATACTGTTCAAGCACAGTTTCTGTTCTGGGCAGGGGTTGACTCATTGGGGTTGCCGTTCACATTAGTTACAGGAAGGAGGACCAAGAGAGTCTCCACCAACCTTTGCTGTCTTGCGGGGGTTGGCAGATCAATGCAAGCCAATCTTGCAGCACACAGGCTGCATACAACTGAGGATAGCATAGTGCATAAATGCATAAGCATTAAGTGCAGCCCAACACATTTACAGATGACCATCATGTCAGTGTCAAAAGGTGGGATACCCTTGTAGCAGCTTCCAAGACTATATGTGGAGGGGAAGAAGGGAGTAATGGCTGAAGTTCCAGCTGAACCTCTATGACCCTCCTCCCCATCTACTACAAGGAACATTAACAGTCTTGTTGCCATTGCTGTAGACATGGCTATCACTGTATTGCTTTGCTTATTTTGTTACCATGACAGCGAATTCTGCTCTATAATGGCCAATGGTCCTATCAGGCCCAAAGGAAAAAGCTACAAAATGGTTCATCCTACATTTATGGGGGTCATATCTAACAGGGTGGGGAGGCACAGTCATCATTAATAGATTCCTCATACAGTGCCAAGCTGGGTGTTCAGTGTATGACAGAAATGGTAAGAGATAGCCAGCTACTGAGAAGAAGCTGCCACCAGCTAGCTGGTCTTTCTTCATTCCTGGCTTGAGATCCAGGTATTTCCAAATGATGCACAACATCCTAGCATCTTGCCCATGATAAAGAGCAGGATATGAAGAACTTTGGTCTTCTGGTGGCCAAGTACTCACTTGGCATTCTGACATAGTGTACTTTCCCCAGATGTCCCTCCAGGATCTGCCGTGTATCCATATACTGAAAGAAGGGCTGTTTTGCCAGAAGGGAAGAAGTGTTTGAACCATGGTCGTTGGCCTCAGTTTTTATCTTTGTGGGTAGCTCGCAACTGCCTGTCCTCCAGTTTCAGGAGATGCAACATTCTCATCTGGCTTCCATAGACACCCACGTATAAGTAGCGTACTTTATTTATACTGACACTCACATGTACAGATAAGTAAAAATTAAAT
Organism: Arvicola amphibius; assembly: GCF_903992535.2. Lineage (NCBI taxonomy): Eukaryota > Metazoa > Chordata > Mammalia > Rodentia > Cricetidae > Arvicola > Arvicola amphibius. The sequence continues at coordinate 153,898,263 of NC_052051.1, forward strand.
AATTATTAAAAGATAATAAAATAAGAGAATGAGGGTCTCGGGTTCCAAGATCTGCCATAGCAAGCCCAAGTTGCCCTTCCTGCCTACTGGCGGGTCCCTTAAATCATAGACTGTCGGTCAGGGCATGATCTTCTGAGCTCTTTTCTTTTTGTCTTTCTATTTTCCCTATTTCTATGGTGGACCCTAACTCTTACCAGGATCATGGAGGACTCATTCCTTGACATCTGTTTGAGGCAGCACTGTGACTGACAGCTTCACTGTCATCGCCACTGGATGTTAATGGCTATGCCTATGGATTTGTTTCCAGAAAGATTTCATGGAAGGGGGACTGACCATTGTGAGTAAGGGCTAGAGTCCTAATGAATAGAGAAGAGAAGGCAGTGTTCAGGAGATGGTTCAGTGGTTAAAGCATTTGCCACACAAGCGTAAGGGTAGGAGTTCAGATCCCCAGCACCAGTATGAATGACAGGTGGTCACGGTGGCCTGCACTTGGAAGGCAGAGATGGGGAATCCTTGGAACTAACTGCATAGAGATTAGCTGTTGGTGAGCTCTAGTTCATTGAGATACTCTGCCTCAGTGAGTACGGCGGAGAGCTAGGGAGGAGCACTCCTGATGTCACCTCAAGCCTCAGTGAGTACGGTGGAGAGCTAGGGAGGAACACTCCTGATGGCACCTCAAGCCTCAGTGAGTACAGTGGAGAGCTAGGGAGGAACACTCCTGATGGCACCTCAAGCCTCCACACAGGTAACACACATTCAGTTATGCCTGCACACCACACTCATTTTGCAAAACAAATCAAGCAAGCTGGACACCAACTCTGTTTTCTCTGCATCCTGGACATTGATTGGATGTGACCAGCCTCCTCATGCCTCTGTTATCATGCCTCAAACCAAGAGCCAAAAGAACCCCCCTTTGGCAGATGCTTTTTCCATGGTAACAAGAAAAGTAAATAACATATAAATAGATGTTGCTGTCACACTGAAGTCCATCTCTGCTGCAGATTTAGCCAAGTCCTGACCTTTGACATCAGGACATACAAATTTGTCCCAGGATCATAAGTCTCATTAGCTATGCAAGTAACTAGGGTATGTGTGAATATGGGACCAAGTATTCTCAGTATTCAATACAGGATGAAACTCAGAGTCCTAGAAATACATTGAGTCTAGAGAGCATCCTAGCAAAAATGTATAGAGTTTATGATAAATAATTTTGTTACAAGATTTCTTTTAATAAACAAGAACTTTTATTATACTCCGTGGGGTTTCTATTTAGAAGACAGTGTATGTAACTCTTCTCAGTGCCACTGCTATCAAAAATTGCCAGTGACGTATGTGGGTGGTTAAAAGGCTTCCGGTGTAAGACATTATCCTTATAAGAAAGCCCATCTCTCCGTGTGCCGTAGTTTACTAACTCAGCTACAATGGCAATCTTCTTGGGAAGGGTGATTTTAGTCTGACTGGAGGAGTAGATGTCACCCACAGCTGGTCACAGTGAACAGGGACAGTGTCTCTTGTGTTAGAGGGTTCTCAGGAGGTGCCAGGCCACACCCCTGCTCCCCATGATTGTCCCAGCATCACACCATCACCGGTTTGCCCTACCATTTATTAAACATTTTAACCAGAAAGGGACATTAAAGGGGCCTTCAGATTAGGAGAACAATTGGAAAACCTCTAAGAAAGGAAATATCGTATTAATTCATTAAGTCAAACTGCTTGTCTCTACACTCGTATGACTGGAATTGTGGTTCATTAACTTCATTTCTTTATATGACTTAATTAGCTCAGAGGAGGCCAGAAATTAATTACCAGCTTATATAGTTTGTGCAGAATGGCATTCTGTTTATTTAGTTTCTCCTATTAACTTTTAATCTCTTCAAACAATAAAAGAGGTAATTAGTATTTTATAAACAAAAATGAATGCAACAAAGGCAAATAATTCGCCAAACACCAAAGATTCTGCGAGGACCTGATAGTTGAGTGGCAGGAGCAACAGACTTCCACGATATTCCCTGTGAACACGAGGCGCTGGGGCATGTGTGGGGCCTGAGGTAGGACCACATCTAACATGAAGAGAAGGACTCTTCAGAAGACCTTCATGGAGCCGAGACACCAACCTCAAAATACCTCCTGCTGTTCAAAAATATTGTCTGTGTACCCAATCCAGACTCTGTGCACTCTCTCCAGAGACTGGAGCACATCTTTACCCATGGACAGAGGTGCACGGGGAAATTGGCTTAAATGTCTAACATCACCCTGTGCCGTGGAAACAGCAAGGGAGGGCCCAGTCAGCTTTACTGCCTGGATACGTTAGTTACTGTAACGCATGTTAGATAGTCATCGGCTCTACTAAACAAAAAGATGACGCAGAACTAAAATGTGGGCTGACACTGATGTGGATGCTCCTGAGAGTGGCATGCATCTGCTTTGAAATCAAACAACACGCAAGCAGCGTGAATGTCAGTAAAATGTAAGCCACAGTGCTACTTTCAACGTGGTGTGCTTCCTGAGTGTTTAATCCTCAAATGCTTTTAAACTTCAAAGGAATTTTCACAGTGCATGTATCTTGCTACTTTCTAGCGAGATATGTAATGAATTACAGGAGTTATTTAATCAATGTATTTTGTTAGCATAACATTAATATTAATTAAATGTTCATTAAAAAAATTGAATCCTTAACAGCCTGACACCAAGGGCTCTAAGTGTTGTGCTCAAGCCTCCAGCTCAGCAGGGAGCAGCTTCCCCGGGAAGCTCTTATCAGACAAACTTATATTAGCAGAAAATATCCAACAAGTTCTTTTAACACGCATTATTTCCTACAAAATAATAACCTGAACTGAAAAGGTCCACTGCGTCTGATTTGCCCTGCGCTGCTGCGAGCGAGGCTCCCCCCTCCGAGAGCTGCACGCTAGCTACATCGTGTGCTCAACGCCGTGAGATCGCGCACAAGAGGAAACCCATCCACCAAATCCTTTAGGTCTATAAATAGAGCCCCCAGAAAATGCAGCCATCTTCCCATGTCCTCAGAGAGGAGGTGTAACCAGGAAGAAGTAGTGCGGGAAGGGCAGCCCCTTCTTTCCACCCTAGCTGGAGAATGCCCCAAGCGAGAGGTTTTCAAAGATGGTCACTAGATACGGTGCATTTGCTATCTGATGGCATCAATATCTTGTGACTGAAGCTTTGAATTTTGCAGTCACTATGGGGCCATATTAAACTGTTCATTAGAAGGGTTTGAATCATCAAAATTGATTTTTTTTTTTTACCCGTAACAAAATGGAGCTTCTTATCCCCAGCACTGCCCTGCACTGCCCTGCACTGCCCTGCACTGCCCTGCCGGGAGCCTCCTCTGTCTGTGTCCTGAAACCCTCCTGATGTGAGCAGCTGCCATCTTCCCTGATTAACAGATAGTCCTGGATGCTTATTGCCAGCATTAGCCTCCCAGCACAAACCACGGTGCTCCCCGGACCCAGCTCAGGCAGCTGTCCCCGGGGGCTACCCTCCCACATAGGACTGGGGAAAGGACTTCCCAGAGTCCCAGAGGGCAAGCCTAAAATGCCAAGCATATTGTGATATTGTGTAAGCGAACACCACAAAGCTTCTACTGCCCTGCTCTGTGGGGACAGGAAAAGAGCAAGTTTGGTGTGTGTGTGTGTGTGTGTGTGTGTGTGTGTGTGTGCACGCACGTGCCTACTCGCACGTGCTCACACTGGGATTGTCAGTGAAGGAACAACCCAGTTAGTTCGAGTGCCCAGGCAAACGGCAGCTTTTGCTAAAGCAGAATGTGCATAATTCCACTCTTGCCTTCTCCATATTCACAAGTCAGAGGACTATACCCTCAAAGATGCCAGCACTTGGCACCAGGGTCTAAGGAAAGGGCACTTCCTCTCTCCATGACCACTTTGCCTGGTGAAAGACTCCAAGTTCGCTGCAGTTTTCAAGAAAGGCCATAGCCATCACTCTGGCTCTTTTGAATTAAGCTAAATTCTCCAAGACAACACCCCCCCCCCCCCTCCAACACTGTCTTAATTGGGGCCTGTGAGTAATTTGTTTGTTTGCTTGTTTGTTTATGAGAATTTTGGGAGAGGGTTTGTCTGTGTAGTCCTTGCATGTCCTGGAACTCACTCTGTAGACCAGGCTGGCCTCAAACTCACAGAGCTCCTCTTCTGCCTCCTCAGTTGCTGGGGTTAAAGGCGTGTACCACCACTGCCTGGCTGTTTCTGTAATTTATCCCTGAAAGCTGTTCCCACCTAGGAATTCATCTAGGAATTCATCTTCTCATGTCTGGTTTCGTGTCTTTGCTGCGTGTACTGCTCCCTAAAGAGAGGCCTTGTTACTTCAGAACTATCAGTCCAGGGCACAAAGTTCTGAACAGAATCTCTATGACCACCCAAGAGCTGTTACCTCATCTTTGTCCCCCTGCTCTCACACTTGGGATCCTGAGATGTCCGCAATCAGAAAAAGAAAGAAAACACAAGATCCCTATGATTTTATTTAACTAGGAATTTCTCCCTGAACCAGCCTGTATTGTGTGAATAGAAGCAATAGGTGCCTTCATTTCAGGGCCCATTCTCCCTTGTGCCTCTGTAACAGACAAGAAGATTCTAACATATAAACCTCACTCTGGGATGAAGAGGTGGTTCAACAGGTAAAGCATCTACCATACAACTATGAGAACCGGAGTTCAGTCTCCAGCACCCATATCAAAGTTGTAGGAAGCAGAACTTTTAACTGGAGGGCAGGTGGGTGGGGTTCTGGGGCTTGCTGGCCAGACAGCACGTTCTAAGCAATGAACTCCAGGTTAAAGGAGAGACCTTGTCTCAAAACAAAATAATACAGAAGCAATACAGACATCTTAGACATCTTAACTTCAAGCTCTGGCCTACACACACACACACACACACACACACACACACATGCACCTCCTATCCTAATGCAAACACACACAGACACATGCACAAAGTGTATTCCAGGATCTGTAACCTCAATCCTGGGGCCCTGTGACGTCACCCTGAGCTGTCTTTACACTCCAACCTCTCTGTCAGCTCAGCTCCACGCCTTCTTGTCCTATCTTTCATTTCCCTGAATTCCTTCTTCCACATCTGAATCACAATCTTTAGCATGATTTCTAACATGTCTACAGAGCAGATGCCACGGATCGGGCAAACACTCCTTAGACATATGAGGATCTTAGATATATCCCATAAGTAGGTCAGTAGCCCTGTCTACCAGCTCCTCCCTTATTAGACACCTCAGTGGATTCAAACAGTGCCATAGCTGTCCAGAGTACTAGTTATTCCATGTTCAAGGGGAGATGGATCCCTAACAGTCTTTTTCAAGGTAAATGGTCCAAGACCTTTGACATTTGGAAAAGTAGCATTTCTCTCACGTTATAAAGATGTTCAGAGTAACAGGGCAAAGTCAATTCCTCCTTCCTATCTTGAGATTTTGAAAGCATGACATTTTCTTGGAAGTATTTCCTGTCACTGTCTGGGAGAGCCCAGTGACCCTCTGGGCTCTTTATGTTTTATAGACCTGCATTCCCTTTAAAGGAAAACACAACAGGGATGGGTAAGGCGTCCTGAAACAAAGTCCTTTAGCCCTGCAAAACATTTCTTTTTTTTCCTCGTAGAAGATGCTTGAGAGAATTCTGGAGGCTGCAAGGAGGAGGGGCTGAGTTGGGAGAGTCTCTTCTGGAGGGGATCACAGGTGATACGTGAACAGTTAGAGGACAATGTGCACCCAATGAGACTTAATTTATCACAAGTCTTTCAAAAGATCCATGAAAATGATTTCCAAACACTTATGGCAAGATAGTGAACAGTGTTGCAGGGCATTGCCCAAGGAGACCAAGGGTAGGGCACACTGCCCCAAGACAGAGTTCTTGATACATTCAAGGGAACTGAAAATCAATAGGTGTGTAGGCATACCGTGGAACAAATTCTACCTATTCATTTCTAAGTGCAGAATGCTGTATTTTAAGCATTTGGTTTTTTTAACCAGTCATGTAGAATTGTAGAGACAAAGTTAAACTATATAAGCTTGTATATTGCACATAGCAGCTAAAACACAGCTACTGCTATTTTGCACGTTGGCTGCTGTGAAATATGTTTCTCATATCTCTAACCTCTGATACCTTGTTCTGTTCTGTTTTTGCAGTTTAGCCTGCTGCAAAGGTTTTGTTTCTTTCATTGATTTAGGAAATTATCTCTCTCAAGGAAAATAGTTTCGCCCCTGTGTGTTCTCTTTGGATTTTTCCTTTTGTGTTCTCCCTTCCATGTAGGCAGGAGGAGGATCTGTAGAGCTGTCTTGGGCCCTTGCCCTCATGGCACACTGCACACGAAGTGGAGTCAAGGGTGCAGGTGCCTTCACGTTGCCCACGCGTAGGTTTTCTTCGTGGCTTCCCAGCAGGGTAACTCTCTGCTAGGAGGAACTACTTATCTGTTCCTGCTCTTAAATGGGGAGGAATGCCCACCTGAGGAAGAGGAATTCTTCTTGACCTACCAGAAAGCAACTCTCCTTTAGATGTGGTGACCCAAGGACGTTTTGCCCCCAGACCTGCTCTGCAATGTGATACACACATGTGACTGTAAACTACCAATACGGCTTCTTGTTGTTGTTGCTGTTGTTGCTGCTGCTGCTGTTGTTTGCACTAGAGTGGTAAGATACTCTGCCTTGGTTTGCTTCCACTGGTTCCTGGATTACCGAAAATCCTTCCTCCGCCGAAATAAGTATCAGTAGAGCCCCTCTTCTTTTGAGTCCATCTTATCTACAACAGGCCAATAGTTTAAGTTGTTATAGCAACCATCCAGGGTCCTGTCAATTCCTCAGACTTCTTGTGTGAGATGAAAGCTGCTCTCGTGGACAACTACAATGTTTCCAGTATGCCCACTCCATATTAACTAAGCTTCTCCCCCGAAAAGCCTCCCTACCTACCCAGTAGTGAGACTTCACTGTAGTACACTCACCCTGACAGCCCTAAGGAAAGCTTACCCTCAACCTCAGCTCTAGAACTCCGTACTACACACACACACACACACACACACGCATACACACTGCACACACACACACACACACACACACACTGTGTGCTCGACGCCCCCCTCATTCCTCTGATATATTGATGTATCTCCTGATGCACAGAGGGACCAGTGGGTCCCTACCTGCACAGGGAGGAAATGATCTCTTTCCTTTATTCTCACGGTGGACCAAGGTTATTCTCTTTATCATGTGTGGATTTTATTGAGTGATGCCAAGTGAGATGAATAGAAGCAAATAATGACAGGGCTGCGGTGATGAAGCACGAGGCGGGGTCGCCAAGGTTCTGCACTGAACAAATTGAGTCACATCTACTTCTCATCCATTATTTAGGGGTGATTGGCCAGGCTTGGCTTCTATAGATTTGATAATCATTCAGATGTCCATATTTAATATGTAACATAAATTTCTCATTTGAATGCCGATGGCTTGTCAACTCTGAACAACAATGCATAAAAGGAGGGGTAACATATGGATCCTCAGAAATATTTGACATGAATAAATATGTAAGAGAAAGATAATAAAATCGGTTTCTGCCTGCCTGCCTGCCTGCCAGCGAGCCTTCATGTCAGACTGGACAGCCGTCTAGCGCTGTGATTGTGTGCAGCCGTATCCTATGAATATTGGCCTCCACACTGGAGATTAACGCACGGCAGATGTTTCTCTGCGGGCTAACAGATATATCACCCCTGATAACGGATGACAAACGCTGCTCCATATTGTGTCAGACAAAACCAGGGCTCTTGTAAAACAAGCGTTACAGCTGGAGTAGGAGATTTTAACATAGTTACCTCAAGAGAAGACCAGCAGACACTTCCCAGTTCTCGGGGCACCTGTGCTATGTTGCAGTCTCTCCCAGAACACCCAGGAAGTCAGGTGAAGGACAGCTGAGGACAGGCTGGCTGTGAACAGCAAGGGGCCTCGAGGCATCTCCTGCTTCCCTGGGTTCCCATGTCCTTCCCCTCTTCCCTGGGATCCTTTCTTCCCATGAAGCCTACAGCCTGGGGCAAATGGGTACCAGAGTACTGCATGGGGAGAGATGGCACCCAGATAGCAAGAGATCTGTAGTCCCAGGGAGGGGCTGGTCATTTTATTTCCTCTGACAGTTGTAGCAACAGTCTGCTAAAATGCAGAAACCACCTAGAGGTAAATATTATGGGATAAGACAGGTAAAGGAAAAGCAAACAGCAACAAAAACCTTTCACCAAGTTTCACACCAAGCTGGCAAGCCAGTGTGGTGGCTGTGTATTATATGTCCTATTATATGACATGTTCTCCACCACACTTCTGGCAGGGTAAGCTAGTATTGGTCCCCTCCTCTTTACTCATTTCTTTATAATTCTGGTTTTACTCCCCGCCTCCCCTGCAAAATAAACACAGTCTCTTCCGTAACCTTCACCACCAAAGGACTTCCAGGCAGCTCAGAAACCATGGAGGTGGGCTGGGAGCTGTTTTGCTTCGCTTCTCCGAAGACAAGGTAGTTCCCATTTCTAGGGCTCCTGGACTGGCTACAGACCACACTCTTGGGGACACATGCTTTCCTGGAAGCCCGCACAGGTGCCAACTGAGCAAGAGCTCACACGACAACATGGCAACTTTCAGTGGCTTTCCAACTAGGTAATGAACTTTTCCTCACCTCCCCCTCCTGACCCAGATGTTGGTTTCCAGGTACCGTGTTTTCCCCAAGCAATTTTATACAACGAGCCAGTAACAGTTGTTTGTCTGATAAAGCGCGTACTATTTAGAACACAGATGTTTGATTATTATTTATTTCTCTCTGAAGCCCTCTAATTCAGTCCCAAATGATCTCTTTCCCTCCTTTGCTTAAATTTAATTCAGAATGTATGTTGTTGGTAACTGACAAATAATTTAATTATTAATAGGATGCTGAAATGCAGGGCACCATAGCTTGGAAACCTGCAGGGGCCAAAGTGTTCCCACCCCCTTCCTCCCTTATGCTGATGAATTTGAAGATGTGGAGCACACAGGACGTTGCTGCAAGTGGGGTCTTCCTCCATGTCAGCTCTGCTGTGTTATGGTGCACCATCCAAACCCCCTTCGGCATATCCTTCTCATGGGGTCTGTGAATCTTACAGACATGCATAGACAGATAGTGCGCTCCATACATAGCGGTATGAATATGAAATTTATAATCACAGAGCAGGCATGAGGAAAATCCCATCTTCCGAGAGTCAGAACTAGAGCATTACAGGAGGGGACCCCCTTACAGACACAGAAGGGAAGTCAGAGAAGGAAGTGATCCCCAACCTTCGGAGCTGACTAAAAATGAAGCAGTCAGTTACTCTGTAGTAGCTTATTAGCTGGGCTGGAGTACTGCCGGGCTGGAGCACTGCTGAGCAGGAGCAATACTTAACAGGAGCAGTACTGGGCAGGAGCATTACTGGGCAGGAGCATTACTGGGCAGGAGCATTACTGGGCTGGAGCACTGCTGGGTAGGAGCACTGCTGGGCTGGAGCACTGCTGAGCAGGAGCACTACTGGGCAGGAGCATTACTGGGCAGGAGCATTACTGAGCTGGAGCACTGCTGGGCTGGAGCACTGCTGGGCTGGAGCACTGCTGAGCAGGAGCACTACTGGGCAGGAGCATTACTGGGCAGGAGCATTACTGGGCTGGAGCACTGCTGGGTAGGAGCACTGCTGAGCTGGAGCACTGCTGGGCTGGAGCACTGCTGGGCTGGAGCACTGCTGGGCTGGAGCACTGCTGGGTAGGAGCACTGCTGAGCTGGAGCACTGCTGAGCTGGAGCACTGCTGGGCTGGAGCACTGCTGGGCTGGAGCACTGCTGGGCTGGAGCACTGCTGAGCAGGAACACTACTGGGCAGGAACACTGTTGTGCTGGAGCACTGCTGGGCTGGAGCACTGCTGAGCAGGAGCACTACTGAGCAGGAGCACTACGGGGCAGGAGCATTACTGGGCAGGAGCATTACTGGGCTGGAGCACTGCTGGGTAGGAGCACTGCTGAGCTGGAGCACTGCTGGGCTGGAGCACTGCTGGGCTGGAGCACTGCTGGGCTGGAGCACTGCTGGGCTGGAGCACTGCCGGGCTGGAGCACTGCTGAGCAGGAGCACTACTGAGCAGGAGCACTACTGAGCAGGAGCTCTACTAGGCAGGAGCATTACTGGGCTGGAGCACTGCTGGGCTGGAGCACTGCTGAGCTGGAGCACTGCTGGGCTGGAGCACTGCTGGGCTGGAGCACTGCTGGGCTGGAGCACTGCTGAGCAGGAACACTACTGGGCAGGAACACTGTTGTGCTGGAGCACTGCTGGGCTGGAGCACTGCTGGGCTGGAGCACTGCTGAGCAGGAACACTACTGGGCAGGAACACTGTTGTGCTGGAGCACTGCTGGGCTGGAGCACTGCTGGGTAGGAGCACTGCTGAGCTGGAGCACTGCTGAGCTGGAGCACTGCTGGGCTGGAGCACTGCTGGGCTGGAGCACTGCCGGGCTGGAGCACTGCTGAGCAGGAGCACTACTGAGCAGGAGCACTACTGAGCAGGAGCACTACTAGGCAGGAGCATTACTGGGCTGGAGCACTGCTGGGCTGGAGCACTGCTGAGCTGGAGCACTGCTGGGTAGGAGCACTGCTGAGCTGGAGCACTGCTGGGCTGGAGCACTGCTGGGCTGGAGCACTGCTGGGCTGGAGCACTGCTGGGCTGGAGCACTGCTGAGCAGGAACACTACTGGGCAGGAACACTGTTGTGCTGGAGCACTGCTGGGCTGGAGCACTGCTGGGCTGGAGCACTGCTGAGCAGGAACACTACTGGGCAGGAACACTGTTGTGCTGGAGCACTGCTGGGCTGGAGCACTGCTGGGTAGGAGCACTGCTGAGCTGGAGCACTGCTGAGCTGGAGCACTGCTGGGCTGGAGCACTGCTGGGCTGGAGCACTGCCGGGCTGGAGCACTGCTGAGCAGGAGCACTACTGAGCAGGAGCACTACTGAGCAGGAGCACTACTAGGCAGGAGCATTACTGGGCTGGAGCACTGCTGGGCTGGAGCACTGCTGAGCAGGAACACTACTGGGCAGGAACACTGTTGTGCTGGAGCACTGCTGGGCTGGAGCACTGCTGGGCTGGAGCACTGCTGAGCTGGAGCACTGCTGAGCTGGAGCATTGCTGGACTGGAGCACTGCTGGGCAGAAGCATTGCTGTGCTGGGCAGGAGCACTGCTGGACTGGAGACTGCTGGGCAGGAGCATTGCTGTGCTGGACAGGAGCATTGCTGGGCAGTAGCATTGCTGGGCAGGAGCACTGTTGCACTGGAGCACTGCTGGGCTGGAACACTGCTGGGCTGGAGCATGAGCATTGCTGGACTGGAGCACTCCTGGGCTGGAGCATAGGTGACAATGCTGTCATGGGTTGGAGCCTCGTGTGGCTGGTTAGTTTCATACGCTGCCTTACTAATCTCATGCTGCCTTGTGGACTGGAACTGGCCAGAGGAGATGGCCACCAGCAGTGCTTCAAAGGCAGCCTGGCTCATTGCTGCAATGCTAGAAAAAAGAGCAGTGTCTCAGGCTGTGACAGAGAGTGTCTTGGGCATGGGGGTTGTCTCTTGGAAGCTGCACGCCTCCTGGAGCATATGGTGGGCATCTTCCGAGTCTGGACAGTGGAACTCGCCAACCTGCCATGCACTATGGTCTTGGTACCATTCTAGGAGTAAAGGCTTCAATCATTTAATTCACATTTCTTGGTTCCCGAGTTTAGAAACAGAAACCTTATATCCCCCCCCCCCCCCCCCCCCCCCCTGAAAACAGGAGTTCTCAGGAAAAGAGAATTGTCCTTTGTCTATCCCAAGGTTCATTATAGGCTCCATCTCCACATCTGGACATTCCACTTTGCTAATTAAGGCACATGAGAATAACTAGCATGTGAGAAGAACTCTGAATTCCCTGCAGAGCGCTGGAAGATTGTTCTGTTAGTCTCCACCTAGATTTCAGCGCTGTTAGATTCCTCCTAGCTCCCAACCTGCAACCCTTCCTCACTCTTGGGAGCCAAGGGAGTTTTCTCCCACAGCACAGAGAAGTAAACAGTAGATACTCAATGTACAACTTGGAATCGTGGTCAGCATCTGTGCTTTAATGCTAAGTCTGCACATGCATTGTGGGTGTTGAAGGCAACAGGGTAACTTCAGAAAGTTGGTGTGAAGATGGGATCATGCAATCAGCAGTTGACAGAAAAGGGGTGGGAGCAAGGTCTTTTCAGATTGCCAGCCACAATGTGTCAAGAAACTAGCACAGTCCTTGCAGATGACTTTGTGGAGGCCCCAGCTGAGTCAAGGCATCTCATTTGACTGTGGCCATCACCCATCAGAAGAAAAGAAAAGGACCTGGTGTTGACTCCATCAAAGCCACACAGAGAAGGCAGAGCAGACTCTGCAGGGATGATAAGAGGGCCATGCAGGTGAGGGTTCAGAACCCTCTTTTTTGGGAACTGACTGCTTGTATCTGTGCAGTAAACATCAGGAAGGGTCAAGAGTGGTTTTGGTGCCAGGGTCAACCATGCCCTTCAAAGTATGGAGGCTGAGTGGACACACCTTTGCCATTTCCTGGCCATATTAGCCATGCTGCCTAATTGGTTTCTCCTTCTTTCAAGGTGTCACAGGTTGTAATAGCTCCTCACACACATCTGTGATGCCCCAGCCACATTTAGATTCTGCGGTGCCGAGCGCCCTGTCTTCATAATGTTGGACTTTTATTTGATTACCCTTAAGTTCCTAGTCACCCCTTTAAGTTAGGAAATAGGACATCAAAGCATGGTATCTTCTAAAAATCCTGAGTGAAAAGCAGTGTGACAAACACGGAGCGAGGGACAAGAGATGGCAGCATGATAGGCTATGTTTGAATAACCCGAAACTCCACACCCAGAAAGAGGCTCCAGCAATGTAGCTCATATAGAATAAAAAATAAATAAATAAATCGTGTACAGACTCCAGTGTTCAAAGGTCAGGTGTGCTGCTCTGTTCGGCTTCCACTGTTCCTGGGGGACTGCCGGGTGTAGGCTGGAAATGTGGACTGCAGTGTCCCTTGAAAACTGGAACGCATTAGCATAATAATTAAAGACCTGCATGAGCAGGAGGCAGGCAGCATGGGCTGGGCCTCCAGTTGCTGGAAGAGGGTTCTCAGCTCCTGCCTTGGCTTTTCAGGGTAGGGAAAAGGAAAAGGAGGGGCTTTGGGAGCCTGTGGGACCTCCAGGGCCACAGGCAGTTTCTGTACCACAATGATCAATGCTTCAAGAGAAGGTCTTTGGGTTCTCATGGACTCTTTGCTTCTGTTAACAACAACTTAATTAAACATATTTTTCCTAATGCCACTTTGTGTGTGTGTGTGTGTGTGTGTGTGTGTGTGATTTCTGGCATAAAACAAGTAAAGAGCCATTATGGTTAATAAATGCTACTCATTGAATAATGCTTGATTATGGAAACAAACAAAAAGCAAAAAACAAACAAACAAACAAACAAACAAACAAAAACACCACCACCACCAAAGAAGCAGAGAAGAACTCAATTCTGGAGAGGATGATTCCTGATTATCCAGACCCATTAAATAAAGGCTCCACAAAAGCACCTCGTGTTCGCACAGACAGCAACTCCGCCACTCAAGCAGGCAGGGACCCGAGTGCTCCTGAAATGGCTCTGGGGAAATGTTTGATGGGAGAATTTTTTAAGAGTTACTCAAACATCAGGCAAGGGCATTATTGTATATAATTTGGCCCTTTGGGGTGTGTTTCCAACAAGGAGCTGTTTCATTTCTCTAAGCAAGGGTGTTCACAGAGAGACAGGTGAAGGCTGAAAAGCAGGGAGGTACCAGTATGCAGAGGGGAGACGCTGGGTTTCAGAGCACCTTCCCTGGTTACAGGATAGAATAAACACAGCCTTTTCCATTTTCCCTTAAAACAAACAAACAAACAACCCCCCCCCCCAAAAAAAAACCACGATGGGCCTGGCCTAACAGTTTAATCACTGAAACGCTTGCCACGTAAGCTTAAGGACCTATTAGATTCCCAGAGCTCAGGGGAAAGCCCAGCATGGTCATATGCAGGTTTGTTTTTTTTTAATCTCAGTGCCCAGAAGGTGGAGACAGGGGAATTCCAAGGGCTCCTGGCTAGCCAGACTAGCCAAGTCAGTGAGTCCTAGGTTCAGTGAGAGTCCCCACCTCAGAAACAAATAAAAATCCCCCCTTCAATAAACAAAACAGGAAGGACGGATTCTCTGAGCCTGAGGGATGACAATCACATCTTATATCTGGTCTCCACAAGCATACACTCTCATGCACACACGTACACACACAGACACACACACATACACAAACACTCACCCATATACACATATAAATCCCAACACACACAGAAAGCCACTGAAAACACTCAAAGCATAGAAGGTAGACTCTTTTTGTTGTTGAAATTAAGGCGTTGAATGTCTGCATGTCTCAGAGGATGCCTTGCAGTGTTTGGGAACCTGAGAAGCTTAGCCTGCATGCAGACTTCTAGAGGGAAGGCATTCTACACGGGCTGCTGCTGTGGGACCTTTGTCCTGCCTCCTGGTCACCCCCAAAAGACACACTGTGGAGCAGTAGTGTCACAGAACTTGTTTCAGAGAGCTGCCATCTTTTAAGCTGGCCCCAAAGGGAAGGGAATCCCTAGAGCAGTGCTGGGCAGCTCAGCCCAGTGTTTCAAGCAGGTCTATGCTGTAACAGCGGTGAGTGAAACACTGTCTGCATGGGAATCTGGTACTTTATGCCCCATGTCCTGCAACTCTCCCAGCGTAAGCTTAGCCATATGTTCCCATGAGAGTTACATATGTGATAAACAATCACCCACTCATTAGCTGTCAAAGCCATTTACTGAAGACATGTAACTACCTACCAATTTTTTCACACAGGAACATAAATATAATTAGCTTGATATCCTAAATATTATACCAATACAATTGAAAAACTCTTTTCTATGAAGTTGGAATGCTGATATACCACCCCAAAGTTTCCATCTAGGAGGCCCGCATGATACCCCTCTTAACAATAGTGTCCTTGTAGAGAACATGCATTTAAAACTCGGTGTTTTCCACACCCCATACTATTTTGAGAGTGAACTCTTAAGTTTTGGGTTTACTTTTTTATCTCCTTATAAAAACTTGAAAATCAAAGGCATTGAAGTGTGGGGTGGTGTGTGTGTGTGTGTGTGTGTGTGTGTGTGTGTGTGTGTAGAAAACATATTCTGCTTTAGAAATGTGACTGTATTGTCTCCATTAGTGACATTGTGGATGTCTAGCTAAATGGGGAAGTTTATGCATAATTTTAGACTTTCAGCTCAGCTCCCTCTGCAGCCTAACTGATGGACCAGGGAGCAGTGTGATTGCAGAGATGGAGGCAGCTCTCCCAGGGAGCAGGACTGACTGCAGCCCCACGTCCATGACACATTCTCCACCCCTTAGGGACTTCAGTATCTGTGTTTCTGGAATGACTAAAGTTTGTTGCATGAACAAAACAGAAAAAAAATATGTGAAGATTCCCCATAGCCCCCACATCTGGCAGAAACCAGGGAGTTGAGGCACGGCAGGCAGAAGCAGCCTCTTTCTCCCCTTCTGAGAACACGGGAAGCCCTGCAGCAGCCAACTTCTTTTGTTAGCTCTCTAAGTGTGACTCTAGGTTTCCAGCTCACTGTTAATGGGTGTTTGGCCACAATGGAGGACGGGTCCCCATGTGGTTATATGGCCTGCTTCACTGTCTGGCTGTTCTCGCTACGCAAGGGCACCACTGGCTCCCCACATGGTGAGTGGAAGTGTCCCAGGACCCACAGTCTTGCTTTGACATTGGAAAATACCTTCAGCCTCATGCAAGAGGCAGTCCTGCTGGCTTGAGGTGATTCTCTGAGGTGTTCTCCTCAGGAAAGATAAAGGGTTGGTTTGTGGTAAGTGCCCATGTTTTAGAACTGAATCTTTAAAAAAAAAATGAAATTTTATAAAACTTTTGAGATTTTTCTTCATGGATTATGAACAACACAACAGAGCAGAAGGATGGGGAGACATGGCTGTGAGCCATGCTCAAGTTCTGATGCTAGCAGTGGTATAGTCGGGGACTTGGTACCCTGAACTTCCTGATCTCAGCATCTGTCTTCAGGCAAGGTCTCTACACATGGCATTGTGTAGCCTCTTGGCTATGTCTCCTGGCAAATATCCAAGCTTGGGAAGGTCCTGTCAATGATGATCCAGGGTCCAGACACCTGCAGCTCTGCAGTTAATGAGGAGCATTGCAAAAGGAGGCTGCTGCATTCTGGCCTGCTGTCTGTCATACAGGATTCTCTTGCTACATGCCCACATGTCCCAGGTTTTACATCATTGAAGTACTCATGATGCATGGATGGTACTTCCTGTCACTTCTGGAAGCCATGGAGGTAAAGAAGACTTCTAGGACAATGATGTGGGGATACCATCTGCATGGCTCTCTACCAGGGAGCTGGAGCATTATCTACTATGCCTCATGGAGCGCTTGCCTCTGTCTCCCTGCTGAGTCTGGATTGTGCTAGATTTAAGCTAGTGATGTCATTCGGGCTTTTAGGACCAGAAGCTTGAAATTCCTGTATTTCTTGCTCCCTGTCCTCTTTTGAGAAGCCATTGTGTAAAACGAGGATAAACAAGACACATGGTAAGTGTCCAGCAGATGATAATGATTGGAATTGATGCCTTGGAGTATTGCAAGGTGAGCTGAAGTAGGTAATACAGGAATTCCAGACCTCCTCTATTTCTGGAATTAAAATTGGCAGTTTAAGGAGCCAATGCTTAGAAAGTTAATAGTTTTAGAGATTCTGTGCTATGTATCTAAATTTCAAACACTTTATAACATATCAATCTTGCTGAAAACCTTGCAGCTTTCTTCTGCCTGCATTTATTCTTAGCTTGGTCAATGTGAGAGGAATGTGACCCATACTAAATCAGAGTCAGACACAGAGTCCCCAAAGAGGCAGTCTAGGACCTTTCCTGTTTCCACGCTGTGGACAGGTAACACGTGTCCCTGAGTCTGCAGAGAATGTGAGGCAGAGGGAGGCAGAACCCAGAAAAAGTCCACGTTCATGGTTCTACTGGGAGTTTGTGGGCATGAAGGTCACAAATAATGACATTTCAACAAACTGTCCATTGCCTTCTGTATGATGATCAGTGCAGTATGATTAACTGCATGGATGTGGTTAATTAACACTATGACATGCATACAGTTGATTACTGAAGTGTGTTACATGGGTAGAGTTGATCATTATTACATAGGTACAGTTGATCACTGGAGTGTATCATATGGGTAGAGTTAGTAATTATCACAAGGGTACAGTGATCACTGCAGTGTGTTACATGGGTAGAGTTGATCATTATCACATAGGTATAGTGGTTACTGGAGTGTGTTACATGGGTAGAGTTGATCATTATCACATGGGTACAGCAATCACTGGAGTGTGTTACATGGGTAGAGCTGATCATTATCACATGGGTACAGCAATCACTGGAGTGTGTTACATGGGTAGAGCTGATCATTATCACATGGGTACAGCAATCACTGGAGTGTGTTACATGGGTAGAGTTGATCATTATCACATAGGCACAGTTGGCCACATTGTTACTACACAGGTTCAGCTAATCTTTACATTATTAATGCATCCAGTTGCTCACTGCAACATAATCACACTAGTATAGTTTACCATGTCCTTCACAGGTCCCTGCCCCGTCTCCTCTCTCTCCATGAAGATGTTCCCGTACACCACAATTAGATGTGAAGAACTCTGTAACCACTGTGACAAAGACGGTGAGACCTCTTTCCTCTACAACATCTCCAGCAATGCCATGAACTTTGTGATTCCACAACACGATGCCGACACAGCTGGGAATTTCAGTGTGTTCTCTCTAATTGAAAGTTCACTGTTGGAATTTTAATTTTAGGAACTGCACAAGTGAGATTCTTCTCCCTTTTAATTTGAGGACTGAACAACAAGAATTTCATTTTTTGGTGAACAAAAAATGAAGGTCCTGCTACCCTAGCAGAGACATCCTTCAGGAGGGTCTCAGATATTAGTTTTAAATTGATAATGTTGATTGACTGAGGTGTTATCCAGCATAATAACCTATTTATTTTTAATATTTGAATCTGCCAATAACATCATGTGATAGGCAGTGCTCTTGAAAACTGAGTGAAAGCTGATGAATCTTGGAAGGGGTTAGGGACGAGATCTATAGGAAAGGTTGCATCCTGCTCTTCTGGTTGGATGTTACCTGGACGTTAACTTTCAAACTCTGAATGCAAACAGCATTGTAATCTCCCTGAAGGTTTTTTTCCCTTAATGGTTCTCCATTTGTCCTGACCCAGATCCCTGATCTAAGCCCAGTAAGGGGCAGTGGGGGAGGAACTCCGTGATACTCTGTGGCCCTCGGAGGGCTCACACAGCTTCACCTTCTCTCTCCTGAGCACGGCTTGCCTCTTCTGAGGGATTGTTGTGTGGGGAAGAGATGCTTCTTAATGATTTGTGAACCTGAAGGTCCAAATCCCAAACACTACCCAGCCAGTGCAGGGGTCTGTGACCCCAGACCTCATTCTGTTGTTGTATTAGATGCCATTGAACAGGGGCAGCCTCGGGGCAGTGTGACCATCGAGGAGCAGAGCTGGACATCACAGGGGCTCTCTGCGGCCAGGTGAGGATGGAAAAACATCCGGGTTATTCCCCTGTGCCAGCAGCATTGAAAGAACATGTGATTTACGGTAAACCCAAGGGGCAGTTCTAACAGGGGACAGCCCACTTCATCTGTTCTAAGCCGGACTCACACTGACAGCAGAGAGAGATTAGGTGAGCGCTTCACGGACAAGTGAGTGTTCCAAAGGCCGTGTTACAAAGGAAGCTCACATCTCCTCCACGTCAGCCTGGGATGGAGAGGACTCTGGGGAACATTCTCCAATTGTCATGAATCCCAAACTCAGGGGCTCAGTTAGGTGCATTCTGAGCTATAAGGACCTGTGGGCTTTGGAGTGTTATGCCCTATCTTTTTTTTTCTGCCCTGTGTCTTGGTCATTTACCTTCTTCATCCTCCTGGATCTGGACCAGGAAGGTTTCTCCCAGCTTCTGTGCCTCCTTGGGTAGGGAAGTCATCAAGCTCGCATCTCCCAGCCCCCATCCTCTGTTTCCGGCCAGATCATCTTGGCACAAGAAGCACAAACAAACTTTGTTAACAGCTTTAAACTTGGAAGGCTCGCTTTTTAAATATTTGCCGCTACATAATTGAAACAGCTGTTTTAATGAGATACCTACTGTCATCATTTTACCCTGGCTGAGCCGGGTGACAACAAAGCAGTAATAACGAATTCAATAATAATTAACTCGGGTCATCTGCTCATCCGTCACGGCCCATCAGCTTTAGGGAGAAAAATCCCAGCGAACTTCTCTCCTTTGTGAGCTTTTCCAAAACTCTGTAATAAAACGCTTAGAGAGGACTCTAGGTAGCCCTTCAAAAGTTCTAAGCAAACTGGTAAGTAGGTTAATTAAATTTTATGCATGTTTAAATGCTAATGATTACATTCCTGACACTACAGTGTAATCTGATATGGAATGATGTCATGCAAACAGTGGTTTTAGTGCCGAAACACATTTCCATCCCCACGCCGAGCAGCAGCGGCAGCTCCGGATCATTTATCGAAGGCCAGGAAGTTGACAGCGGCAGAGGAGAGCCAGGTTCCTCGCAGGTCCCTTAACTTGTCTAATGCATGCTAATCAGGGAAGTTGCAGACAACAAACCGCTCCAAGCCCCAGCAGCAAACTGGCAGAGCCATCCAAAGGTTGGTGTTTTGTACCCCGCGTCTACAGCCACAAGCCTGATGTGGACAGCAAGAAGCATCCTGCCCGCCTGCCAGGATTCTAAAACTGAAAGTAAGGTCAAGTGCCCGTGCTTATTACTCCCCGTGTTCTGTTCCCACCGTAAGCCCCCTCGCCCCCGGCTCTTGTTGCCTGCACAGGGCTGACAGTATTTCTGAGCAAGGAGAGGAAGCAGATGCCGAAGCTTCTGATTTCACGGAGGAAACGGTAGACATTATCAACTTGCTAGACAAATAACTCAGAATTCACAGTGGCAACTTGATGCAGGGTTTCTCTGACTATATTGGGCATGGGGACCGTTTGGGGAAATCACTATGTCTCTGTGCTTCTGGGGTTCAGCCCGAGAGTACACTGCTTGGAAGAAGTAGCCTCAGTTGAAGACTCAGTAACACATGTCGGGTCAGTGCCAAACAAAGGGAAAACAAAAACCTCAAAGAATTGCTCTAAAATGTAGAGCTGCCTCTCATCTCAATTCCTATTTTCCCAGTTATGCACATGCTTTCAGGCAAGATGGTCAGAACTCTGTAGCTGGCTTCATCAGTACCCTTACAGCATCGCACTTAGCCCAACACGCAGCTTCTCACGTACTGATCCTCCTGTTCTCCCATGAGCTAACATGTATACTTCCTGCTTTTTCTTCTGAGCAAAGCTACCCAATGGAGCACAGACTTAAGGAATTGAGTAAGGTGACCATAATGTGCTGAACCACTAGTCGATCATGGAGAGTCTAATGGAGCTGTGTAAATGACAGCCTCTGCCCTGACCCAGCAAAATTTCAGTGTTATCAAATTGCTAAGTCCTTGATAATATCTGCGCATTACCCTGGATTGTGAAGGAAAGCTCAGAGCTCAAAACCAAATGGCCCACATACTGCTAAATGCTTGGTTCAGAATGCATTTTTTCCCAAATTAAGCATTATTACAATGCTTTTTTTTCCTCCCCCCTTCTTGCCTAAAAAAAGCCAACTCTGGTTTTCTGTGTGAGGTTGGAACAAGGACATTTAAGACAAGCAGCACCAGCAGGGCAGACGTATGGCAGCATCCCCAGTCACCGGGAAATAGCCCCACTGTACCCGTAACTCTTCATCTGGTATACCAAAAAAGAGCTTTCAAGTATCCAGTTTGTCAGAACGCTGGAACTAGCATGCAGCTATTACCACCATGTATACACTGACTGAGAATTTTAACATGTACTCCTGTGAACTGATTTCGTTAGCTTTTCCAAGAGGTTCAGAAAAATAAGTAATTTTGCATTTCAAAAATGTTTGGAAAAAGCAGGTAAAGGCATTGTTTTCCTTGATGTGGATATATGCAGGGCAAGGTATGATTTCATCCAAAGGGGTGTTCGCGCTTTTAGTTAGAACAGCATATTTGGATAGCCTGAAATGTGGCCAAGCCTATTCTTCAGCTGTTATCTAGCATGCAGACAGACTGTATAAAACAAAATATCTCCCCAAAGAAACTAGGTGAGAACCCCAATGCAAGAAAAGCCCAGATATAAAATAACATATAAATATTAATATTAATATTACCAATAGCAAAGCCCAAACTCTAAATTCTTAGTAAAATATAATTGGAAAGCTTCATGGGCATTGGCTTTGGTAATAATTTTTCAGGCATGACACCAAAAACACAGACAATAAAAAGAAAAGACAAAGCCAGGCAGTGGTGGTACATGCTTTCAGTCCCAGCACTCTGGGGGCAGAAGCAGGAAGATCTGTCTCTGTGTTCAAGGCCAGCCTGCTCTAAAACATGAATTCCAGAACAGCCAGGGCTACACAGAGAAACACTGTCTTGAAAACAACAACCACACACACACACACACACACACACACACACACAGAGAGAGAGAGAGAGAGAGAGAGAGAGAGAGAGAGAGAGAGAGAGAGAGAGAGAGAGAGAGAGAGAGAGAGGAGAGAGAGAGAGAGAGAGCGAGAGAGAGAGAGAAAGTTGGAACTGACCAAACTTTAAAACTTCAGTGGACCAAAGGCCACTACTAAGAGAGAAAAGTTGAGAGAGGTCAGGTGTTTGATGGAAGATTAATATACAGACTATATGATGAACTCAAATCACTCATCAATTAAAAGCAAGAATTTCCATACAAAGGATGAAGGCGATGGGGAGTCGGTTCTTTGGGGAGATGTCCAGGCGGCCAATAGACTCGCAGAAAGACACTCACCATGGCTAGTGATAAGGAAACCAAAATCTGTTTCCCTTATTACACTTATTAGGTTAACTATTATTTCAAAAGGAATGACAGGTATTGAGGAGTGAGTGTGTGGAGGCATTGGAACCTTGTGCTTAGTGTGGAGGCTTGATCTGCGCAGGGAGGCAGAGGAGCCCTGTGTGATCTGATACCAACTGTGTGACCAGAAAATCCTGCTGCTGCCTCAGGCCCCACGAGCATCTGTCACCACTGAAAGTGTTGTGACAGCCAGACTTTTATAAGCAGAGCCACGCAGAAGTCAATAGTAGGCAAGCAGGACGTGATCTCTGTACAACTGGATGCTGCTATTATCTTTACAGTAAGGGTCCCTGCTACACACCATGCCAAGAGGAGCTGGTGCTGAGTGAGAGGGACAGCCACAAAGCGTAGCCTGCGTCCCATGTGACGGTCTGTCTCAGGAGTGGAAGGAGGGTGTGGTCATCAGGTGCTGGATAAGAAGCACAGGGATGAGTTATTTCTGGACCTCCGTGATGGCAGAAGTGGCACAACACTGAACAATATGCTTAAAGCCACAGTACTTTGTAGTTAAGGTAGCTAATAAAAGTAACTTATGCTATGTTTTAGCCATAAGGTATTGTTTTTCCATGACTATGGCCACACACCTGATAAGCCACTTAGGAAGGAAGGGTTTCCTCTGGCTTATGTTTTTCCAGGAGATAGAAACTGTCGCTGCAGGGAAGGTGAAGTGCCAAGTGCAGGAGGCTGCTGGTCACAGTGCGTTCCCAGTCCAAAGGCAGAGCCCAAAGATGAAATGAGCCCAGCCCGTAAAACCTCAAGCTTCCCCACTCCACATCCGCCCAACTCCATGCCCTGCTTCTGCTAGCGAGTCTCCACCTCCTGAAGGCTCCACACTTGTCCCTGACAGTGCCATCCACTGGGAACCAAGCGTTTGAACACATGAGCCTACAGGGCAGATAATCGGAGACCGAGGAGGAATTTGTGTCTCTGCCATCCACATCATTATCTGGGAGGCCTGCAAACATGGTGGCTGGGTTATTATTCAGGGACGCTTGAGATCCGGGTGTAAGGAGTGCCATTCCCTAGTACTAGAGCTTTGTCTGCCTCTGTGAGCTTTCTCAGACTTAAAACTGAGGCTAATCTAACTAGTCTACCAATGTGCTTCCCCAGGGTAGTCACCTAGCACCCTAGGGTGACTTGAAAATGATGTGGGCCTTGCAAGATACCGACGAGAAATGCAGCAGGCACAAAATGTATTAAAGGGGCGGAACAGCAGTGTGTGGCGGGAGAAGGAGTTTTGGTTTACACCAGTAGGGAACTCATCAGGCTCACAGTGAGGTGTGTACAGCGATGTTTCCTTGACTGCCGTTAGCGCAAGGTAAATATTTTTTAAACAGTGTCATTTTGGCATTTTAAGCTCCGATGCTAACCCCAAATGAAGCTAGCTTGCCCTCTTGGGAGCCCTGCAGTTGGGAGCAGGGAGTTTAATCAGTGTTTTAGTTGTTCTCACGGAACTGTAATCACTAACCCATTGCAAACAGGCAGCACAGTTAACCAGGTGAGATCTTTGCTCTGAAATTGCCCTAATCGTCGACGGAGAACACGCTCCTTCCCAGCTGCACAAAGACCCCATTTTCCGAGTGATCTACAATCCCAAATTAGCCCATGGGCTTTTGGGCTCTGATCCACCTTGGCATCGAGTCTGCTTTTCTACCCATTGCTGCGCTCTCTGCTGCAGCCTTCAACCCTAACCGCACACCTCAATTCTGGGGGCACCTTAACAGAGCACAGGAGCTGTGGCTTGCCCCCGGGGACCTGAACTCAACTGCTCTGTGTCCAAGTAAGGAACCTCAGTTTTCACAGCTCCCATGTTGAACCCTATGCACTCCCAGCAATGAGACCTTATAAGCTTCCCAAAGATCAAATATTTTGACAGTCAAGATTTGCGGTTGTAAATGCACAGGTTTTTTTCCAGATCTTTCGGCTTAGAGGAGTGCTGCAAGAATTGCCTCCTGTTGTGGCTGGCTTGAGAAGATTTGAACCAAACTTTCTCAGCAAGCTGCATCCAGGCTGGAGTTTAGTAGGTAGGAGTGGTGTCTGTGCAAGCGTGTGGACCTGAGTTCAGATCCCCAGCACCCGTGTAACAAGCTGAGTGTGGCCCTCTGTTTACTTGTAACCCAGCACTGTGGAAGATAGATATGAGAGAGTTCCTGGGGCTAGCTGGCTGCCAGCCTAGCTCCAGGTTCAATGAGAGATTCCCGTCTCATAGGAATAAGTCAGAGAATGATAGTACAGGGCACCTAATGTCTTCCCTTGGTTCCTAGGTGCCTGCATGGAGATGCACACATGTGCACATGTATGCATACACCACACATGTACACTGCATACCACACACACATACATACATACATACATGCCTGCATAATACATATGTACATACCCACACATATACCACATAAAAAGCTGCATCCACAGAAGCACCATCAGGGTCCATGTGGCTGAGCTTTTACTGCCAACCATCACAGGTGCTGAGCTACTTCAGTGTATCAGTGCCTTCTGAAGAAAGCTCTTATACCAGGTGGTCCCATCAATGGAATAAGCCCAAGACTGCCATAGAGACCAGGAATAAAAGCCGAGCCATGGTGTGAGCCCCGGGTGCAACCCCAGTGATCATCAGCTGGCAGGTGGCTGGGGCCAAATTCCCCCGCTGGTGTTCTGAGCAGGCAGAGTGGGACAGAAGTTTACCCACCGTTCTGATCTTTGGAGCTGTAAATTAGGGATCCAGATGTATAATCTGGGAACTTATCCAAATTCATTTTTAGGAAAGGTGAAGTCTTCAGCACACAGCTGCACCATGAGGAATGTTTTTTATTTCGGCACCAGGAACTGTCAGGGTCCGACAGGTGAGCCAGGGAAGCAGCTCACAGAGTCTCAAAGCAAAGCCAGACTCCATCTGGACGCTGGAGGGTCCTTCGACTAAGGCGGTAAAGAAGCCAGGGCTCACCCTGTCTCACAAGAGGGTTTTGGAAGAACTGTTTCATCCTGATTTCTGTTCTTCCCCTCCACAGGGACCCCAGGTTCTCAGCCTTTCCTCAAGCCTCAATGTCACAGTTGCCACCCTTCTCCCACTTCTAGCCTTGGTCTGATGTCATTGTGGTGGTGGCAGTCACAGTACAGCATAGGAATGCAGAGGTGACACACGGGACAGGGGGAACCTGGGCATGCTCATAAGACTTATGCACGGCACACGTCATATAAAGAGATGCTGCGTTACCTGACATACATGAATTTAAAATGAGTTCTGCTTTGTGACCCACACCTAGAATCCCAGTCTATGGGAAGCTAAGGCAGGAGGACAGCAGATTGGAGGCCGATGTGGGCTACCTTCTCTGAAAAAACAAAAGCAGGAACAAGTGAAAACGAATGAAGACTGGAAACCCTAGCGCTACCAACAGCATCTTCTTTAAAGATAAACCAAACTGGTGAGTCTAGAGAGGAAGTGAGGTGAAACTGTGTAAATTACCTGATTAACAAAAAGGAAAAAAAAAAAAAAGGAAAGAGAAAAAAAAGAGTAAGTGCCACAAACAGAAAAATCTACAGGCAAGTTAGCTCTCAGTCTGGCCACACCAGTGGTAACTATAAGTCTAACACACATTGATACTGAAGACAGCCAGAGCAAGAGACCTCCCTGCGTTCAAGACTTGATATCAAGTTCAATAATGAACCCATCCTGCTGTGGCTGATGACACAGAGCTGAGAACCCAGAAGTGGGCCCACACCACACAAAGACTGACCTTTGACCCAATAGCTAAGGTCTAGGGTGGACCTAAGGCAGTCTGTGACAAGAGGTACTGGGAGACTGGGCATCCCACGCAGGCTTTCTGGGCCCTCTCCTCCTGCTTTTCCTCCACGGTCATAGGAAAAAAAAATGTTTTACAAAGTTAATTCATTAGATCTATTGGCATTCATAAATTAAAATTTAAGCATTGTAGTGTTAATAAACACAAAAGAGAAGTTTTTTTAGGTAGAAGGAAGTACTTTTTTAAAATGTAGTTTAGAAAGGATTTTCACCCCAATTGCACAAGGAACTTGAAACTGAACAATAATTCTAAACACAATAATGAAAGATCTGACCAGATAACCCCAGAATGAATGTACAGACTGTAAATAAACGTATGATACTGGGACCATATAACACTAGCAAATTAGAAAATAACACTAGTGTCACACAAGCTGATACACAAATACATACACACATACACACTCACACAGAGAGAGAGAGAGGGAGAGAGAGAGAGAGAGAGAGAGAGAGAGAGAGAGAGAGAGAGAGAGAACACCAGTTGCTGGCTGGAGGGCTTATGGTACATCATCTGGACCCTCCACTCGCCGCCAATGAGGATCCAAAGTTGGCCCAGCCATGTGTCTCTTTGCAAAGCTAAATATCTTCTCAGCAAAGGATCCAGGAGCAGACTATGGAGATTTCAAAGATTTCATATTTTTGAATGAAGGCTGTATCATAGAGGCTTCATTCATGATTCCTCTGGTCCAGTGTCTACCAGGATGCCCTCTAGTAGGCAAGTGAGTAAAAGGCAAAACAGATTGGTGGTTTGCCTGTGCCATGCGCAGTGACCTCTAACACAGAAAAGTCAGTAATCACGTGTGACTAGATACAGAGTGTAAATAGTGTAAATGTCTATCAAGAAGTTCAATAAACCAAATAGAACTACAAGATTTGGGGCTCAGGAGGTGGCTCATTGGCCGAAGTGTGTGCCATACAAACAAGAAGACCTGAATTTGGACACCCCAGAACCCATGTTTAAAAATTATACAAAATAATGTTACATAAAAATTATATGGTGCTATGGAAAAGACACAGTGTAGAAACAATAAAAAAGATCAAAGGTTTTGGGAGAAGAGGGACCAGAGGGGACATTAACAAGGAGTCAAACCCAGGGTCACCTTCAGGGCAATGATTTTTGCCTAAGATCCTGAAATAGTAAAAAAAAACCTGACAATATACATTTGTAAACACACACAACTTTATAGCCCAAGGATCAAGTGTCTACAGTGTGCAAGCCTGGGAAGAAAGTGTCTACAGTGTGCAAACCCGGGAAGAAAGTGTCTATAGTGTGCAAGCCTGGGAAGAAAGTGTCTACAGCATACAAGCCCAGGAGGAATTCACCTGTGTATTAGTCAGGGCTCTTTAGAGTAACAGAACTTACAGAATGAATTTCCACATATAGAAAGGCATTTATTATAAAAATCAGCTAATCCAACAATAGCTGCCTATTAACAGAATATCCAAGGATCCAGTAGTCACTCAGTCCACAAGTGGATGTCTCAGCTGGCCTTCAGTCTGTGCTGGAATCCCCAAGAGGTAGGCTCTAACGCCTGTGAAGAAATGAACTTGCTAGCAAGGTTAGAGCAAGCAGGCAAAGAGCAAGGCTTTCTTCTTCCATGTCCTTTATATAGAATTTCAGCAAGAGGCATGGCCCCGATTAGATGTGGGTCTCCCTACCTGAAAGATCTGGATCAAAGGTGTATCTCCCCTCCTCAAAGATTGGGATTAGAAGTGGATCTACTCATTTCAAATAGTTTAATTAAGCAAAAATCTGTCACAGGTGTTCCCAGCCTTTTGGGGGTTTTAGTTCCAGATGTAGTCAAGTTGACAGTCAAAACAGTCATCACAACCTAGGGTCCTTGTAGTGAAGGAGAATATACTAAATATAACTCAACTGTATTACAGATGTCTGGAGCCACCTAGTCACAGAGACAGGAAGAAAAGTCTCTGGTCTACCTAACCTTGGAGCTGAGAGCAGTCTGCAGCCTAAGACAAGAAATTTGCATGAAAGATGCTCTCTTTCATGTGTGGATATCTCTAGAAATGTGTTTCAATAATTCTGATATTGATAGGTGTGCCCATTGGACCAGACCATTCAGTAATGGCTATCAGGCAGTAGAGAACAGATTCTCACAATTGGAGTAAGAGGCTACAGACATGTCATGTTCAGGATTGCCTGTGTGGTGCCCTCTGAAGACAGAGAGGTTACAATGAGCTTTAAGCCTGCTAACTGCTTACATCCATGTATGCATAGAGAAGTATCAGATACGTGCCAACAAATCAGTGTGAGCAGAAGCTTGTTTCCTTGATTGGTTGCTGAGAGGGCAGAGATGTAGCAGCTCAATTGTATTGGTTACATTTTCATCACTGTAACAAAATATCTTGACAAGAGAAACTTAAGGAAGAAAGGTTTTAATTTGCCATTTAATGTGCCATTTAGATGGCACATTCCATATGACAGGGAAATGGTGGTGGCAGGAACTTGAAGAGACTGGTCACATCGCCTCCCCAGTCAGGAAGCAGAGAGACAAATTCCAGTGCTCAGCCTACCTTATTTTTTTTAATTCAGTCCAGGACCCTGCCAATGGAACGCAGCTGTGCACGGCTAGCATGGGTCTTCCACCCTAATTTACACACGTGACCCACTTGAGAAACTCCTTTGCAAGCAAGTTCAAGGTTTGTCTCCTAGCTAAATCTAGATTCTGTTACGCTGGCAGTCAGGATTAGCTATCATACTAGTCAAAGAGCCCCTGAGCAGCATGGAGTCCAGATCTTGGTTCTAGGACCATTCTCAAGCAAACGGAGCTGGATTGGACTCCTTGGGTGAGTTCTAGTTTAAGAATAGGACAGGAAAACAGAGTAGCAGGCTAGGGTATCTTGCAGCACCACAAGTCTACATGTTTTTAACCTGTATAACTATTCTCTCAGCAGCTGGTGGAACACAGCATTCCTTTACTAACATCTGCATAATATCCCATAGGATGACTCTCCTATGTTTATTTAACATTTTCTCCAATGAAAAAAGCTCACTCCCTTTCCAGGTTTTGGCTGTTTAAGTGTCTCAAGTACTGTTCCAAATCTGTAGCCAATATCAAGATTAGCAATGATGATTTATAAAAGTGAATGGTTCAAGTGTCCACATTAATTATTTTTGGTAGACATTTATACCACGTCTACTCTTATAGTTATTTATTTATGTGTGTGTGTCTAGGTATATGCACACATGCATGTCTTGGCATGTGGAGGTTAGATGACAGCTTGTGGGAGTCAGTTCTACTGTCCTTTCACCGTGTGGGAATTGAACTCAGGTCATCAGAGTTGGCGGCAAGCACTTCTATCTGCTGAGCTATCTTGCCAGCCATCTGACCTATAAAAAGAGCACTTTTATCTTTTGCAAAGGGTGTGACTACAACAATTTTTAATATTTTTAGTTGTTGGTGTATTCTTCTCTATTAAGATCATCCTTTTACTGTGAATTTTACTATATCACTTATGTCTCCAGGGGTTCATTTACCATTTGCTTCCAATTATTTTAACTCCCTTGCATGTTTGGATAGTTGTTTTGTTCCTGAATTGGGTTCGCATGCCTTTGAATTATACTACCCGTGTTATGAAATGAATACTTGTTATATATAAAAACCTCATCTTTAGTGCTGCTGTTTTCTGCGTATTTAAATTTTTCATCTTTTATTTTGACTCATGACAGGTTTTTTTCATCTTTATTAACTCCATTTCCGAGCTTATTTTGTAATCTTTTTCTCTTTCCTTTTCTGTCTCCTCCAAGTGGATGTGTGGTTTTTCTAGCTTTGTGTCTGGTACCAAGTGGTTTGTTTGTTTCATGCTTATAAAAGAAAGCATGCACAGAGAACCAAAGGAGAATCATAGGTCCAGCACTAATAATCTACAAGAATTTGGGGTTATAGGAGGTAGAAAAGTATTGCTTAAATATCCTTTAAAATTAGGAACTAGAATACAAATAAATAAGCTATGGCATATGACCAGGTCCTCTCACTGTCCCAGTGGCAAAGCTGAGGAGCTACACATAGCTCCGTATATAAATGCCATTTTCTGTTCCTCTGGCTTTTAGGTACCAGCTTTAACTATGCTGCTTTTGAGGTTGCACATGGGGTTATCAAATATTCCAGGATGGTCTGTCTCTATTGAGGCATCATGAGGATGCTAACTGTGATGATGCCAGTGGACTCCTACCAGATTTACCGATGGTATCAGGGTAGTTCTGATGCAGAGGCCCCTGCAGGACTCAGAATTATGTCTCCATTGCTCTGATAATGCATACAATATTCAGGCAAGATACCAGATGCTGGGGTCTGTCTGAAGAAACAGAACCTACCTCCAAAGTCCAACAGTTTGAATCAGAAAGACTCCAAGTTCATCCTGAGGGAGGAGATGAATTGTTTATAAAAGCACTTTAGCTAGGATTGCTGGGTTGGTTGTATGTTCAAATTTCAAATACAATAAGCACTTTCTTCACTATATGTATAAGAAATACATATACTAACACTTCACTGCTTCTTCAAAATTCAATTCAGTTTTTAAATGTACATCCTGTAATCCCAGTACTTGGGAGTAGTAGAGATAGGGGGATCAGGGTGTCAAGGTTGTCTTCTGTCTCATAAGGAGTTTGAGGGAAGGTGAGCCTTCATAAGACCTAACCTCAAAATAGAACCCTAATAAAAAAATAAGTATAGAAGCAGACATCTCTTATTTTATCAAGCAATCCACTCCTAACTCATGAGCTCTGATAAAGTATGTCTTTGTTTTATGTGAAAAGAACATCCCCCAAATCTCCTGGAGTTTTATATCTCCCAACTAGCTGTCCTACAGGGAGCAGTGGTCCAACAATTTAAGAATTTCTTCATGAATGGTACAGTGCTGGACAATCAAGAACACATTGCCAATGAGCAAGAACACCTTTATCCTAATCCTCCAAGAATTTCTACAAAAGCATTACAGAAATAATTTTAAATAATTAAAAATTGAGAAGCACCAACAGCCACAGAATAAGACTATAATGTCTGTAGATTTTGAAATTCATGTGTATAACTTTTGACGATGTGCAACTATTAAGTTTTGTGATGCTAATAGAGGAGAAGAAAAGGTGGAGGAGTGATGGTGCGTAGCTTCAACAGTTTCTATAAACTGTAGAGGTCGTGGTAATGCAGTGTTGTAAGTGGAGGAGCCGAACAGAATAGAGATCCTGGAAATGTCCCAAGTGAACACGGTCTATCGACCTCGACATAGGAGCAGAAGCTGTAGACTGTAGCAAAGGTCATTTTCTCAACACACTGGGACTGGACATCTCATGATAAAAGAATATATATACAGCTCTTAAAGCTTTTGCAAGAATAAATCCTGGTGTGTATGTATGTGTGTGTGTGTGCACACGTGCACTCGCACGCATGCACGTACATACATGTATTATGAACAGTTAGGACCTTGTATCTAAATGCAAAATTCAAAACTACAAACCTAGTAGGTACTAGGTAAACACCTTGGTGACCTTGAGTTTGATGAGGTTTTAGATTTAACAGAAAAAGCCTGGTCCATGAGGAAGCATCCATACATGTTGAATTCATCAAAATGAACATGTGTATTCATTGAGAATGAAAATATCAGTCAAGTTCTGCAAGGAGATCTTTGCAAAAACACAAACACAAGGGAGGAATAAAATTCACAACATATACAGAGCCCTTAAAACTCATCCTTCACAAACCAAACAATCCACTTACAAGATGAGCAGCAGACCCGAACAGTTGCTTCACCAACAAGACTTACAGGTGATAAGTCAGCTCCCATAACTCATAAGTGCAGATTAGAAACACAGTACACCTATGGAAATGGTCAAAATCGCACCACCAATAGCAAGTGCTGGCAAAGATGTGGAACAGCAGAAACTCATTGGCTGTAAATTGAACGGCAATGTTGAAAAGGAGATATTTAGGTTTTTATAAGACACAAACCATCCTCGTCATATAGCCCAATAACCACTCTTCTTGTCATTTTCCCTCAATTTGAAAACTGGTTCCCACACCACAGCTGCCTGAATGACAGTATTATTCACAATACTTCAAACTTGCGAGCAAGGCATGCACCCTTCAGTCGGTGGCTGGGTAGATACACTGTAGTTCATCTGGACCCCAGAGGAATTATATCTGAGGATAGCAATAATTCCCTAAGCCACAAATACACATGGAAGATGGAAACACATGTTCTATGGAAGAAAAACCATTCCCATACAGGAAAACCTGTAAAAAGTCTAAACATTGTGTGGTACTTACTCTGTGGCATTCCAGGAAACAATAACACTGAAGACAATGAAAAGACCAATGATTGCCAAGGCAGGGAAGACAGAGTGGCACAGAAGACATCAGGGGGTAGAGCCATTCTGTCTGATATTGTGGTGATGGACAGCTGTCAGTAGCCACCTATAAAAGCTAACAAACTATAAACCACAAATACTGAACCTTAATCAAATTAACTGGCTCCTCAGCTGCACACACCTATGGTGCTGTTGGGGGGCGCCGACATCCAGAGCACAGGAGGGGAAAAGACTGCAGGGCGACACTGGATTTCTTGTTTAGTGTCTCTGTGGACTTAAAACTGCTCTACAAGTAAAGTCTCTTGATTGAGAGTTCTAAAAAAAATGTATGTTGATAAAATTTATATGCTAAAATAATACATTTGACAAAATAGGAAAACTAATTACATATATAATACTCAAGACCACAAACTTGGTTAATGACTTACTTGGTACAATAGACACAATTGGAAAGAGAATTAGAGAGTTATAATACAGAGTTTAAGAAATCACCCTGACTGTAAGAAAAACAAAAGAAGGGAAAATCTGGTACCAGACACAGACAAAGGGCTAACTCTTTTGTCAGTCACCCTGTGCTGGTGATATCAAGATGAACTCCAGGACAACAGCCCCTGGAGACTTAAGAAGAAGGCAGAGTATTGGACCGCAAACTTGGACTACAAATAGAGCTAAGGCTGACACCTGTTTCCAGCATCCCATTGAGTAGTTCCAGTGTCTGTTCCTCTTAAGAACTTCTGGGCTAGGAAACAGTCCAACACCTGGACCACCTGTGCTTTGGGGGCATACCATCCTTTTTGATTTACTGCCTTTTCATAAGGACCCGACTGTTTCAAAGAGGTCAAGAAAGTACACCTGATTCCAAATGTTCGCAATGGAAACCACACCTGTCAGGTGGAGAAGACCACCAGAAGGCTCGCATTTCCTTGCTCTGGGTTGCAACTTAGGTGGGTTACATGTGGGGTCATGTAATTAGTCATAGGAGTTGCAAAAAATCTGGCAGCAGTCAAAGATTTCTGAACATGCAATCAAAATTAATTCAAAATCAAATGTGTCATGAATCTGAGGTATTCCCGTGGTTACGGAAACCAAACGCACAAGCATTGTGTCAAGCCATTCAGTGTCAATTAACACAATGTCCAGAACACCCAGAAGCAGATTTGAGAGTTTGGCATATTATGAATTGCAGGGTTTTTTTTTTTACTAGATACATAAAATGTTCTGTTTCCAAAGAAACTTTTAATATTTCTATACTACCATTCCTCAACCAATATAAGATTTTGTTGAAATGTTTGGTTTTATAAATTGAGTTGTTGACATAAGAGTTTTTCATTTAAGTTTTGGCTTAGAATTTAGGAGAGAATTTTCAGCAATTTCTGAAAGTCTGTAAACATTTTTCAACTTGTTTTGCTGTGTATTTATATGAAGTGATAGTCTTAGCATAGATGGTACAATCATCTAAATATAGATCAATTCTAGAAAAATGCTGAAGATATGCTGTCCTGCAGAATCAAATATTCAGCCATGACTTCATTCTTCAAGTAAAAGCCAATGAGTATCCCCTCCTCAGTATGCAAATTTGTCTTTATCACAAGTAAATGGTAAAATCATATGTATAGCAAAGAATTACTTCAACACAAATGTCTTCATAATTTGTTTCCAGGAGATGTGTGATTTATACATCAGTTTAATATCAGTATATTCCCTGGATTGTGTAAAATTTATTTGTATGAAAAATGGTCACAGCAGAAATGGGTTAAGGAGCCTGGTCTTTGTCAGTCAGCCCTGCCCCTCATGGGCCTGACTCACACTGGCTTCCAGTCTGCTCTTGTATGTTCTGTTGAACATAGCCAGGCCTCTGAGGCATTGGAGACTATTCGCATCTTTGACAAATGTTGACTATAGTATTGTATTAAGATGGCCTTGGCATTTGGAGAGCATTTTGTGATGTAGAAGAGAAGGGGGCTGACTATAGATTCAGAGGTGAACCGGGTGCTTAAGAGCTGCTGCTAGAGACTCAGTTATGGCTGAGATAAAACTCTGTTCCAGCTCCACTCCCCCACAAACACGGATCAACTCGCTTATGTTGAGAATGTTAAAATAATCACAGAAAGTTTGAAATTGGTCCCTAGAAAATTCCACTTAATAACTTCACAGCATTAAGCTAGGGAAATATTTGTTAAAGTGGGCACCAAACGCTGAAGGCTTGAAGAAGGCAAGAAGGACATGGATGGGAACGTCTCGCCACATTAAATGAAGTGCTCCATTGTCCCAAAACACACAAAGAAAACAACAACAGATAAACCATCGCGGGGGGTTCAGATTTCCAATATATTCATCTCACAAAGGATTAATCAGGAAATATGTATTTCAAAAAACAACTTCTCAAATCAGTAATAAAAAGGCAAGCAACCTAATAGGTTCACGGCAGAGGGAAAATATGGCGAACAAACACAGGAACAGCTGCTTATTCTCATTAGTAATCTGAGAAATGCAAATTAAAACAATAATGAGATGCCATTTGCACCCACCAGATTGGCAAAAGTTCCCAAGTCTGACAGTCCTACTTGTTGGTGAGGACGGATCCCTATGAAGACCTGGGCCTGGCTGCCGAAGCTGGGCCTGCCATGACTTTGGAAATGCTTCTTCTCAGGGCCTGGGG
Source organism: Arvicola amphibius (assembly GCF_903992535.2). Taxonomy (NCBI): domain Eukaryota; kingdom Metazoa; phylum Chordata; class Mammalia; order Rodentia; family Cricetidae; genus Arvicola; species Arvicola amphibius. Next base: position 153,933,162 of record NC_052051.1, read on the forward strand.
ACACTTGCCGTGGCCACACATTCTGGGGAACACTTATGCAGATTCACTGGATGTCATGCTGGGGATGGAACATAGCAATGAAGGTGTTCGCTTGTTCTCAATGGGGAGACCCGATAAGCCAGCAGGTTTATCTCTGGAGCATAGCATCGTGGTGAGAAATGAACAGACTGGGTGTGGGTAGCTGCTTGGACCTGGGTCTGGACCTTTGATGTTAAATTGAAATGAGGCCACTGTGCAAAATATATTTGAGTAGTCATTTATGGTCAATTAAAATACTTTTCAATGAGTAAAAAATATTCCAACTTACTTTCTGCTTCATTTTGATTATTTTAATCTGGAAAATTTAAAACGTATTGTTTGTCCCTAGAAGGGTTAATTCTTCCAACCAGTTAGCACATCTTCTAAGAATCTTAGCAGATGCTAAGGGTGAGGTTACAACACTCCAGTGTCAAAGGAATCAAATCCATGTGTTCTGGTGTCAGAGCTGAACATGTCAATATATCGAAGGCCGCTGTATACAACCTATTTATGCTTTTGTTCTCATCTAAGAAGTGTCTTGAACAAGAACGGGACTGGGGCATAAGAGGCACCTTAAGTTAGCATGACAAATTTGGAACAAGGGTAATGACTGGCTTCTGCTTCCCTGAGGATGAGCTGCCTAGGATGCATGCGTGAGTAATGAAGCCAGGAGCTGTACCTGGTGTGTGTGCGTATGCGTGCATGCGTGGTGTGTGCGTGCATACGTGTGTGCCTGCGTGCCTCTTCTGGACTCTGTATTGTCTGTGAATATGTTTTCAGGACTCACCTTGCTTCCACAACTGTTTCTTTGTTTTCCCCACTCATTCTGTTACCTGTGGCTCCTTAAGAATAGAACCCCGCTGCGCTTGACAATGTCAAAGAGGTAATGAGACCCATTCCGTGGGAATTATTGAGAGAATATTTTGGGGAGGTGTTGCTGCCTTCCAAACATGGTGTTTCCAAGGTTATTCTTTCTCATACATACCCTAATCCCACTTTAACTCAAAAGGTAACTTGCTGTAAAACATTCCAGGGAAAGACATACTATTTCCGTAAGACGGAAAGAAAAATGGCTGACTGCTTCAATATTGTAAAGCATCGGGTTGAGAATACAGGCAGCAGAGATCCTGCTAAATCACACAGCCCTTCCCTCTGCTCTGCCCTGCTGCCCCTCCCTGCAAGGAGCATCTCCTAGCTGAGACGACTTTGCTGGAATCATGAACACATGGGTAGGAAATAACCCAAAGATGGGGACTCTGAAAATGCAGGATTGATAAAGTAATTTTAATTTGGCTCTACATATGTTAAGGTAGTTAGGGTGACTCGTGAAGGAGTCCAACTGTGTGAAGACAGATGTGCTGGAGCTGATTAAAAGGCACACAGCCTCTGCTTGCAGCCCGCTGTCTACAAGGAGGCGCCAGGCTGAGTTCAGTTCCCACTGTGCCGCAGGAGCACTGAGGGCTCGCTGAGAGCACCACAGACAGCCCGCACCTCTTGCCACACTTCTGATAGGAGAACCCATCCCTGGCCAGAATGGACCAGGGTGAGGGGAGCCAAGAAGGCTGGAGAATTGCCTTAGTCAATAACATGGATGCCTTGCCAGTGTGAGAACCAGAATTGGAACTCCAGAACTCAAGGAAATAAAAAGCAATCTGGGTGTGGTGGCATGGACTAAAAATCTCAGCACTGGGGAGGCAGAGACAAGCAGAACCCTAGGACTTACTGGTCAGCCATATAGACTACTCAGCAAGTTCTAGGCCAGCGAGAGACACCATCTCAAACCGAACGCAACCCAACCCAAACCAACCAAACAAAAAATAAACAACCAAATACACCCCCAAACAAAGTAGATAGTGTCTGCAGAACAACAGACCCTGACTAACACATTTGCATTCATGCATACTCCCCACATGTACACCTGCACACATGAACACATACACACACAGCAAGGAAATGCAGTTTGGAGCCGGTAGCCATAGTATAGGCCCGGCTTCTCTCCCGTGCGTCTAAGCATTTGCTTTTCCTCCGCATTACTAATAATGCTCAAAAGTAGCACAGCTAACGCCCCGCTGCTGCATTGATCCTTGCACAGTCTGGGGCCAGAGAGGCCCAGACAGCACAAGCTCTCACTGAGGCAGCTGGGCCCCTGCTGTGGCTGTCCTGTCCCAGGGAACAACCAGGGCCACATGCCATGCAGAGCCACCTGGTGTCCAGGGAAACAGAAAGAAGATCAATATGGCACCAGAATCTTGGGGGAAGGGCTCCTTCGTCTCTCAGTCCAGCAGAGCATAATACCCCCGCTGAGACCTGTTTAAGATGGGCTTCCTCTGAGGTCCTGGGACCTGACTCCAGAGCTGTGGAAGCAGCCAGCTACTCCGAGGCAGGTCAAGAGGTTCCTGGTAGCGTCTGTCATATCTGTCATTTTGCCTCTGAAGACCTTAAACACTAGGTTTAGAGGACTTAATGAGAGGGGCATGACCTCTGAATTCGCCACCTCTTGTGACACCCTATTTAAACTCCGCAAGGTGTTGGGTGTCCTAGACAATCTGAAGTCCATTTTCCTATCAGTCTCAGGGTGATGTCTACAGCAGGTGTCCCTGTCTGTGTCTCAAGGAGCACACTCACCTTGTCCAAATGGTGTATTCCTCAACCACATCAAAAGCCAAGTTTCCCCGCAAAGACCCTGAGGCGTGACCAGAGAGATTGTGATTGCCCTGCAGTGGTAACAAACAGTTGTAGCCCTTGTCCTCAGTGAAGGGGTGAGGCTAAGACTGGGACCTCTGTCCTGCTGAGGTGCCAAAGGACAGTCTCTGTGTTTTCTCTCGCCCATCCTCTCATCACCAAGGAGAAAGCAGGACCTCAACCAGCTTTGCTGAGTCCTCCCATGCCAGGTTCCTGGAATTCAACAAGAAGCAAGGCTGGATTCATACCCACTTGGGAATGTCTGCTGGCCTACCACCATTTTCACAGACCAGGCATTTCTAGACAGCTTTGTATTTCTGATAAATAAGAACAGGGGGGCTTTTCTACCGTATGGATCATAAAACACCAGTGCCTGTCTGAGCTTACTCCCGAACACAATCTCAGTCCTTTTCCACCAGCGAGGGACTCTCAGTTCTTCCAAGTTCCTTGTTGATCATCCTTCAATCTATGCGATTAAAGTGCCCTTCCTGTGTTGTTCCATGGCTCAACATCCCACCCCGTATCTCTGCTTCCTGTGTCATCACCTGAACATATGCATGGCCTGTTCTTGGATAGCTGGATCCTGTAGGGCAGAATGGCTGGCACTGGCTGGCTCTCCAAGCTCGTTGGCGCTGATTTTCTTCCAGTTATGTTCAGCGGTTCCAGTTGTTCTTCATTGCGTTGGCCTGAACAAAGCCCACAGAAAGGCTTCCTCATGCAGAGGAGGCAAGGGGAAGGGCCTGGAGGGTCACATGTGTCTGAAGTCTGTCCTCCAGGTACCTTCCCCAAATGCCCCCATGCGGCTTTTCCTCATGCCCATGCATCTTTAGTACCTGTCTCTTTCTTTTTCCCTCTAACATGTGTGAATATGTGTGTTCATGGAAATATGGGGCACATATACTCACATGTATGTGAAGTTCAGAGGCACCGTCTGCCTCTTCTTAGACAGGGTCTCTCACTGGCCTATACTGTGTGATGTTTTGCTCTTTGGGCCATTTTGGGAGACCCCTATTACCCATCTCCCAAATAAATCACAAAGGCTTATTCTTAGTTATGAATGCCTGGCCTTAGCTTGACTTCTTTCTTTCCAGTTAAATTGTCCCATTTAACCTTTGCCTCTGGACCTTTTCCTGTTCTTACTTCTGCGTATCTTACTTTTATCTTACTCCATAGGTGGCTGGGTGGCTGACCCCTCGTGCCCACCTCTCCTGGTCTCCCATCTCAGGTCTCCTTCTATTTATCCTCTCTGCCTGCCAGCCCCACCTATCTTTCCTCCTGCCTTGCTATTGGCCATTCATTTCTTTATTAGACCATCAGGTGTTTTAGACAGGCACAGTAACACACAGCTTCACAGAGTTAAACAAATGTAGCATAAACAAAAGTCACACACCGGAAAATAATATCCCCCCACCAGGCCAGGCTGGGACTTGTCAGGTAAGCGAGGCTTTCTGGTCGGTGAGCCCACAGATAGGCCTGCCTCTCCTTCCCCAGAACTGGGATGACAAGCTTTCGTCTCTGTTCCAGGCTTTGGTAGACAGTAGATGTGAGCTCAGAGGACCCGAGCCATGTCATCATACTTTCAAGGCAAGCCATTTCACCGAGCAAACCACCTCCCCGGGTTCCCCCTCTCTCATTTAAAGGCGTTGGTCACATTGGGTTGGCGCCAGCCTTATGACCTACCTGAGCTTTAACCATAGCTTTAAAGACTCCAAGCATGGTCACATTCTTCACGTGGACATCTTCATGCCTCCATTTATTCCGAAACTCAGAGGACATCTTCCTTTTGTACATGCATCTTCTTATTTATTTATTTATTTATTTATTTATTTATTTATTTAGTTTTTCGAGACAGGGTTTCTGTGCAGCTTTAGAGCTTGTCCTGGAACTAGCTCTTGTAGACCAGGCTGGTCTCGAACTCACAGAGATCCGCCTGCCTCTGCCTCCCGAGTGCTGGGATTAAAGGCGTGCGCCACCACCGCCCGGCTGCATGCATCTTCTTGTAGTCTATTTTTTTTATTTAAGGGTGTTTATAGGGTCTCAATAAAATATAATGACGAAAATACTTGTTTTGAGAAATGTTTCCTGATATTCAGAAGATTGCTCATTCTCTTTAAAGATGTGTTTCCACTAAGTTAAAATTATTGCTTGTTTTCACCTTTATGTGAGATGTTTATGAAGACCTGTTTTGACAGTTTCTGTGTCCAGGATAACCATAAATAGAGGTTTTTTTGTGTGTAAAATGATGTATTGGCTAAGGTTTTGTTTCTGACCTGTGTCTGTTCCATCTCCAGAACACTCAACCTTTGTATTAGCTCAGGAGTGAAGAGCAGCTGCCTGCATTGCCTGGTTCCAGTCAGGCCATAGGGACCTGTCTTATCCCGTCATTTCTTACCCATGGTTTTACCAGAAAGCACACTAGGTTGATGTGTGTCGCTTTCTATTAAGTCAGCAGTACTGCTGGGGTCAGCCTTCTCCCTGCCTCTCTCTCTGACTGACCTTTCCAATGAGTCGATGTAAATCATTACATAAAAAAGGAAGACGGAAACCCTTTATGGCACTCTCAATAGATGCTCAGGGCACAACACAATTCAACAAGCGGTATATGACGAACTTCCAGAAGCACATTCTTCTGCACGTCAGTGACATCCACAGAGCAACAGTTGAAAATGCAGTTGCTGGAGAGATGCTGGGGGGTGGATAGAGATATAGAAAAAATGGAGAGGAGGGGGGAAAGCAGAGGGGGAAATCTTACTTACCCCGGTAAGTATTCATTTCTAGTTAATACTGTTGAATCCCAGTAACCGCAGGGAATTAAACAAATGCAAATGTCTATTGCATCACCCAATAGGAGCAATGACTGACTGGGGTGTGTAAGGAACAGTGACCAACAGGGATGTGTGAACAATGGCTGATGGGGGTGAGTGAGGTAACGGGTTTGAGAAATGGCACCCTTTAAATTTTGGGATTAGGAAAACCCCTTCCTACATATCAAAACAAGATCTGGCAGGTATCCGTGCATACACCTCACAGGTGTGACAACCACAGGACCGTGCCCTAACTAGGAAGGGAGCCTGCTCCTACAGGCAAGGTCCAGTGAGCCATCCCTGTAGCTGTAGGCCATAAGGAATGCATGACCCCCGAAGGGCAGAGAACCTGGGACTAAGTGCGTCACTGTTTGTAGTATGCCTGCTGTGCACTGTCATTATGGCCCTTCAAGTTTCCATGATTTCCTCCTAGGAAAATAAATGTATATAGTTCTAAATTCTAAATGATCACCAGAGATAACCATGGAGTGTAACACAAATAATAAAAACCCAGAGTCAGATATTGGGGTTCCACCCCCAAACCAGAACACAAAGCAGCCAAGTCACTAGAGAAGTCTTACCTCTACCAAGGCTGGGTGACCACAGACTAAGCAGTAAGATTCTCTTTCCTCCCATTTTATATTCCCTCTAGTGCTGGGATTAAAGGTGTGACTCCCTAGTACTGGGATTAAAGGTGTGAGTCACCACCACCTAAATTTTGTTTCCATATTGATCTTGCATAGTCCAGGGTGGCCTTGAACTCACAGAGATCCTTCTGCCTCTATCTCCCAAATCCTGGGATTAAAGTTGTGTACCACCACTGCCTGACCTCTAGTGGCTTTAGCTTTGCCTCTGGTCTTCAGGCAAGATTTATTTATTAAAATACAAATAGTATACCACCATATTAGAGTCGTAGTAACATATGTTTGAAGCACTGAATGATCGTAACACATTTCTTGACCTCAGTAGTGCCTCTGTCAGTCAAGGGAGATGCCAGCTGGGCAGGCATCCTCTGTGGTGCCCAGAATCATCTTTGCCTCTCCACTCAAGACAGCACAGTCAGCTGTGGAGAGCAGTGTGACTTTCTGGCTTTTAACTGAAGTTTTTTGTTTGTTTTATTTTTTTGTTTTTTGTCCATTTAACATATTACATTTTGGTTTGGGTTTGGCATACTAATATTTGTTTTCAACTAGTGTCATCTACTAGAAACACATTTTTGCATGTATGTATGCAAGGTGTGCATGCATATTTATGTGTGATATGCATGTTTATTTGTATGAATATTAGTATTCGACATTTGTGTGTAGATGTGTGCACATGTATGTGGAGGTTAGAGGTTGTCTTAGGGTTACTATTGCTGTGATGAGACGCCATGACCAAATCAAGCTGGGGAGGAAAGGGTTTATTTGGTTTACACTTCCACATCACAGTTCATCACTGAAGGAAGTCAGGACTGGAACTCAAACAGGGCAAGACTCTGGAGGCAGGAGCTGAAGCAGAGGACATGGAGGGTGCTGCTTACTGGCTTTTTCATCATAGCTTACTCAGCCTGCTTTCTTACAGAACCCAGGACCACCAGCCCAGGGATGGCACCACCGGCAATTGCCTGGGTTCTCTGTCATCAAACACTTACCTACAGCCGAATCTTAAGCAGGCAATTTTCTTATTGACAGCCCCCCTTCTCACATGACTTTAGCTCGTGCATACAGACTCACTGGGTGGGGGTGTTTGGCATGGTGGCACATGTCTAAAATGGCCATCTTTTAAGAGGCAAAAGCACATGGATCTTTAGAAGTTCTAAGACCAGTCTGAACTGCATAGCTAGTTCATAATCAGTCAGAGTTACATAGTAAGGCAGAAAGACGGGGACTCGAGGGGAAAGAAGGGGGTGCAGAATCTGGGGAAGAACATGATGGGGAGGAGTTGGAATTGAGCAGGGAGTAGATATAATCAATAACTGGGATCACTCAGGATTTCCAACTTCCGTGTCAGTTGCGCGTGGCCAGTAAGGTCCTTTAAAATCATATGAATTCCTCTTCACCTAAATATAAAATGATGTAAGGCTTTTGTTGTATTTGTTTCCTTCATTGCTTCACAAGAAATAAGAAAGACTGGAATCCAGTTTTCTTAGAAAGAATGCATTACTTTTCTAGAACACAACGAGTGTCTGGTAAGAACCTGGCCATCCACTCAACCCCTCATCTGATTTCGGAAATGTTTGTAATACTTGCTATTACTTTGAACTTTGAAAACAATCATTCATTCTTTAAAAGTTGAATGTTATAAGCATCAAACTGAAAATGATTGACATTTGAAGTAGTACTTTCTGCAACATTGTTTTTCATACTTAAGTAAAGGATTTCTATTAAGTATTAGAATATTTGGGCTCTGAGAAGTTTCTGTCAACAGCCTGGAGCCTGTTTTATGCTCGAGTGTGCATGTATTTAGACCTCTGGCTTTTTGCAATTCCATGCTTTCACTTCAATTCAAAGACAAAATAAAAACATACAATAATAAAATAGAGTAAGCTTTGAAATTGAGTTTATATATGTATGATTCCCTTGTAAATTCACTAAATTTGGATGCTATGAAATTATCTTTTCTCAATTTGATACTTTTTCTGCATTCAGAATAAAGCAAATTTGAAAGCGAGGATATATCTCAGTATTTGTAGTTTGCACAAGATCCAGGGTTTGATCCTTAGAACTACATTTAAAAATATTCAGAAAAGAGAATATTAAATCATCATGATAGAAGGCGTATAAAATAAACACATAAATCAAAATATTTCAAAGGCAGTTACTAATTTCAGAGCTAAATCTTGCCTCTCATTTGTATTTAATTGGACTTTGCAATGCTTTATAGGGGTGTCCTTTGGAGTTCTCTGAAGGTTCCTTCTGCCCTGCAGGGTGAGGCAGGACCTGAGCAACGGTGCAGTTTGCCCACAGCTTCAGGAATCAACCTTTAAAAACAGTTAATCCAGTACTTTCCTTCAAGATTTCTAAATTGTTCTGTATAAAATACAATACAAATTGAGAACGGTTGCTTATAAAATATTAGATCTCACTAGTTGATTTGCTAAAGAGCCTTCAATGATTGAATGATTCTATATGATTGACAGCCACCACAACAGAAAGTCCAGCCCTTAAACTTAAATGTCATTTGACAGCCAAATCCAATGTTATTCTCCCCCACGAAATACACTGCAGCTCTGTGTTTCTGCTTCCCCCAGTGGAGCCAAACCTTGCCTAGAAGTTGGCAAAGATTCAATGGCTGCAAACCGTCTTGGATATGTTGTTGATGAGAAGATTTAATAACTTAGAAAAATGTCACCTTTGTCATGAGGTTTGCATTTTCAGTCAACAGCAAGCAGATAGCTTTGTCGTTGATGATCCTCTTTTGTCTATAATTGTAAAATTCATAAAGGCCTCATAAATTCAGTTATATGGAAAGGTTTGGAGAAAAAGATTAACCTTTTTTAAAAACAACTTTTCCTTTTTAGGATTATTTTTATTGATGTCAGAATTCCACTCATTTTCTGCTAATTGAATATTAGACAATACATGGGCAGGGTCTGATGGCTCAGCAGTTAAGAGCACTTGCTGCTGTTGCAGGGACCTAGAGTCCAGTTCCAGAGCTCACACTGGGCATCTCACAACAACCTGATAACAGCTCCAGAGAATCCGATACCCCAGTTTGACCTTCTCGGATACAGCACACATGTACATGATATGGCCTCAAAGATACACATACACGCATACATAAATAAAAATAAAACAAATCTTAAAAGAAAAAAAAAGCCACGGCAAAATCTAAAAGGAGCTAGTGACTGTGTACCAAGCTCACCACAGTGTGACAGCCCTGACACACACCCCTATATTAATTTTAGTGTTAGTAACCTAGTTTAAAGAAACACTGAAACACAATCTTGAAATTGAAAGTGAATTTATATCTAGTCAGCTAGATGGGATGATAGAAAGATCAATCAAGAATCCATAGAGAGGAGAGCAGATAATCACAAGATTTGTTCTAATTGAATACATTTGGAATGATCCAAAGTCAAAATGGCAGATTGAGGCATATATTGTCATTAAATAAAACGATGTCTCTTTGACTTACTTTCAACCAGAAAAAACAAATATAGTTTCTTGGAAGTTTTTCAAGCAAAATGTCTAAACTAGATGCAACAGCGCTACTGCTGGAGTCCACATAGGGATTACCTGTTTGAGAAATGGACCACTGACTGCATCACTCCTAAACATTTAATTGTGAGTGACACAGATTGCTGCAGCGGTTTTAAATCAAGATACAGTAAAGTGATGGAATCATTCATTATAAAAACTTCAAGTCACACACAGTCAAATTTTTGAATTCTACTTCCACCACCCACCTCCCTCATCCCCCAATGGTGCCTTTGTTTATCATTTACACAGGAAAGTCCAAGCCCACACAAGGAGACATCATATCTTTTGGTATCTTTGATCCTTTTGTTATGGAACTTGGGCATTTTTTTCCTTCAAAATTTCAATGTGTTCAACGTCCACAAATGGTCATGAAACAATTTTTGATGAATTAAAATTGGTGTTGAGTTTTACTTTCCTTGACATCTTCACCTGGGAAGATAGCAACAGTTAGCTCTCCTTGAAGGTACAGCCAGAGTTTTGGGGTAGAGACCTATATGTCTCCTTTAGAGAGGATTTCAGTACAGGACACACTGTGAAGAGAATTGGAACCTGAATGGTTAAGTGAAAAGGCTCATCAAGGGAAGGGATATCCCAGACATGTGTCCTGAGAACTTTCCCAGGAACTGCTTCTACCGGTTCCAAACTTGTTCTTCTGGTCCCATCCGCTCCCTTGCTCAGATGGTCATTGGTTACATTACTGAAGGGCAAATTGTGGTGGGATTTTGATCCATTTAGCCTATGACTTTTGGGGCAGCAAGTCCTAGGATGTGGTCCTGTCTGCCTACAACACAGCTTAAAAGCTGAGGGAGAGGGTTGGGCATTCTCTCTTCCTCTCATGCTCTCTTGGGTGGTCTGAGAAGAGAAAGGCAGCGGAGGATTGCTGGAAGTTGGTGCTCTTCACCCCTGGGAAGAACTGCTGGATAAAGGCAGCTGGATCAGCAGCATCTGATTTCTTTTGTATCTGCGAGTTTGTCTTTTCATTGCTCCCCTTAATAAATTGGTTATTAGTCTTTTGTGGGTTCTCTCTTCAGGAAATGGCATATTACTTGTGGCCATTTTAAGTAAAAGTGGTACATTTAACACCTTAATGGACTTCAAACCATCTCCACTTGCATATCCAAATGCCCAAATACTCTTACAAGGATGCTGTGGGGAGTATGGTGGCTGTGGGCTTGAAGCCAGACTGGCCTGGATTTGAATGTCAACAGTTTCACATGCTATGAAGCCCCCATACATTGAAAAGGATTCCAAGTTCCTGGGGATAAATGGAATAAGTTAAGAAAAAATGGATGGTGGTGGGCATGTTGCCATAGTAACAGTTACATAATTTACAAGTGGAATATTGAGGTAGAAGATGTAAAGAAAATATATACCAGTGCTTCTGCCTGGAAGGGAACCTTAACAGTCACCTGATCCTGCCTCATATGGCAGACAAAGAGGTCAGGGTCAGAGACACCCAGGATGCGATCCTCAGCTTCCTCAGTTTCAAGTCCAGAGCTTTCTCTGACACATTGCTGGTTGTTAACCTGGAGGTGACAGAATTAGAAAAAGGATGCAGAAGAGGTCATTGAAAATCAAGACAATGTGGAATGGTATGTCCACCTAGGGTGGATGGCCAGTCTCATATGAAGGGCTGGAGTGGGAAGCCAGAGAGCCCCACGAAAGCCACGGGACTCAAAAGACTGCTTCCTCTGGTCTGCAGTCATCACAAGACCCATGTATGTGCACACGCTTCCAGGCCATCATATTTAATGTCACCCTTCAAATTGCTGTGTTTACAGACTGTGTCCTCAGCAAACCCAGGGTCACCTGGGAATCTAGTCCACAGCCTGACTCTCGCAGGGTACTGACTTCATCACTGACTTGGTTGTGTCTTTTCTGAGGCTGAGCGGATGGACCAAAATTGTTCCCTGACAAACAAAGCCATGTTTTCACACTACGTTTCACGTGGTTTGTTTTAAGGTGCAAACATTATGTGCTCAGTAAGCTTCAGAGGATAATTAAGGATAAAACCTACTGAATCCACACTTAAGTCAGAAAGCTAGTTTGGAGTAAATCAAAATGAGTCTGGTTCACTGGTTAAATCTACTTAGAAAAGTAATATTTTAAACCGTACAGTCACCAAACAGCCAAACACCTCATTTCTATAGCTATTCATATTGTTAAATTTTCACCCAATTAAATTATGTTTTCAATGTTTAATTTACTTGTATTTTACCTCAATGTATTTAAAGTTTCACAATACAGTGTATACAATATTTAATTTGGATTTTGCTGGCTTTCATAAGAATCAGTCATTTCCTCTAAACTGGAGTATGTTAGGAAATTACCATGTATTTGAGTGCCTTCCTATAAATATTCATTCTCATTTTTCTGGGACATGGATTTGCAAACTGACTGTGGAGAGAGTTCTTACGTCCTAGAGGAGCCTTGTGCCCGAGTCTCAGAGCCCGGGTGTCATGGTCAATCGCATTCTCAACCCTGGTATATCCTGACACCAGGAAGGAAGCCCGGTGTATCGAGAGAACAGACAGCAACTTATTAACTTGACGGACGTTTCCTACTTGGCTTTTTCCCTTGGAGTTTTGATTACCTGTCAATTATTTCCCCAAAGGTAGTATGTCATCTGCCTCGTTATCATTTTTTGAAAAATCTAATAAGCTTATAAACACTTGCCATACCCTGAGAAGAGCAAAGCACCCAGAATCCACATTCATAAAAATCAAGCGCATTATTTAAAGGGTGGGTTGAGATTCTCATTTCATTTATCAATCTTGTTTATCTTGCTCCCTTTACAAATCATCACAGAATCTTTTGAAACTATTATTTGTGCTAGGTTTTCTGTTATTGAAATCTATGTTGCATCTGGGAATTTTTCATAATTTAAATTGACATATCTATATCTATTGCTATACACACCTTTACATATCTATTTTTTTATTTCTGACAGTTCAGAATGAGGGACATTTTGGTGGATATAAGACTTTTTTATTTTGAAATATTTTTATGTTTCAAAACATAAAACCTTTACTATTATTTCACATGGTACTTAAATGGATGCAGTTCTTCAAAATAGTGTCAACTCCCACATCATGATGCTGTGGACTATGAGCTATAAAGTAGGGTGGAGGGAAGGGGAGATGAGAGAGCAAGAGATTATTGGTAGAGAGACGGATGGTTTGGAAGTAAATGACGTCTTAGTTTGACTTCTATTGGTGTGATAAAACACCATGACACAGAGTAGCTTATGGAGGAAAGAGTTTGTTTCCACTTAACGATTGTAGCTCATCATGAAGGAAGTCAGGGCAAGAGCCTGGAAGCAGGAACTGAAGCAGAGACCATGGAGAAACTATGCTTACTGGCATAATCCTCATGGCTTGCTCAGCCTGATTTCTTATACAGCCCAGGATCACCTGTTCAAATCGCTGGGTCCGCCCCCACCAATCACAAGACAAGACAATGACCCATAGACCTGCTTACAGAGCCATCTGATGTAGGCATTTTTTCAATTGATGGTGCCTTCTTCTAGATGATCCTGGTTTGTGTCAAGTTGACAAAAAATTAACCAGCACAGATAGACAGATGATAGATAGATTGGTAGATAGATAGATAGATAGATAGATAGATAGTAGATAGATAGATAATAAATAAGTGGGTAATTAATATAGAGAGATGTTTGACCTAATTAATGAAGAATGTTTTATATGGAAGTATTCTTTGTTCATGAAAACACTTTCTTTCTTGGTGTGCATTTGCTCTTGGGTCTGAGTGTACAGTGGTGGCATTCTTACCTGATCTGTGAAAGGGGGCTTGGAGGTCTTTCCAGTGGATGTTTTCAAGGGAGAGGTGATAGATGAACCTAGAGTGTCTCTGCACTGGTGGAAATCGTCTTTCCCCTTATGTTATGAGCAAATGGGAACTGGGTTCTTAACCCTGAGGCTGTTAAATGCTTCCAAAAGCAATTGTTTCTGTTCTGCTCAGAAGTCAAGCAGTCCACAGTGTCAGCAAACGCAGGTGCCCGCCATCCCATACTCATAGTCCCTCTGTGCAGAAACTGCTTTTTCAGTTGCTTAAGTAAAGAAGGGGCCTTTGGAATGGGTCTCAGAAACCCTCCGAGCAGCCCCTTCATTTATTAGATTGAGTGGATTTGACAAGGAAACCCAAGTCCCTGGAGCTCCGTCAGCCCCTGGGGCAGAACCTAGCTTAGAGAACAGCATTAGACTGTGTGCACATCCTTGCTTTGCACCCTCTAGGGGGACAACAAACAACAGCTCTTCACAGGTTACCTGGTCACCATTTATTAAAAGCCAGAATTAACAGTGAATTAATTTAGTTCCCTAAGCACTCTCACTAGCATCAAGCTATGTTATGAATGTACATAGCAAGGGCTACAGTATAGAGCTCTGATTGGACACAGGGTAGGAAGAATGCCTGGGAGATTCATATGTGATCTCAACTGGCAGTATTTCTATACCAGGCAAAGCCTTTGTAAAGCAAAATTCTGCTGTATCAGACTGGAAACATTCTGTGGAATAGCATCTGCAGACAAACCCAGGTAACTTTCCACAGCATTGCCTCCTTCAAGACGACTACTGACCCTACCAGGCAGCCGATATCATCTCTCTCATCGTCAAGACCACTAACACCAGGTCATTGAGTAAATTGGGGGTTCCAGAGTGAACCTCTCCCCTCCCACCAGACAGTACTACAACCAGAAGAGTTTTAGTGGGGCTGAGGAGAAATAGAGGCCCCGCCAATTCTGGGCCACAGAGTGACTTTCAGAATGCCACAACCTTCTTTCAGAGACCATTCTCTCCACGTATAAAGGCTCAGCTTTCCACATTTGACCCTCTCTTCCTTCATTGTCTAATCAATGTACTATGTCCCACATCATAGAGAGTTACAAGAAACGAGAGACTATGTTTTCCAACCATCATATTTTTGCCATCATTCCAATTCCAAACAGGCCATGATGTCTGGGTATAAATTGTGCTGGATAATTGCTTCAGCTTTAGGCACAGCTTTTTGTTTGAAAATGCAAACAACAACAATAAAACCTCAAAGTCACAAAGATTACCTTTAGGTGTACCCAAATGTTCATAAATGTGGACTGTCGGAAGCATACAAATATCATGTATAAATTCATTGGATACACACACACACACACACACACACACACACACACACACACATACGTGTTTATGAGAAAGTCTTAAGTACAATGCAGATACGAACAGACTCGGTTGAGCATTTTAGGCCACTGAGTTCATCTGGTGCTTGCTTTTCCGCTGGAGCCCTTTAACTCTTCGGCATCTGTTTGCATTTTTCCCCTGTTGACATTTGTGACCATGAGGCTCCTGTCCTTGGAAGGGCATCTGTACTTCTGAATGCATCCTGAGTACTCTCTTGTTCCTCACAGTAGGGGTTACTTTTGATAAGTGGTACACGTAGTCCATTGCCAGAGAGAGTTCGCTGCCAAGCAACCACACAGGGATTAAACAGGCTCAGCATTCTTTGCTAAACCCAACAGTCATTAGAAGACTCTGGTAAAGGTGTGACCGCATCACATAAATCCTATCTGAGTATGACCGTCTCATATGGTCCCCCTGCTTGGCTAGTGTTGTAGCATTGTCTATTCAAGTTCTTTTCTGCAAAGGGCTGCTTTTGTTTTTCATTTTAAGAGCATGGAGGAGAGAAAGGAGGAAAGCAGGTGAGACAAGACAAGGCGTCTATGATTCTGATAAGGAGCCTGGAGGCTTGTGATATTCAGGCTAAACTCATTCCCCACAAGATGCATTGCTCAAGACATAGAGATTACTCTGTGCGGCTATGCAGATTTCCCATTTCTTCACTTAAGTTAAATGTTCCTTTGTGTGGAAAACACAAAGGGGTTGGAGGCACAGGAATATAAACTTGCTGACCTCTTAGGAGAACTCCCCAGGGCTCCCTCCCACGTGTTCCATATCCCACAGTCAAGACACGTCCTGTGAGAAGATGGGAGAGTTTTGTTCCCATTTCACAGGTAAGCTCATGGAGCCTAAGATGAATAGCAGGTACCCAATACCTCCAGGCTCCAAACAGCAAGGCACAGGACCAGGATGCTGTGGAGGAGGGAGTTAGAAAGCATTTGCCAATACCCAGGAAGAGGCAGCAAATAGCGCACTCTCCTCTAAATGATCTCAGCGGAAGTGTTCCCCGCAGCTCGGCTGCCATACAATTCATCATGACTCTTCTTTCCTGAATGGTCCCACCTAAAATATGAGAAACCAGAGGAGGAGAGGCACGTTTAGCTCCGTGCATACTCTCATAGACCAGAGACAATGACAGCGAGCAGGCTGTGGAAATACACAGCCTTTGGAAACGGATTAAATGCACATACATTTTGTAATGAGTGACTGTAATGAAAGCCAAATGAATTATAATAAAATATGGAGTTTTAAAAAAGAAAACTATTCCATGCATAATGTTGCTGGGAAAACATTTAACAGTTTTTCACTGTGTGCTATTGTCAAAGTAAATAACTACCCAAGACAAACTTACAAAGTGGTTTTAACTCTAATGTGATGCAGAAAGTCAGTCATTTAATTTGTTAATTAGTATTATGCCAGAAACTATCTATTCAATATGAAGCAAATATGTTTACAATCTTATCTGCCATCTGTTTAATAGATGGGAGAATACTTAGGGCTGGATTCTCAAAGAGGGCTGCTGAAAATTTGTTCCACAATTAGTGGAGCAGATTTTTAATTCTGGATGGATTTTGCGTGTGTGGGGAGCACCTCCGCTGAGAAGACAGTACATCACAGCCCTGCTACCCGGGAGGAGCGGGCCCGTAATGCATCCCAGCAGATGCTCGTGGATCCAGAAGCGGAGGCATGTTTTTGAAAAGAGATACCTCTGGATAGTTGATATATCATCACTGAAGAACACTAGCTCCCGGAAAGTAGAACTGATTTTGCACAAAACAATTTTAGGCTCAGATTTATAGAGAAGGTAATATTCCAGCTCACAATATATCCATTTTCTGCGTTCAGCGATTTTTCAAGATTTCATGTGAGGAAGCTTCAATTATGCAGTGTGCTCCCCCAATAAAGTGAATTCTCAAGGTGCTTTTAACTGTTGCCTGAGAGTGGATTTTAAATCATTATTTGGAAGAGGTTTGAAAATAAAATTGGTAATAATAAAACATTGCAGGCAAAGGGTGCTGCTTTTAATTTCACACGGTAATCAGGTGATCAGGCTGTATCAGCGGGCACCCACATGGTCACTGACTCCAGTACCTGGTCTGCTTTCAAGGCAATACTTTCCCCTCAGGTAGGAGTACATCACCCTAGTGCAAATTGAAAGGGTTTAATTCTGGGGTGATTTCCACCACCATGTGCCTTTTCTTCTTCCTGTTTTGTTGAAGACATTCCAGGTTTTTACAACCGTTACAGTTTTTCATAATATCAATTATCCACGAAGTGCATCCTGAAGAATTTGGCTAAACACGTCATTCGGTGTTTGTGAACAGTGCCGCTCAGATTCAGCCCACTGCCAGTCCCTCGCTCACCCGCCTGGTTTGGTTTTGCCAGTGTTCTGAATTATCGGCATGCCGTTTTAACTCTTGTTAGAAAATCAAAATACAAGTCTCAATATGGCATTTACCCGTGGTGAGCTCTCCCCCTGCTATTCGCTGGCACAGCTAGCATCAATCAGCTGTTTCAGCTTGTCAATTAACTTCAAAGCAAAATATAGTTTCTGTATTTAAAAACTTACTTAAACACGTTTCGAGTATGTGCGCGCGTAGGTGCCCAGTCCTCCATAGTTTTCTAAAGATACGCAGTTCTTGTAAAGATGAAAATGGTTGTCTGAGGGAAAATTAATTTCTTTGTTAAATGGCAATTTATTCTATCCCCTTCTCTACCTATTTCCTCCCAAGATATTCTCCCAGACCTCCCTGGGTAAAAAGAGTTAGTGCTTATGCGGTAAGCAAGGCATGGTATCTAAGGATGACTGATTGATGTCGTGGAGACTTAGCAGCATGGGAAGCATTTTCCTGCTGAACCTGTATGGCTCTGTGTGGAATGGTCCTCTGTGTTCCGGCCTTGGGGAAACACTGCCTGGATTCGCGCCTCAGCTGCTAGACTTGTAGTGGCTGCAGCAGGGTGCAGCAGTTTCTGCCTGCACGTCCATCACGAACACGAGGACATTTCCACACTGAGAAGGGATCAGTTGGTCTAGGGACGTACTGTCCTTAAATGGATTACTCTGTAACGATCATTTAATTCTCAGAATTTTGGGACGGCAAGATCCACGGGTAAGCTTCTCTTACATTCCTTTACTAATATCTGCACACTGAATCCTTTTGCTTAAAAATGTCGGGGCCCTCCCTCTGTTCCAGGATGATTTTTGTATAGGCACTGCCCTCACCCCTGCCCCCTGTGTCCTTAAAAAAATGTGTCTCAAACTCATAAGGCTTAGCCACATGGCTACCTGATTCTACAGAGCCTTCTGAACACAATACAGTGTCCAGTGTCGACATTACAGGATTAAGTTCATTGTAGCATTCTGAAACTCAATTCATCTGTTCCTAATAGCGCTTCAATGGTATCCTAGTAACCCCTTCTCCGAAGCTTCGTCTGTTGTGTATTTGCAAACACTGTGAGGGATGGGCCTTGCATTCAGAGGCTGCGCTAAATCCTCCTCTGAGCTGCTGGGGAGGTGCAGGCGCCACCGTGGGCAAGCACATTTGCCAACGTGCCATATGGGAGTCATGGCTGGGACTTTTTTTTTTCCTAGAATAATTAAATGTTGATGGCAGAGTTCAAATGGATCATTAAAATTCAAAAGTGTAAGAAACAGATTTTTTCTTATGTTGCTGAACGCTCCAGAGGGCTGAATAGCTAGCAGAAGTAAAGCAGGCTGCCGCCCTGCGATCAGGCTGTGTCGGGATGGTGCTAATTTGATCATAATATAGTCATCTCTGAAGATTACAGCTATTCAATTAAATATTCTAATTAACCTGAAGTATTAGGCAAATGATACTAATTACAAATATTCTCCTGAGATTCACCGCAATGAAAATCCCACTTGCAGCCGATGCTTCTAGCCAATGTTTCGTAACACAATGTCCTATATCATAGGCTTTCAGAATATTAAAATGCAGTTAATTTGCCTAAACCTCATTTGTTTAATGGCATTAGCATTTTGTTTGAAATTGTAATAAACGTACATCCCGCTTTCAAGTAAAATTTAAAATGAGTGTACTCTTGGGGTAACTTAAGATTCCTGTTTACAGACCTGGTACTTTACTCAGTGAGCGGAACACTTTGAGCTTAACTTTCAGCCATTAAACATATTGAAATTGTTTAAAAATGCTAATAATTTGTCTTTTCAAATAAGAAAAAAAAGATATTTTGCAGTAAAATTTCATGATGCGCCCATGTGAAGGGCTCCCACTGTGCGGGCCCTAGCGCTTGAACTTTCCTTTCTCTTTCTGGGAGAGAGCTGCTCGCGGGAGGATGGGCTGCTGGCTTCCCAGGACTGTTTTTCAAGGGGAGAATTGCAGAACCCTTCCATGTACTGTGCCTGCTTCTCTCTCCTCTTTACATTACATTTACGGCCCCTCGCTCCCCCCCCCCCCCCAACAAGGAGGCTGGATTTCTGTGCTGCCAACCTCGGATCCCAACAGTTGTTGTCTGCGGAGGGAGCTTTCCATCCTTAGCCTCCCGGGTTCCCCTCCTGCTTGCTTCTTCCCAGCAGTTCTCAGTAGATAGGAGCCCCAGCTCAGCAAGGCAGACCCTCCGTGGCCGGATAGCATCCATGCCCAGCTCCCCTGCCTTCTCGGCACCGGAACTGCTCCTGTATGTAGCTCAGAGCTGGGTACAGTGCAGGAGAGAGCTCAGGAGTCTGCTGCATGCTGTGTTGGGTTTCTCACGCTGAGTTGCTGGGGAAGTGAAGGTTGGTTAGGGTGGCGCCTGCCTCGAGGGTTTTCATAATCACGATGCAAGATGAGTTAGGGGTCAAGGGGAGGGGCTCATCAAAAGCTTTAATTTATGACCTTGTCATGGGGGTGTGGAAAGGCCAGATGGGTGTAGGCACCACTTAAAAGCAGAGGTACAGGTGGGCATTTTTGGAGATGGCTGTGCCCTAGGAGCAGCGTTAGCGAATCAGATATTGGAGATGGCTGAACTGACATCTTTAATAACATGGTGATAAACACAGAATTTGGGCTAAAACCAGGGGAAAAGGTAAATAAGACAAGAACATCGAGTACCTAAAAACTGACAGTGGCCTCTGCATCCTGGGCCAACTCCGTGTCCCCTGGGAACAGACACTGCCACCCTGTGTGCGTCGCGCTGAGGAGGAAGCCAGCAATAAGATATCATCGCTGGCTGGACATCATACAGTGTGCGGTTGGGAGATTCATCCTCTGCGGGAGGAGCCTTGCTGGGATAATTTATGCTTGCAGACACAAATGTCATAAAATCTACACGTAAGACATCCATTTCTCATGAGCAAAGGAAGCAAGGGAGAGGACTTCCGGTTCCAGGAAGTGAACATAGAGGAATAGCGAACACGGAGGGAGCAGATAGATATTGCCTCATCCTGCGGACATTTACAAGGGAACAACACTGAGAAGGTCTGGGCTTCCATGGGACCCCTCCGATGGGGAATGAATTGGGCTGTGGCACTCTCTGTTACTTCCTCTCGATGTACAAAATCTTATACTGACAAAGGGGAGGTTTCCATGATCACCCGGATGTTGCACCACAGGGAACCCCTGGGGTCAGGCCTCCCAAAGACTGGTGTACAGCAGCTTGACAAGAGCAAAGCAGCCCAGTTTTGGAGGATTCCTCCAGCTCCCTCTCTCCTGTGTGGATGGGCTCAGTGACGGGAGATACCCGGAGATGCTGGAAAGGCGACAGACATGATCTCCAAGACGCTTCTGTGTTGTCCAAACAGTGCATCGCACTGGCATACAACCTATCTCCTGATTTTTCTCAAGGCGCCACTCTCTCTGCTTGTCCCACTTTGTCCCTGAAACCACACCTGTGCACAGAGGAAGAGCATGTGTCCTGAGATGCTGGGTGCAGACTCCAGTCATCTATTTCAGGACTCGGGAACCTTTGCTTTCTTCCTTCTGCTTTCTACAAGGGGTTTGAGAGAGTCGCAGAGACACACATTTTTTTGTGACTGCAATATAACAAAGATGAAGGTAAAACCACCGTTTGATGGGAAGACAGAGGGGCACGGGAAAGAGTAAGGGAAGGAGACCTTTAAAGAGGAACAATCAGAGGACGCTCTAGCCTGCTTTCAAAGTGGGGAGACCTCCAGTTCCAGAAGGTTCTATCTCTTTCGGCTTTCAGAACGTGGGGAGTTAGAAAAACACAGTGTGAGAGTTGCCAGTGAGGACAGTCTGCTGAGGGTCACAACAGCCAGGAGCAGACAAGGCCTGTGTAGGGAATCTTTCATTCATCTTTTCTGGACAATTAACAGGATGAATATTGCAGGGGGGTAGGGGGGTGGGGGAACCAAGAAACTGGGCAATTGCTGGAGACCTTGTGCTTGTTTCATTTTAATAACAAAGAAGTTAATCCCCCGATTTCTCTAGGAACTGCAGAGGTATTTACCCAGAGACTAAGCTTTTAACTGAGGTGTCTCTTGTCTTGAAGAACTGTCCTGCAGGACTGAGTGACACAGGACATCCCCAGTAGCAGCTTGTCATGGTGCACTTGGAAAAAGCATTTCAGCCACTGACCATCAGAACTAGTGTGTAATCTCCACTCTTCTGTTCCCATGCATTTCCTGAGTTTGGTTTTATTCTATCTGGAAGACACCATGCCTGTACTCGAGCTGGGGAGGAACTGGGTGGTGGCTGGACCCACAGTGTATCTGGGAGATAGCTGGAGGGACTGCATGGTAGGTGGACCCCTCATGGCCTCCCTTTTAATAGAGTTCAGGGATCGGAGCATATTCCATCCTCAGAAGCTGGAGACAGACACCAGCACCTCCAATTACCACACTGCCCTCAATTCTAGAATTCTCCCTACCCAAAGAAGCCATGAGTGTCCCTATTTTCTGTGTGCCTGTGGGATCTGTGGGGGTGCAAGTTTCACCTCAGCTGAGCATCGGGTTCTAGAGACTACAGCTCCCTATTTCCCATGATTCCATATGCGCTTACACACTCCTGGATGTATACGGCTTGGAGAATGCTCTAGTGTGTAATAGGGAATCAGAAAACACAAACATACAACCCCGCAGGACTGTCAGAGCCACTAGAAGCAATTCCACACAGAAGACTGCGCTAGGGAGGAGGCTGGTGAGTGTACAGGCTGCAAGTAAACAATTTTGTGGCATGTTTTTATGACATAATTATATTGACTGAGAGACACTCACCCAGAACCACAACCTTCCATACCCCAAGAAAGAGACCTGAGCCTGTATAATCTTTTCAATCACTTGATATTCATAGTCTTACTCAAAGGTCTCTGAATATGTCATGTGTGTAATACCGATGCAAAATTTGGCACCGTAGTCACTACCAGCAATATGTTTCAATAAGGTAATTTTCTTGCTGCCTGAGAACATCAGCAGGGTGCAATCGGGAACAGAAACAGAGTATGACATCTTATTCACGCATACATCTGGAGGACAAAACTATACTTTATTAAAGGAAAATGGGATTTCAGGATTGTTTTGACAAGCAGGGGACCCACACCCCAGTTTACACACAGTGTGGTGTGGAGATCTGAGATGTTTTTGTAGCCCTGGAGAGCAAGGCCCCCATCAGGGTGTGGGTACAGGGCAGGTGCAGACCCCAGCAGGCTGGAACATGTGTCCTGCGGGCAACTCTTCTACGTTCTTTTGCAGATACCCCTGCTGCCTCTGGGACAGGAGGCAGTTTTCCTCCCCTTTAAAAAGGCAACTTATTCCACTTCTGCCCACCTTTATACATTTAGCCCCGACCTGTTTCTTTACATGGGAGAGGAAAAGAACATATTCTTTTATTTTCCCAAATCAATTTAAGCACCAAAATTCATTTAATAAATACTAATTAATAAATTTATTTATTTAATAAAATAATAAATAAATAAATAATAATAAAATTTGAAATGAAAATAGCAGCAGGTTTTAGAAAGACCAGCTGTGCACTCACACTCAGCTTCCTGTAAATCTGTCTGTGCAGTTCTCGTCGGCTTCACTGCCCTGGACTGCAGCCCTGGCTGATTTTTATGGGTACTTTCCCACATTTCTATTTCAAAATGATCCAAACTCTCACCGTTTCTCTGACTCGGAGCAGCATGAATTCCGGGTTAATCACCTACCAGTGTGCAGAAAAGAGGCTGAGGCAACCGGAGTGGGGCTGGCTCAGACTGGAAACCACAAGACCT
The DNA here is from genome assembly GCF_903992535.2 of Arvicola amphibius. Classification (NCBI taxonomy): domain Eukaryota; kingdom Metazoa; phylum Chordata; class Mammalia; order Rodentia; family Cricetidae; genus Arvicola; species Arvicola amphibius. Next base: position 153,956,226 of record NC_052051.1, read on the forward strand.
GCTAGCCAACCACGGTATAGGATCGGAATCCACTTGCCTTTTTGTCTCATGGAGAAAATGCAGATGTTACTTAGAAAAGAGGTTGGGAATATTAAAAATCAGACCAAGCCTAACTAGTCATTAAGAAGCGCAAGTAGACACAGAACAACTGTAACACAGAACAACACAACCGAACATCACACTGAAAAAAAAAAAAAAAATCAGACCAGACTGCAATCCTGTATTTTTCCACAAGTAAATTATTTTCACATTGCCAGATTTTGTCACTATTTTGTATTCACAAATACATTTTATTTTTTGTCAGTTTTGTCAGGATAGAAAAGATGTATTATAAACAAATTTCCAAGATTCATGTTGAAATAAAACCTGATTGAATTCCTACAGGGGCCGTGCAGTTCAGGGTCGCTGCAGGTGCACAGGAGTCCCGGGGTCACTCGTAAGCAAGGTGAAGACACTGTCACTGCTGCATTTGCTCTAGAAGTCCCTGGAAGTCTGCTGTTCTGGCTGATGGAGAGCGGATTTGTCAGCCAGCAACAAATAATTAGACTATCTTGCAGGACAAAAATAGCAAATAACGCTGAAATTGGGAAGGTTTCACACACGTTATCAGCTTTTTTACAAAGCGGGGACTTGGGGCCTTTAATTAATGGCATAATTCTTTAAGAAGCAGAAATAAAGGAATGGGAAGACGAGGGGGAGACCAGTTATGGGCATCTATTAATCACCCCCCCCCCCCCGCCCAGCCATCAGACGCTTGTGTGGTCAGCGTGGAGATCTAGCTGCTGTCTATACACATCCGAAGGGTCTACTGTAACAGAGAGAGAGAAGCAAAAGGAGATGTATTCTGGAGGGTGGAGCTCTTGGGCCGGGCTGACCGCACAGGAGGGATAAAGCCATCAATGACAGTGGCAGGTTCCTGTCCCCTCTCTACAAATATTGGGGAGGAAGCAGAGAGTCCAGGTGAGCTCTGAATGTCTTTGTTTACCCTTGTGACATTTCATTTATCAAAAGACAAAAGCACTTTTGGCTTCTATGTTTTTATTAGAGGCCCCCAGGTCTTCAAAAGAAAAAAAAAAAGACGGAGGGGTCTAAGAACATGTTATCCATTGTGAAGAACTGCACAGATATACAGGAACCTCTGGTTTCACTCTCAGATGAACAGCAAACTCTGCAGAGCCATGCCCCATTCTAGAGACCCTGAGATACTCACACAGAACCTTACAGTGATCTAATTTTTCTGCATTTGATTAAAAACAAAGCAAAATTCCCATCTCAAGACACAGAAAGTACAGCAGGGTGTGTCCCCTCTGTGGAATGAGCAGATATGTTAAAACATAACTTTATCAAAGCCATAGGTAATTTAGCACTTTAAACTAGTTATGTAGGATGAAGCAGTGTTTATTAACATAGCCATTGGAAGAAAAATAAATAAACAGTGCTAGCTTCCCTGTTTGCACACTCGTTTTCTTGCTTCTCAAAGAAAACATCCCACCCTCCCCAGGGCTTGGACTGACCTGGTGAAGCCAAGGAGAAAAGCTCTGATATTCAGAACTGGAAAAGGAAGACACAAAAGAGATGCTTTTCCAGATCCCACGGGGACTGTGGAGGAACCAGGAGGTGGGGCCAGGCTCATTTTTTAATAGACCATTACCAAGAACTCACAGACATTCGTGCCATATTTCTGACCTCAGCAATGAACAGATATACCCAAGCCATGTTCTGACATGCCACCTGATTGTCACCTCCTGAGTCACCCCTGGGTTTGTTCTTGCAAGGAGCAGAGAAGTGGTGTCAATTTTGGTGGCCACGTCAGTGCAGGCCACTCTGGTGCTGGCTCAGCACAGGAATGCCTCACGAAAGGACAACCCCCAATCTTGACCCCCATGCCAGGTCTGAGTCCCTCTGAGACCAGCAGGCCATGAGTGACACCAGGCCCCAGGTACAGTCAGCAGGATAATAGCTCCAGAGGCCTGCTTCTTAGACATCTGCTAACTGCTGGGCACTGTGACCTGGTGAAGTGGCAGACTCTCTCTCTCTCTACCTTTTTTTCTTTAGGGAAATACTCAAGGAAATGGGGCAGATGGGTGGATAGCCCTGATGTCTAGAATAAAATCAAATTATTTTGTTTCATACTAGAAATTGTAAAACACAAAATATACATCTTTAGGCCTGCTTCCTATTTCTGGCTTTACTTGGAAGCTTGGAGAAATCCTTTGTACTCCAGACTTGTGTTGTTTAATTGTTTTCACCCATCGTCAGTTCTTAATCCAGCAGCTGATGTGGGGAATGTTCTGGCTCAGTACCCTAAGCCTGTGGACGATGGCCCCAGGGAGAGGAGGCTTACCACCACCCTCTGTGCCTTCCCGATGGTTGCCGGCATGCGAGCCTGTGCACAAGCCAGCCTCGCACCAGAAAGCCCCCAAGAGCGTTCCCATAGAGTTCTCCAAGGGAAAGGGACAGTGTATGTAGCAAGAGTGGCCGCTGGATGACTGTTTTTGTCTACCAGATGCTTTCTGGAATTCTGGGCCTTTCCTCTATCCACTGAATCTATTGAAATAGAGCAAGCAGGTGGGTACGGAGGAGTGTATTCTGGAGGGAGCTAGGATGTCACATGGCGGGACATCCTCAGTACCCATCCTTTGAAAGCAGAACTTGGTGAGTCTTTCCTCATGGGTGATCTTGACATGATGTTGAGAGTAGCCCAGCATGAGCTGTGTCAGCATCTGAGTTTCCTGAAGGACTTAATGTCTCTAAGACTTGAGTGCTTTTCAATTGGTTGGGGGTCCCACCCACAGTAGGCAGGCAGCATGTGTGTTATAGGTAGTGTACCAGCTACGATATCTGGATGATTACATTGGAGAGGGAGTTAGTCAGGGTCACTAAACACTGTGGACACTGTGCCGAAGTGTCTAGTCCATGAACACCTGTACTCCAAGGATGCTAGGAATTAAAATAGTTTGATGCAATGCAAATATTTCTGAAAGGAATTTTTTTAACTTATTTAGTTCAATAGTTTGAATGCCATAAGAAGCAACCACTCTTGTCTTCTGCCTGAGAATCCACCCTTCCTTGTCTTAGTTTGCCCCATTACAAAAATGTAAGGCTTTTGGCAGTTGGTTTGTTTGTTGTTTTGTTTTGTTTTTTCTAGCTCTATAGAAAGTCAGTAAGAAATCTAAAACCTTAGAGAGTGGACATACCTGGTGACCACCATGAATCACACAGTCCCAGCTATTGAGGATTCAGTCTGCAATTGAGCTTGACAGTGAATTGAGCAACCAGAGACCTATTACAGGACACCAGCCCCAGTGCCAGCGGTCACACGCTTCAGATTGTAAAACATTAGCCAGGGAAGGATTTCTTGTCCCTTATGGTCTCTAGTGACACCTCTCTGAGTGAAGCCAGCAATTCATAGGTTCTCAGGAAAGGTCATTGCTGGTTAGAATAGGCCATCAGCTGCCCCATCTTTAGCCTGCAGCTCAGAGTGAGAGAAACTCCAGAAGTCTCCTTGAAAGTTCTAAACACTTTGGCAATCCAACCCAAGCAAGCTTGGAGGGGTTTGCTTTCTAAGTTTTTTCTCTTCCCTCAACGTTTGCCACTTCACACTGGCATTCCTCCCACTAGGAAGTGTAAGAAAGGAAATACCTTTCTTCCGGTTAGTGCCAAGGGCAGGAGGATGGTACCCGGCCCCAGAGATGCTTTAGCTTGAGTCTGAAGCAACTGATGGAAAGTTTTGGAAGCTACAGTGAAGCTTCCATCTTGAAGCTTCCATCTTGAGCAGGCCCAGGGACCAGTTAACAAACCCATTGCACTCCACATCTGATATTTACCACGCCTTGAATGGCTGTTTCCTGGAGCAGGGTTTCCTAACCTTCTTCTGTGTACATCCCCATCTTGCCCAAGCATCTTTTTTGAAACCCAAGGTACATGGGCACATAAAACAACCATCCAAATGTTTACTAAGAAAAACTCATGAAGTAATTTATTTTACTGCAATTTTTCTATAAATATGATTTTATCATTTACTAAAGACAAGAGGAAATTTACAAACTAGCTAAGTGGATGTGCCTGTCTCTTTTTACATGAAAGTTAAATTTCACTCCATATGGTATGGAAGGACGCAGAACATCTTTAGTGACTTCAGGTCTGACAGACACCTGGATTTTATGACCTCAACATTGGGAACCCTGTCTTGGAAAAATACCAGCACAAAATAGGTAGTGTATATTTAGGGCCATTTAAGAAACCCTTAGAAATTCTGCCTGACTCTCAGGACAAGAGAACATTTAACATTTTAAAAAGTGAAACTTAAGTCACTAACCCAGACATCATTTTTTTTAAAAGATCAGATATTCTAACAGTGTCATCAGAGATATAATAATTTGTGCCCAGATGAGTGATGGCAAGTATGCTAGCTTCATTTGCTATTCCTGTGATAAAATACCTCTACAAAAGGACCTTAGGGAGGAAGGGCTTCCTTTAGCTCACAGTCCTGGGTCACAGTTTATCAGGAAAGGGGACTCAAGGTGCTAAGATCTCACAGCAGCAAATTTCATCATGCCCACAGTCAAGAGCAGAATGCCGAGAATCAATGCATGCATGCTGGTCTTTGCTTTCTCTCTCCTTGTCCTTGCAGCCAGAGCCCAACCTATGAATTGGTTAACAGAGGCAAGGAGACCACTCATGGGTGATTCATCTCAGTTGATCTAAGAAAAAAATAAAATCCTTCACAGTCATATCCGTGGGCCAGCCTAATCTAGATAGCTTCTCATTGATATGTCCCTTCCCAAGCAACTCCACATTTTGTCAAATTGGCCATTAAAATCAGTAAGAAAATAATAAAATTCTTTGTTAACTATAACCAAAGCATTATGTTTTTATAAAAGCGGAAAAGTTGTGTATGTCCAGTCAAAACACTGCAGTTCAAGACTTGCAACGGTCTTGAATCTGAGCCAAAGGTTTCCAAAGAGCATTTCCTGGTGTTGCATGGTATAACACAGTGCCAAACATATACTTGGAAATCAGAACCCAGGTTGCGGTGAAGCTGGGAGATGGGATGTGGGTCACAAACCCCAGAGCAGCTCAGATCTCTTAGGTATTTGATTTTAAGAGAACTTTGGCTATTGTGTGACCAGCAGTCTTTTGCTGTTGCCGCTTTTCTCTGACCCGCACATGGAGTTATGTGACCCACAGTTTAGGAAGCTGTGTATTCAAGCTTGTTCATTTCCATTGGAAGAAACTCGGCCTCCTCCTCATCAACATGACCCAAACCGAGCAGTGTGTCATCCACCAAAAGTTATTGGCCATTGTCTAGGGAATGGGAGACATTAGGCCTACCCACGTGTCACCTTGTTTGTCCCCGCTTCCTAGGAAACCTTCCAGTCACTATGTTTCCTGAAGAAGAGGCTATCTTTGAACACTCTGGATAGTGTTAGCTTCTGGTGATTCGTGCTGAAGGCAGCTTTCCTTTATGTATTTTTTTCTTAAGTTTTCCAGTAGGTCAGGTAGCCATACTGATTATGTGTGAAGTCCTGTGGTACATATGAGCCTCCTTTGTGTAGCCCCCTGACACTCATGTGATTTCCCGTGTGTCTGAATCAAAGAGTGACTTAATGATTATTTCCCATTAATTGACCTTTATTATTAAGACTTATGGATTGATTTTTCCTCTAAAGAGAACTCTGTGTGGCACAGTGAGGTGCACACTCACGAAGATGGGAATTCTGCCGATGATACCCTGAACCTTATTGGGCACCTTTGGGTTATGTTAAGAGTGAGAAGCATCACTGCAATTGTTGAACTCTCACATAAAGCCTCTTCCTTCCTATGACTTCAAGATGTCTTACGATGCTTGCTGAGCCAATGGCCTCTCTGCGCATTATGAACCCTTAGCACATGAAGATGGTGTTTATTCAACTTGGCAGTGATATATAATGCTTATGTTTGCCCAGCCACTCTGAAGACAGATTGCTTTTTTAAAGCATAGTTTTGGTATACAAATAGTCTTCATAGATGGAGTTAAAAGAAACTAACCCCCTAAGACCTGGTATCCTGGGTGCAGTATACTGATGTGGTAATTAATTATCAGCAAAACTGGTGAGTTGCTATGTCCTGCTGTGATGGCTAATTTTGATTGTCAACCTAATTGGTTTCATAAACACAAAGGGTATTAAGGAGGCACCCCTTTGGGTGTGCCTGTGAGGCTGCTTCCAGACAGGTTTGACCGATGGGCATGTAGGCCGCACCAGCCTCTGGAGTGGGTTCTGGATGAAATTATAAAGGAGAGAAGGGGGGAGAGACGGATGAAAGCTGTGTTTTCCTGTCTCTGCTCCCTACCTGCTGAGATCTGAACAAGCAGCTTCCCACTCCTGCGGCCACATCTGAAAGGATTTTCATGACCGCTCTTCTACCGTGATGAGCCACACCCTTGCATTACGAACCAAAAGAACCTTTGTCTCTTGTGTGGAGAGACGGCTCGCTGGGTAAGGTATTTGCTGCGAAAAGGTGAGGACCTGAGTTTGGTTCCTCAAAACCCATGAGTTTGGAGCTACACACCTCTAACCCCAGTGCTGAGAGTCAAAGACAGAATACTGAGGTTTCCTGGCCACACAGTCTAGTTAGTTAGTGAACCCCAAGTTCAGTGGGAGACCATGGGAGATAGAGGGGGGAGAGAACTGAGAGAGGAGAGAACTTTGATGCTGACCTCTGACCTCTACACGGTATGCAAGGGTACTCATATACACCCACGTGTGCACAAACTGACCTCTCCCCCCACCTCTCTCTCTCTCTCACACACACACACACACACACCTTCCTTTTTCAGGTTGTTTGTACTAAGTACTTGGTCACTACACTAAGAGGTAATCAGTACACCCACCCACACGCACAGTAGACATTGGAACGGCCACAAGCCCTGCGGCTCTGAGGTTCAGCCTATGCCTGTCTGTTATTTAAAGTGTCTTTCCTATGTCCAGCCTAGAATAGGCTCTTGCTTTAATCCTGTATGATAAGCTCTGTCTATTAATCATAGACTATATTAATTTAATCATCCACACGGTTGGATGAAATCTGTCATCCTGTTAGCTTGCGGTTTCGTGACACTTTTCATTTTCTATAGTGTTACAGTGAAACCCAAGGTTCATCAGCGTATCCCTACAAGCCAGGTGGAATGTGAATGCAGCTTTGCACCCACCCCCCATGTGTCTGGTCCCATCCAGACTTCTTGGGCTATGCCTTTTTGCAATTGTCTTTGCACATACTCCAAGTGCATACTTGTGCTGCTTAATCGTCACTGTTGACTTGATTGAATTTAGAATTACCAAGAATATGTGTGTGTGTGTGTTGTGTGTGTTCGTGGTGTTTATGTATATGTGTGTGATGTGTAGTTTGTGTGTATGTGTGTGTGTGATGTGTGATGTGTATGGGTGTAGGTGTGGTGTATGTGTCTGGTGTGTGTGATGTGGTATGCGTGGTGTGGTGTGCTCCTGGTGTATGTTTGTATGTAGTGTGTGTGTGTGTGTGTGTGTGTGTGTGGTTTAGGTGTAGTGTGTGTGTGTGTGTTCAGAAAAATTTAAATGAGTACAAAAGACTCACCCTAAGTATGAGTGGCCACACCCCCTGGACAACATTTTGGATAAAATAAAAAGCTGAACACCAACCATTATCTCTCTGATTTGTGGCTGTGGACCAGCTACTTCTTGTTCCTGCTACTATTGTTTCCTTGCCTTGATTGATTGTACCCTTGATCTGTGAGCCAAAAGAAGCCCTCCTTTCCTCAAGTTTCCTTTGCCATAGTAATGGGACAGTATGGTTGGTACAGTATTTTTGCTTCTATCTTTACATCACCCATGTAGGTCTCTTTAAGGTTTCTGACATCTCAAGAGATCATGGTGCCAGCTGTACCTTCTACAAGCCTTTGGTGTTTGTTTAGGGTGCTTAAAACTTTCCTTGAGTGAATCCAGATTCCTACCCCAGGTGTGCAACTGGAGAGATTCTTTTTCAGGCTTCCTGCTAAGAGTCAGATGTGGATAGTAGGGTCAGTAGGGGGTGTTCACACTCTGTGTGTCAGTACTCTGGCCCCTTGTCTCCCACAGCCACCCATGGCCTTCTGTTGCCCTGTAAAAGATTTAGGTGAATCAAAAATGCCTTGTGGTTTCAGATGCTCACACATTCTATTCTCCCATTCCTAGAGGTTTCTCCTTCCTCAGACCTTGACTGTTCCGTTGTCTTCTACAAAGCTGCCAGTGCTCACATCTTCCACTTCTGCTGCTGCCAGGATGGGAGTGATGGTCTAAAGCCGGGAGTCACAACCATCGCCATTTGTTTCTACTGATGTTCCAAGTCTAATGAAAACTCAAACTAGCGTTTGTAAGATCTCATCTTCCTCTGGAGCAGCCCCCTTCACTGGACCAGAGAACTTGGAGTTTGTGCATGAGGGCACCACTCGGGAGATGGCATGGGATTTCACATCAATTTTCTGACGCTAAGGCTTGTTGAAGCCTAGCCAGGGTAGCAGGTGTCAGGGGATAGAGGAAGTGTGTGGTGCCAAGGGGCACCTGAGCAGGGCCCCTCTGTTGCTAAGAAGCCTGGTCATTGAGTGTGAAATGACAGAGGTATAGCATTTGCTATGAAATGCTCTAGGAGAAACTTTGCCTACCTTTACTGATGGCAAGAGGTATCGCGAGTGACAGTCACAACTTCACATGAGTGTCTCCCTTGGCTTAATATTCCTTCCAGTAATCATTGGGGTTTTCTGTTTTTTTGACACAGGGTTTCTCTGTGTAGCAGTGGCTGACCTGGAACTCACTTTGCAGACCAGGCTGTTCTCAAACTCAGAGATCCTCCTGCCTCTGTCTTCTGAGTGCTGGGATTAAAGGTGTGTGCCACTGCCACACGATTTCCCAGGGTAATTCTTAAGGGAGTTTCAAAGACATGCATTCATGTCCTCTAACTCAAATCACAGAGAAGGCAGCCTTGATGGAAGCAGTGAGTGGGGATGGGGAGTAGGGGGTGGCTGAGAACACAAGGAGGAATTACAATATTGTAAACCCAGAATTGTTCCCCCAAAGTCCCCCCTCCCGTGTGTGCACACAATGCTGTCGGAGTGTGTATCTCCTCCCCGTGTGTGCACATAATGCTGTGGGAGTGTGTAGCTCTTCCCTGTGTGTGCACATAATGCTGTGGGAGTGTGTAGCTCCCCAAACTGTCCCTCACTGTGTGTGCACACAGTGTTGTAGAAGTGGGTAGCTCCTCCCCATGTGTGCATACAGTGCTGTGGGAGTGTGTAGCTCCTTCCCATGTGTGCACACAATGCTGTGGGACTGTGTAGCTCCTCCCCATGTGTGCACACAATGCTGTGGGACTGTGTAGCTCCTCCCCGTGTGTGCACACAATGCTGTGGGAGTGTGTAGCTCTTCCCTGTGTGTGCACATAATGCTGTGGGAGTGTGTAGCTCCCCAAACTGTCCCTCACTGTGTGTGCACACAGTGTTGTAGAAGTGTGTAGCTCCTCCCCATGTGTGCATACAGTGCTGTGGGAGTGTGTAGCTCCTCCCCGTGTGTGCACACAACGCTGTTGGAGTGTGTAGCTCCCCAAACTGTTCACAGTGTGTCATGAGAGAGCGGATGCTGAGTCAGGGACCCACTAGACAGAAGCCAGGACCAACCATTTGGAACAGATCGCTTTGTGTTCAGTCCCTACTTGATATCAAAACCCTGAAAGACGTCGACAGAGCTAAGACTCTCGTTCACTGGGCTGAGAGGACAAGAAAAAGCCACATCACCCCGACTTTGTCCCTGTACTGTGCTGCAGGGTTTTCCTCCGCACTCCTGTTTTATTGGCAATTTATTACACCCGGCGGAAGGCAGAGGAGCTCGGCAGCAGGATCTTCTGATGTACAAACAAAAAGCATTTAATTTGACTCAGTGTATTACCAGCATCATAATCCCCCTTTGACTCTGACATGATCGACTAATCTCATCTGTTCAGAGGGATAAGCCCGTCTCAGCCCTTATGACAGGCTTAGGGAACAGAGAAATTAGGGCATTCTCAGAGATTATGCTCTGAGAAGGCAGATTTGGCTGGCAGGGCTTGTCCACAGGTGGTTCCTGGGGACCTGTGTTTACAGGACAGGTGCACAGCGGCCCTTCCTGGGAGATGAGCACAGGCACGGGGGGGGGAGGGGGTTGGGTAAGGAGGATGAGTGATGAGCAGGTCTGGTCCCTCTATCTCAGCTCACTCCAGGAAAGGAACTCACCTGTGTATGGAGTCAGCTTCCTTAGGGATTTAGCCACAGGCTCTTTTTATAGAACTCCTTTCTGAGTGTGGCAGAATTCAGGGGACCGCTCAGGCAGTCACGGTAAGAATGGGATCACGGGGAACTGAGAGCAACAGGGCAGGAGGGAACCCATTAGCCAAAGGTCCCAGATAAGCACACTCCCATGTGAGCACACAGCTAGACAAGCACATGTCTACACAAGTGCACACTCACACATGGCGGGGACTTTTCAGACCCAGTTGTTGGGAAGTGGAGGAACATTTCCAGTTATTACTTATGTTCAGAATATATGCCGAATATTGGACAGTATCATAAGAATCTGAGTGGCAACATGAAGGCCTTTCCCACACTATGTTGGCACATGCTACTGGTACGCCTGAGGCAGTGGGTGTCAGCTGTCTCTGGGCTCCATGGTAACAAGAGATGGTGCACAGGAAGTCCCAACTTTGCAGCGAGATTTCCGGGGACAGCTAGGTTCCTGGGTGCTGGTCCTGGGCCTTGAGCAGTGTGTTGCCTCCTTTCCATGGGCTGGCTGATCTAGGAGATTGTGGAGCCTTCTAGACAGCTTCTGATCCATAGAGTGATTATGCTACTAATCGAGCTACCAGTGTCCTCTTAAGTTGGCCTTTCTGCTTTGGAGTCTTGTCACGTTGGCTTCTGTCTTCATGAGTGCCGAGCAGGACTGTTTTTTAGGGGTGAAGTGATAGACAGAGATTCTTAGCCTTGATAACTGTGGACTAGTTAAGGATAGAGTTGGGTTGTTCTCGTGGCAGAGATCTTTAGTGACCAGTATCCCAGGGTTGGGACTCAGCAATGCTGCATGCAAAGCAACACCCACATTGGCTGAGTTGGCTTGGGATTCCCTAGCCCCAAGGTGAGATCTTTCTTATCAGGCTGGCTTGCGGGGATTTTTGGTGTACCCAAACATAACCAGTATGTCCATTCTGCTTACTTCAATGCAAGCAGTGAGGTGGGAGGAGGGTGGAGTCCAAAAGAACAGAGGGATCTCCAGGGGAAGGGAGCACTGAGAGAAGGATGTGGGGACTGAATGGGAGCCCGAGGACCAACACAGATGTGCCAGGAGACAAAGAAGGAAGGGACAACGGGGGCCTTGAGTGCTGACCCCTACTGCAGCATCTCATCCGCCACGGGGTTCAAGCATTCTCAATCAGGGTTAGTAGTGCCCAGAACAAACTAGATGTCCATATCTAGTCATTCCTGCATAGGCCTAGCACCCTGAGACTCCCCATGGAGGACTTGGATCCCAGACTGTGGTTCTCATCAGCTCAGGAAGAGCGTCAGGCCCTTTGGTGAGTCACACTGAGTCAAAGTCATGGGCTGAACACCATACACAAATTGATATCTAGCAGGAGACAGAGAATGTGAGCTTATATAAAATCATGGCCTTCTTCAGATGCAATGTATACATCTTATTGGAGTTGGGTGAGCTCTGAAACAAAGTGGGGTTCTTGTGAGGAGAGGAGGGAGGCACTGGTAGGCACTGGAGGAAGATGGGTGAGGATTGAAATAGAACTGGGAAAGACTCAGCTCCATGGCACCGGAGAATGCCAAGGATCACCAGAGCGAGGCCCTCGAGGTCTCCCTTGAGGACCCCGCCTAGAGGACTCTGTAATTTTCTGCAAGCTGATTTTGGACTCATCCAGAATTGAAAGCATGAGTTTTCCTTGGCCTGCTCTGCTCCTGCGCCCCTAGGATGCAGGAAGAAAGGAAGTGCTATGCCAAGGAAGGAATGGAGAACCTGCTTCTGACTCTCAGGCCTCCTCAAAATCACCTCTCCATCAACTGGCCTGGGGACGACCATGAAGCCACTATCCTGGAGCAGGGTATCGAAACTTCCTGCTGGAAGGGTGGTGTGATATGGGAAAGTTCTTTAGCCAGGTAAGATGAAAATCTGCCTGCAGCGATCTTCCACCGCACATGTTAGGAGATGATGCTATATGGGAAAGGGGGTGAAGCTGAACTGCAAAATGCTTCTAAAAAATCAAGTCCAAGACCCTTAAAAAAATCCCCATTGTTTTTTCTAGCTAGGCCCTCCAAGAATGGGTCCTGAGGTTTTTCTAAAGCTGGGTTATCCCTACTCTGACCTGCTGCAGAGGGAATGACCACACGGGGATACCTTCAAATCCAATAAGATTTGAGCCAATCTTATTCTGATTTGTGGGTGGTGGGGTAGTTCTGCAGGAGACACCCCCAAATCTCTGCACATCTTTAGCAAGGATGACTAAGACACACCAACCTGTATACAGCCTTTTGTACAACCTATAAAGGTTTTTCGAATCTTAGATAAAATAATTTTTAAAATAAAAAGAACACCAGTGCTTCCACAGAGTGATGTTTTGGGACACCAGGGCAATTCAGGGTATGTGAACTCAAACGGGGCCATTGGAACAAGCGTCTTCTCTGTGGGGCTTCCCTGATGAGATACTTTCGTCCCCGGAGAAGGGAACACACCATTGGTCTCATATCTGGGATTTTTATTCCACCCCTTGAAGACTTTTGTTGAGGACATAAAACAACCGAGGTGGCAATGGGGGGCCATCACCTTCTCATGGCAGGCAAGAAATTCCAAAAATGTTTAGTTTGTTTTGCTCCATTCTCCCGAAGAAAGGTTGTATTTCCTTTTTCAGTGCCTATAATCTTTTTAGAACCTGCCCTTTATGGAGCCCATAAACATCCCAGGGTAGTAGGAAATCATCACAGCGTGGAGGAGACACATCAGCCTGCCACCAGCAAACGATGCTGAGAAGTGGGCCCGGGCCCTCTGAGAGAGGTAGCGTTATGATGGCAGCAGCAGCAGCGGACGCCAGGGTGGACTGTCACCAGCAGACTGTCACATAGATGAAGTCAAGTCTGGATGACATTGAGAAGGCTCTAGATTATGAGTCACATTTTTCAAACATTCGTCCCGTTGTCCCATCTTGTTTAACCCCATACACTTTTTCTAAAACCTCCTTTCCCTCACGCTGCTCTAAGGTGGCTGGTGGGGCTCACCCCAATTCAGTCTCTTGGGCATCTGACTTTTGATGCATCCAGCTTTGCCTCTAAGCAGTCAGGCGCCCGCCACACCTTGCTCTTGTCATTCATCCTCTAGGGATGTGAAGGATATTACGGTGACTGTGTTCTCTCTCCCACCCCATGGTAGGGGCGGGGAAGATTACCTGAGAACAGAGATGCTTCCCAAGAACATGGTACCAGGTCCGGAGTGCTTTACTGCACGGATACCAAGAGCAATCCACCAGTTATCCTAATCAGGACGTTACAGTGATGATCTGGGCAGCGGGGCCCAGCATGGCCCATTCAGGCAAAAGAGTGGTGTTGGGGACTGCAGACCACCAGACCGTGAATTTCCTGTAAACAACTTGTTTTCCTCTGCTCTGAGCAGCCTGCAGCTGCTCTGAGCATGAGACCCTGATGGCAGGGGTGTGGGTTCTGATGGGTCTGCAGCTGAAAGATCCCAAGAACAGGGGCACAGCAAGAGACCTATATATAAGCTGCACCTGAGCACAATAAAGTGGGCATTCTTGGCACTCTTGTATCAAGGATGACCCGTGTCCTCGTGTCCCCGTCTGTCTGTGTGCATGTGTTTTTAAGTCTCCAGCTTAGTTCCCGGCTCGCATACCATCCCATAGTGCAGGCGCTACAGAGTGGAAATTTTGAGTTCATGTACAGACTCATTAGAGAATCCAAGTCCATGCTCTGAATCCTGGACTTCTTTCATCTAGAATCCTCATCCAGCCTTGACTGTTAAATATAAATTGTGAAAGGTATTATGAAGTATGCTTGCTCCAATTTCTTTTAGTATCATAGACAAATTTGATTGTTCTTTTAAATACTAACTATTGATCATTTTTGTTTTGTTTTCCTTAGTTTTTTGTTTTCTTGATTCCTTCCTTCCTTCTTTCCTTCCTCCAGTCTCTGTTTCTTTGTCTCTCTTTCTCGCATTCTCCTTCTCCCTCTCCATCTTTCTTTCTCCTTCCTTCCTTCCTTTCTTTCTTTCTTTCTTTCTTTCTTTCTTTCTTTCTTTCTTTCTTTCTTTCTTTCTTTCTGACAGACAGAGTCTCTTTATGTATCCCTGGCTGTCCTTAAACTCACTCTGTAGTTTAGTATGGTTTTGAACTCACAGAGAGATCTGCCAGCCTCTGTTTCCCAAGTTCTGGGATTAAAGGTTTATACCACCATACGTGGTTATATTGGTCATTTTAATAAAATTAAGTTATGTTGTATCATATGTTAATATGAAATTATTTAACAGGGTTCTCACCATTGATATGTGTGCAGATTCAGCTTTAAAGGAACAGATAGGAATGTTCTGGGTTTGTTTCTTCTTCTTCTTCAAGACAGGGCTTCTCTGAATAGCCCAGGATGTCCTGGAACTCAATCTGTAGACCTGGCTTCAAACTTGGAAATCTGCCTGTCTCTGCTTCCATCTCCTAAGTGCTGGGATTAAAGGCGTGTGCTGCCACTGCCCAGTTCTGTTGAGGTTTTATATTTAAAGAAATAATTTTGATAGTAAATTCGATCTAAAGATTGAATACACGCTTGTGCTTTCGCTATATCTCTAACCCTCACAGTGATTGTTCGGCATCTAGGTAATCCTCACCTTGAGTCTTATCAGTTTCTCACAGTCATTTTTACGGTGTGTCGACTGCTGGCTGAAGGCCTAGTAACCCAAATGAGAGTACACCGAACCAAGGCAGAAATGCAACCAGTAAATCAATCAAGACCATGTTGGTGCTTGTACCATTGACCTGTGGTAGCTCTGGGAGGTTCTAAGATGAACACACTTACATGGCTGGCACATGCCTCCTTCCAGTGAACAAACGCAGGCAAGGTTGGAGGCAGCAGAAGTTGGTTAGTGTGGTGCATTGTCCCTTGGCCTCTGTGGACCCAGACACACCAGTCGATTTTTGTCCCTTGATAGTTTCTATTTCATGCTTCATAGTTTTTTTTAATTAGTTAAAAACTAAAAAAAAAAACCTGTGCAACAAAGAGACCATAGCACAGACAGAGGGACCTGAGAGGAGAGTCTTTTGTTTCTGAGTTTTTTTTTCAATATGCATCTTTCTCATTTTCAGAACAGTAAGAATTTCCTTTGCCTTTAAACCATATTTGGAGGAATTCACTGCAAAGCTAAAATTCAGCATATTGCTCCCCATAGGACTATGCAGGATGCCTGCCAGAGATTAGGAGGACATTAGCAGTGTGTTTGCCCAAAGGCAAGCGGAGGAATCACATCAGAGCCGTGCAGCCTCCAGTAGGCATCAAATAGCTTTGCGTTAGCTTCTATTGGTGTCATTAATGGCACTTCTGAGTCCTGGAGACCTTTTATTTCCTCCTACCTTTTAATAAGGCAAAGGAAAAGATGGCTCACGTGGACTCGTACCGTGGCTAGTGGTGGGCTGTGCCTGTGCACTGAGGGGCACTTTGAGTCAGTCTGCCTACTGTGCAGGGCTGGAGTGGCCAGAAGAGAATGTCCCTGGCTCAGGCTCCCTACCATCTCTAGCAGTGATGGGACTGTGGGACGGCAAGGGCTTGAGAGGTACCTGTGTACTGAGGAACTCGAGTGGAATGTCACAGGTTTCCTGTGAGCTCTTAAACTTTATGATTCTTTGAGCAATTAAAGGGACCACAAACAGCACAAAAAAAGACAGAATGGGGCCTCAAGCTTTGGAATAAAGTACACAGTTCATGTCTTTAAAAACTCATCTCTGGGTAGTCTAAGGAATGTGAAAATGAGTGACCAAACAGCTAAGCCAGAAAGAGACCACGGGCGTTTGCAAAGAATCTGATGGCAGAACACCCGTGAAGGAGCCTGAAGAATCTGCAGGCACGTCTGTAGCTATGCTTGCAGAGAACAGAAAGAGAATCCAAGGGAATAGCTGCAGCAAAGAGGTCAGGAGGCAGTACCAACACGTCTCGCTTTCTAATCCCTTTCCCTATTAACCATGCTGGTCCCATGTGCTCCTTTCTCAGGCTAATTCCCCAGCAGAGTTGTTAGCAGTACCAGAGGGACTGAAGTGGGGTGCACCACATCAGAGGGGCTCTGGGCCTTCTGCTTGTTTATGCTTTCGCGGTGTAAACAGCTTTGATCTGAAGGAGGAACTTGGCGAGACTGGGCCTTGCTATGACCTAATTGTTTGAAGTAACATAGCAAACGACCATGTGCAGCCTTGCAGGGGCTCTGCAGAAGATGTGAGGGGGTGGAAGGCTGCTGTGGTCTCCCTAGTTCTCTTACACCCCTCTGGGTATGGACTTCCAACATTCATGTCTTTTACATACTTATTTGTGCATCTGAATGTATGTGTGTATGTGTCTTTGTGGATGATCACACGCACGTGTTCATACGGTGTGGAGGTCAGAGGATGTCTTAGCGTTTTATTGCTGTGAAGAGACATCATGCAATGGCAATTCTTATACAGGAAAACATTTAGCTGAGGTGGCTGCCATACCGTTTAGAGGTTTAGTTCATTGCCACCATGGCAGGAAGCAAGGCAGCATGCAGGCAGACATGGTGCTGGAGAAGGAGCTGGGAGTTCTTACATCTTGACTCACAGACAACAGGAAGTGATTGGAGACACCAGCTGGGGCTTGAGCATATATGAGACCTCAAAGCCCGCCTTCACAGTTACACACTTCCCCCAACAAGGCCACACCTCCCAACCGTGTTTCTCTCTGTGAGCTTATGGGGGCCAATTACGTTCAAACTAGCACAGAGGATAGTGTTTGATGTTCTTCTGCAGGTCCCATTCACCTTGTCTCTTGAGACAGTATCTATCAGGGACCAGGAACAGGCCAAGAAGGTAGGCTGGCCCGCCAGCAAGCCCCAGATGTGTGTCCACCTCCCTGGTGCTGAAGTTACCAGCACAAGCCACCCTGCCTGGCTTGTTTTATGCGGGTTCTAAGAGTCAATTTCAGGTCCTCACTCTTGTGCCGCAAACACTTTCCTGAGCCATCTCCCTAGCCAGCTCTTCAAATCTTGAGGGAAGGGGTACTCCACGCACAGTGACCTCCAGCCCCACGCACTGAGGACCGCTGTTCTTCCCCTGGTGTTTTGGTGAGTCTGAGGAGCCAGCAGCAGAACTCCTCACCAGCCCCTCTCCAGGCTTCTCCAGGTCTCTCCAAAGGCCACCAGTGCTAAAGTTAACATGCTTTTTCTTTTCCACACAGACAGTTTTCAGGGTTATTATTGATTTATCAAGCACGTGAGTGTTTCCCCAAGAAATAGTAAATTAAGCTTATTGTGATGGGTCATGCCTATAAATTAGCACTTGGAAGGCAGGGAGATGACTGCAGGTTCAAGGACAGCCTGGGTACCAGAGTGAGGTCTTGCCTAACCTCCCTGTGGAAGCAACTCAGTTAAATTATAAACAATGAAGGAAAACTCAATGCAATAAAAAAGTAGGATCTGCTGATTCACTTGGAAGAGTGAAAATAAGTTGTGTTTTCTAGAAGTTTTTTTTTTCTCCCAGTAAGACTCTGTTCCTCTAGGTTCCCAGCAAGAAAAGAAGCCTTTGAAAAAAAGGGATTAATTCCAGCACTGCCACTAGCTTGGTTTTAAGAAGGCAAATTCACAGTCCTGGGACTGACTATTTCATTCTTACAGAAAATTCTATATTCAAGCCAGGTGACATGATGATGTCCAAATCTGTGAGTTACATGACAAAAGTCGACTTTAACATTTTTTTAGTAATCCATTAGGCAGCAGCTCATGCACTTCATGAGCTTTGTGATGTCCATGGAATTGCTTTATTCAATCTCCGTTTGGGAACTGGTCCTGTTATATTATTGTCCTTTTCTGTATCTGGTGGTAATGTCCACAGACTTGCTATATAATATATTTGACTGTTTTTTTTCCTTTGAGATAGCATCTCACGTAGCCCAGACTGACCCTGAATACACTATGTAGCTGAGGATGACCTTGAACTTCAGCTTCCCTTGCATCTGTCTCCAGAGTTCTAGGGTTACAGGTACATCCCCTCACACCCAATTTCTGGAGAACAAGGGATAGAACTCAGTGTCCTGTGCACACTAAGCTATTGTCCATTGTCCTACACGCTGAGCCACACCTCCAGCCCTGCACTGCAGCTCAAATCATTCAGTTCAACCAAGAAAGCCATGGTTGATGGTATCTGTACACTTGGGAAACTCCAGATCCTCAGCGCTTAATAAAAAGTCCTGCCTTCCAGGTGCTGACTTTCTCTTGGGAGAAACATGTGACAAACACAGTTTAGGCTGTGGGGTGCTTAGGGCCCTGGCAGGGGACAGAGGAGGGCAAAGGTGTCCTCTTAGGAGGAAGGGGACTGGTAGTGCGAAGCTAGGGGTGCTTTGGCTCCCAGCAAAGAGAAATTTCTTCATGGTGAAAGAGCACTGATTACACTTGTAGACTCATTGTTTGAGCACAAAGGAGGCATTGTTTCCCCATTAAAAGACTCATCATGATTCCCATTGATATATTAATTCATAGCTATTATAATGATGCTGGCAATTAGGTTTTGCTGCTCCTCTACTGTAAACATTACTATTTTGTGCCCTAATTATGATGTTTGCAATAACTCATCCTATTAGAATACTTACTGATGACTCTTAACTTCACAGCCTCAAAAATGTGCCCGTCTTTGAGTTTTACAATATCCAGGTCTGCCCTGTGATTTATGCTACGCCGGTAAGACGGGCCCACTTGGACTCCAGAAACGTCAAGCCAGAGAAACAACAGCGCTTTATCACCTCGCGAGCGAGCGCAAGCGCTCATTTACCGTTTTATGGCGCACCCTCTCGATGCAGGGAACTGGGAGGACTTCTGAACTCTTTAAAGCCATCTTTATAAAGGTTTTCCTGAGCTAGTAATTTTAAATGATGATGGTGCCTGTCAAGGGCCCTTAATTAAAATCATCTCCCACATGTCAGCAAGCGGGATGGAGGGGAGAATGATTTAAAGACTGAAGACAAGCCTACGTGAACGCCATTTTCCCTCATTTTAACACTTGTCCTTTGCCAATGTGATCAAATTGATTATTTATGGAAATCTAGAAAATTTTCTGGAATTAGAATAAAATAATTTGATCTTATCTCTGTTCAGCACACTGCTCTTGTCAGAGGATAACATGCTACGGGGGAAACTTCTGTCACACAGCATCCAAGGTGTTCAGGCTGAAGCTCACTGCATCCTCAGGTCCAGGTAGATTGGCTTAGTTTATCTATGAGATGCCTGGGCTGTGTGGGCTTTTTAGTCTCTGTAATTCTGTGAGCCAAGACTACTCTAAGAAATGGGTTGACCTGATGGGACAGTATACACTTTTATCCCAGCACTAGGAAGGCAAAGATAAGAGGATAGCAAATTCAAAGCCAGCCTGGGCTACATAGTAAAAACCGGAAGTGTGGAGTACAGTGGGAGAAGGGTAGAGGAAAGCTTGCTGTCCATCCTCTCTACCTGTCTCCAGCTTGGCAGGAAAGAGCAACCAACAGACGCCCAATGACAAACCATAGAAAAACCCTAGCTGCCACAGAGGGGCAGGTGGGGAGACAGCACTAGAGGTGTTACAGTCTTTAATTCTTGGTGGGAAGGACAAGGCCATGCTCTCTCTGACTGGGATTGAGCTTGGATTTGTATGGCCTCTCCCTCAGCTTCCTGTGCTCTAGGGCCCTCTTTCCAGAACAGGGCTCCACTAGGCTGCAGTCAGTTTGAATGCCTACAAACGGGGCTGGAAGCAGGCACCTCAAAGCAGGTCCTACCTTATTCAGTGCCTTAAGGCCTGAATGATGGGTGATGGTGAACATCTCTGTCCAAGAGGCAGAGGTACATTCTTCCCATGGGCCCTAGGAGAGAGAAGAGCTGCAGGAAGAGGATCTGCTTTTGGATTCCTGTTGGTGTATACCAGTGTGCCTCGGGGCTAGCTGTGGTCCTGAGGGCAGGGAGTCTGGGGATTGGTTGTGGTATTGGGTACAGAAAGCCTGTGGGCTGGCTGTGGTCCTGGGCACAGGGAGCCTCTGGGTAGAAGGTGGAGTATCGAGGCCTGGGATAGATTCACTACTGAACCTGTGGTTTGGACCTGCATTCAGGGTTCTGATAACCTGGCAGAGTATTTCCAGTGTGATCACAGGGCTGGGATCCTGTCTTAAGATAAAAACTAGAACTGAAATCTCGAGGCACAGGGCGCCATCACTCTGTCTATCCCTCTCCCACACCGTGCTTCCGTGTCACACCTCCTTGCAAGGTGCACAGAGCAGGGGAGCAATAACATGTAAATTACAGACTCGCCTCCATCTCTGGGTATGGTATTCAGAGAAATAGTGGTTCGCATTCCCTACAGTCTAATAAAAATCTGGGCATGACGAAGAATATTATACTTTTCCGTGAGGTCTATAGATTTTAATACAGTTTAATCAATGGTTTGTATATGGCACACACTTAATTTTTAGGTTAATCCAAATTTGCTTTTAGTGTACTATAAGCCAGATGTTCAGAGAGAAAGAAATGTTGAGCTTATTATTTCTGTGTGTATGTGTGTGTTTTGCTTGGGGCATAAAAATCATTTTTCCATTTTCATTGAGGGTGTTTTCAATTACAATTATGTTTTCACTACAAATACTTTAAAAAATTAGCGGATATGTTTGGTTATTAGTTTATCTTTCAACATACTGGTATTTATCCAGTTATTATGTTATATGCTTTTAAAGAACCCACACAGATGACAAGCCCAATAACATCAAACGTGTACAGAATTTTGCCTCTTTCTCTCCCGTCCCCAACATAAAAGCTCAGCAAAGGGTGCACGGTCTCTGCTGGCTGTGGAGTGGAGACATGTGCTTAGCAGATGGCTGCGTGATCCTCAGAACCCTTGGGACCTACCCTGCTACATGTGCTGTGACCACAAAGACCAAAACCCTAGATGGGTGGACAACTCTCCAGTGGCCACTGCAGTCATGGGGCCTTGGAGGCTTCTCCTGGGCCACGTGGAGTAACAGCTACTTCCATACTTAGGGGGAGAATCGGGGAAATGGTCCTGAAATACGGACACACTGTGAATGCAAAAAGCCACTCCCCCCAGAAAGCATAGTTCCTGCTTAGAACATTGGTGATGATCGACAATTCGGGATAGATCAACAATTCCTCAGTGCTTCCACAGTGCCCTTTTCTTCCCCAGAAGGTTATTCCAGAGCCAGTTCCAGCCTAGTGATTTGTACAGGGGCCAGGAGCAGTTTAAAGAATTCATGAAGAAGGTGAGACAGAGGTCTACCCATCCAGAGGCCTCTTGCTTCCCAGCAGGTGATTCTTTATCCTGGTTTATCTCACTGAGAGCGCTACACATTCAGGGCTTGAAGTTTCAAACCCCGGGACCTCCCAGAGAAGCATGACCAAGCCAGTGATTCTGCTTATCAATTTGTTCCAACTCTGCAATGGTATATATGAAGATTTTTATAATTGTGTTTTATGGAACATTTTGTTATTAGTTTTACTCAGAACTGTAGGTTAGATGAATGTTTTGCTAGTAAGAGATACAAGAGAAGCTTCCATGCAAGCTCCCAGATACAGGGTGGAGCAGCCAGCATTTTCCCAAGATGCACCAGGGACAGTGGGGGCATTATAGCTGGTCTGGTGTGTTGCTTTCCTATTTGTATGTTTGCCCAAACCTGTCTTTTTTTCTGCCTCTTTCTCTCTTTATGGGGTCCCACCCATTCCATGCCCAATTGCTAGATCCCCTCCATATGGAGGGGGTGCATCAGTCTATGCTCGCCTCCATTAGAGAAAGAGGAGGTTCAGATACTTATCAAGTCCCCAGAAGAACGCTGAGATTGGCCTAAGTGCAATCTCATGGCCTAAGTGTGTCCCATCAGCGTGATTGCAGATCTGAGGGCCTGACAATCCACAAGCTGTCCTTGTGTTGTTTCTTTGTCTAAGAGGGGACAGGGTGTCCTGATTGCCTGCTAGTCTAACTGTAAAATCAAGTCTCAGAAAGAAAGAGACAGGGGAGAGGGGGGAAGGAAGGAGGGATGGTGGGAGGGAAGGAGGAAGGGAAGGAGAGAGGAGGGGAGGGGAGGGGAGGAGAGGGAAAAAGGGAGGGAAGGAGGGAGGGAGGGAGGGAGGGAGGGAGGGAGGGAAGGAAGGAAGGAAGGAAGGAAGGAAGGAAGGAAGGAAGGCAGGCAGGCAAGCAAATAAACAACATTCCCCCAAAGAAGCAAGGATCCAGGAGGGACTGACCCTTAAGGCCTGGAGCTGTGGGGGTTGCTGGGAGCCCTTGGGCAGGAGACCTGTAGGTGGTTTGCAGAGCCCAGGAATGACTGGTCCTCACACTCTCTGGACAACCTTCAGAACAAAGTTACCCCTTGGACGAAGCTGACAAAAAGAGAAAGTAAAGCAGATTCTATCACAGAAGCCCTGTTTTACTGCAAATTACCATCGATCTTGAGGGTCACATCTCTCATGCTACAAAACATAGAGTGATGGCGGGATTTTGAGAAAATTTCTGTGATCTTACTGGAAATTCAACGTAGGCAGTTTCATTAATCATCTCTGTCAAGTGAGCGTTAGAATACTGTGGGAAGTATTTAATTTACTTCCTTCAGTTTATTCCACAAATTAATGCTTGGTAATTAAATGAACACCAGAATGTTTATATGTATTTGAGAGGCAGTGTGTTCCCAAGGGAGCACTGATGTCAGTCCTCCCCCACCACCTGGATTTCTGCTTTTATTTTGAACTGCAAAATAAAAACTTCTTTCAGAAGAGGAGAAGGGGGAGCTGCTGAGGAAGAGTCTCCTCCCTCAAACTTCCTAAAATCATGATTTTATGGAGTATGCTTTCCCTACAAGAGCACACACGAGCAGCAAACATCACTGTGCTGGGCACATGCTTCAGGGTGATGAAATAATTCTCTAGTAATAACCAGAAAATGAAGAAGAAGGGGAAGAGAGGGAGAGGACGAGGGAGAAAACCTAGGAGGTTACAGGATTCTCTGGGCTCTGCTCCCCTCAGAGCTGTTCTCTGGCACTCCGTAGACACCATGCTTTCAAGGCTCCCCGATTCTTAAGCTGCAGAGCTGGGCAGTGTTCACGCTGACAGATACTGCATTTTCCATGAGAATTCTGTGGTGAGCAGGCATCTGTAGGACACAGGCACCGTCCTCATCCATTCAGCTCCATCACCCCAGGTGCACACTTCTTCCCCGTTGGCTTATGCTCACTTGAGGTACAAACCGAGGGTGATGGTTCTCCATGCTCTGATGGCTGGTGATTCTCTAACCCTGACATCCCTGAAGGGCACATTTGATGGGCATCACCATGTGACCACCCACAGCGTCTCTCCACTCACAGAGGCTCCACCTCCTCCATATGCCTCAGGACACCACCCTTCCCATGATTGGCTGTCACCATCTCAATGAGACACTGAGGAATAAGTGGAGTGGAGCAGACACAAACACCACCACACCTCTGACTCCTACTGTGGGAAGAACTCACTTCAGGTCTTCATCAGGTAGGGACCACAGGTCTGCTTCCTTACAATCACCATGGCTACACAGATGAAGTAGGTTGATGAAACAAGTCTGGCATCATTTGACATGCAGCATCCCCTACGTCACAACAGCTTGGGTTTTTGAATTGTGTTAAGTATACCATTCATAAACGTTTTTGGTTAAGAAAATTACAGTAACATACACATTTGTGCATAGCTCACCCACTATATATCCATATGTACATCTTATAGCATGTTACATTCAATATTTTCAATCAACGTAGTTTTGTATTAATCTTATATTTAGTGATACATAAAATGTTCTATGGCTTCCATCATGTCACATGTCTTTATAAATCTAGCTAGATAGCCTTATAGAACACATCTGTCTGCTGTCTGTCTATCTGTCTGTCTATCTATCTATCTATCTATCTATCTATCTATCTATCTATCTATCATCTATCTATCATCTATCTATCTATCATCTATCTATCTATCTATCTATCTATCTATCTATCTATCTAACTATCATCTATCTATCATATATCTATCATCTATCTATCTATCTATCTATCTATCATCTATCTATCTATCTATCTATCTATCTATCATCTATCTATCTATCATCTATCTATCATCTATCTATCTATCTATCATCTATCTATCTATCATCTATCTATCTGTCTGTCTGTCTGTCTGTCTGTCTATCTATCTATCATCTATCTATCTATCATCTATCTATCATCTATCTATCTATCTGTCTGTCTGTCTATCTGTCTATCTATCTATCTATCTATCATCTATCTATCTATCATCTATCTATCAATCAATCATCTATCTATCATCTATCTATCTATCATCTATCTATCATCTATCTATCTATCATCTATCTATCTATCTATCTATCTATCATCTACCTACCTACCTTCCTACCTATGATACATACTTGAGTTTTGAGCCCTCACTTGGATTGCTTCATAATCAATTCGTTTCAAAACTATTACCAGAGGTTAGCTAAGGCCTCTATGGAAACTCCCTGCAACTAAAACCCTGGGAGACATAGGCAGAAGGACAGAGGGATAGAAGGACGATGGTACACTGGGACTCCGTCATCTAATGCTGTGATTCCAGGCCCGAAGGCAGGAATAGGAAGGCATAGAGGAAAGGGCAGAGCAGAGCTGAGTGGACCCAGTCTGCCCATTTTCAGCTTTGCATCAGTGGTGTAAGCAGCCGCTCACCACTGAGAGTAGGGGGAGCAGAAGGATGAAGTCCACAGACGGCATGGTGGGCGTGTGGATGAAAAGAAACAAAGAAAACCTTCTTAACCTGTCTCCAGGCATCCTACCATTCTCCCTCCATGCATTGCTGAGAACCCAAGACTCCAGAGTGTCTGCCTAGGGAGGCTCCTTGAGAGCCGGACGGGAAGGAGGCATCCATGCATGATGTATTTTCAAGATTCTGTAGGATAATTATTCACAGAGTGGACCCTGAGATGTGGGAAAGGTTGAGTGGCTGAGACAAGAAAAGGAGGAGGCAGTGTCCAACTAACAAGGGCATTTCTCCATATTGGGAAGCCAGGGTGAGGAATGGCTTCCAATCTGTCCTCAACTTTCTCATACTGATCACGTTGCTGTGGGCTGCAGCCTGCCACAGTGAGTACTGCATCTGTTGGTATAATCTAAAGAGCTGGGTACCTGTGCGAAGGGGGGGAATACTTCCACGAACCGTTAAGAAGGCAGACTCAAAAGAAAGAACAGACAGGTCTGAAGTACAGAGGTTGATGGCTCAGAAGGCCGAGGGTCAGACAGAAGCTTCATTCTTGAATGGTGTAGATCCCTGGTGGAGAGTCCTGACCGTTCAAGGTGTGTAAATGGCACTGGCCACGCTAACACCGTCATGAGATGCTCCTGCCTCAATCTCCTCATCTAGCATGTCCAAAACCTGTGATCCACAGATTAGAACTTTAGAAAAGTCTGGTGGACATCCACATATGCCTGCCCACAGATCGTGAACACCCTCACTCACTGGGAGACAGTCTTGCTCATTGAAATGCCACAAACAAATGGCATTTTTGTTATCCAAATCACTCTTGGGGAAAACTCTGTAGGTATTTTGCAGGGTCTTAAGGGTGACTAGATCTTAGAGGAAGACCAAGCCAAGAAAAGCTCTCTGGAAACTCTGATGGGGAGGCGTGGAGCTGCAGGAGGGCTGTTTCCAATCTGCCATCATCGGAAAGATACATCTCTGAGTCTAAGCTGCTTCGGATTTTCCAGCTGCAGTGGGCCTACCTCAGAGGTTGCTGTATAAACGGGTCAGGAGAGTGCCTGATAATCAGTCGTTCACTGTTGGAGGATCTGTTTCTAATGAGTTCAAAGGCTTTGGTTCCTGTGGGCAGCTAGAACATGACCACCTTGCCCCGCAGCTGGGCCAGATTGCCGCAGCCACATAGCTGTGGTGGAGCATGAATTCATTTCACCGTTTACTACTTGACATGCATATGTCTCTAGCTGACACCACCATGGAAGACAAGCAGCCAGAGCAATGGAGATGAGAGAAGCATTGTGTTTGTATTCATGTCTAAATGTTTAAACATTTATTAGTGCTTACACTGTTTTCTAATTTCTTGGATTTAGCACTTGTGCTGCAAAATCAAGTAAAAAAGATACAGACAAAAGCACAGAAAACAAGAGGCTGGGATTCAAAAAAACAATAAAGACGGGTTTTAAATGAAGGACCTCCCTCTTAATGGCAAACAGTTGAGGTGGGGAGGTTGTTTATTTACACAACAAAGACGATGCTTGCCCGTGGCCTCAGCAGCCACATTCATCTCTCACTTTCATCACTGAGCTCGTCCTCATCTGGGGAATGCCTTGGGATCAGGAACTAACCTCTTCCAGGGAAGACACAACAGAACAAAGGGTACTGCTTCCCTTACCGGGCAGCAGAGGCCTTCCCTTGGAAGCATGGATAAATGGATGTCCTAATGCATTTCTCATGAAATTAGTTACTCCTGAGAACTCTCTCTCTCTCTCTCTCTCTCTCTCTCTCTCTCTCTCTCTCTCTCTCTCTCTCTCTCTCTCACACACACACACACACACACGCACACACGCACACACACGAGAAAGAGAATATTTGATTTTAAATGATAAGACCTATATCTACAACTGATGAAAGCTTAAAACGTAGAAGTCAGGATTTTAGAGCAACCACTCTGACCTATTTGTATTTGTCAGTCTTGGGAGCCTGAGATGCACACTTCTTTACTGACTAGTATCCATGAAAGAACTCTGTAAGGAACACATGTGAGAAGTTCATTGGTCATCCTTGTAGCTCCTCCATGTTCTAAAACATTAAATAAAAACAAAACAGCCTAATACAATCCTGGTCTTAGCTGCATTAACCCCTCTTTATCTATATTGCAGTTTACTGACCAGATATGAGATATCCAGAGTTTATCACGACCCGAGCAGCAGCTGGTTCAACCACATCTTGTTGAATACCAACAGCTGCAAGTTCTCCTTTGGGTGAAGGGCTCTGGGAAAGGGAACGGAACGGGAACAGGAGAGCAGATGAAGCTCAGTAGGGAGGAAGCTGGGGTCTTTGTATATAAAACTCAGAATGAGTGTGTGACCATACAGACAGACTATGTCATTAGTCATGTGCTGGAATACATAGAAAGCAGGAGGCATGCATATGTTCACCACATCCTGCTTAACTGCCTCTGTCCTGGAGGTCATGTCAGCTCTTGAGTCTAGAGTTGTAATATTATTACTTAAATTCTGTAGTGGCAGAAGCTGATAGACATGCAAGTGTCAGTAGAGTCAGGACTCTTCGGCCTTGTGCTGCTGGCCCATGCACTCAGTGGCATTGGAGACTGGTGTTTCAAGTGACTCGTGGGGAGGTGACATTTCTATGACATAACTGAATGCTTGAGACACATCTGTCTATCACAGCAGAGTGTTGAAATATTTGGTATTTGCTTACCAACCTTGTAATTGTCTCTTTCTGAGTAAAGTCCTAGCACAGAGACATGAAGAACTGGCATGCCACTTGGGTCTCCACCCTGTTTGAAAGGTCCTAGTCAGTCAACTCTTTGCCATTCTATGCTCAAGGCTTCTCAGAATGCATCCCCCTCCTCTCCATGTTTACATCAGTTTTCAACATTGTGATTGAAGTTTCCTGAAGCTCCTACCCCTTCTCTCTCTCTCTGTGTGTGTGTGTGTGTGTGTGTGCGCGCGCGCGCGCACGCACACAGTACACACATTTGAGCACATGTGAGAGCCCATGTGCATGTGGGTACACACATGCATTCACATGGAAGTCAGAGGGCAAATTTAGGTGTCAGCCTCAGTAATGTAATCTATCTCCCTTGAGACAATCTCACCAAATTGTCAGTTAGTACCAGACATCTGCCCACTATTGTCTCCCCAGTGCACAAATATGATCTACTATGCTTGGTTTTTCTCTTTCCTTCCTTCCTTCTTTCCTTCCTTCCTTCCTTCCTTCCTTCCTCCCTTCCTTCCTTTCTTCCTTCCTTCCTTCTTTTCCTTGGGTTCCGGGAAACAAACTCAGGTTCTCGTGCTCATAACTTAAACACTTTATGGACTGAACCATCTCCCCAGCCCAAACTCTCCACTCATTCTCTCCTCCAGGCCCTGGCAACCACTTTTAATTGCTGCCTGTGAGCCCAACCCCTCTAGCACTCCATAGAGCACTTCATCTGTTAGTGGCTGGTTTGTCACACTGAGTATGCTGTCCTCCTGTCCAGCCTCTCTTACAGTCTGTGTCAGAATCCCATCCTTTTTTAGGACGAATAAATGATGGTGGTTTTAAAGACAATTAATGGGACCTTCCAATTCCTTTTGTTGGCTTCAACTTCTGTCTGCCTTGGTAATTTTGGACTAGAGATGGATAGAATGGTGGAGGGAGAACAATCTCTCCTTTCTGACATGACAAATGGATGAGAATGAAGACATCAGACACGGTCCCTGAGATGGCTTTCCAGAGAGAACTGTGGAAAAGAAACAACTTGGCCTCTCTCATTACAGGCACTGAGCACTGTGGGCCAGATGCCCACGACTCACAGGTGGCAAAGCCAGCATGTGGGTGGTCCTAGAAGTCAGAGCAAGTTGACAAACATGCAGGAAGATGTCTTCAGAGGTAAGGTGTGGTCTTGAGTCCCTGGGACTCGTCACTTTCCTGTAAGCTGACACACAGTGTCTAGGGAAGTGGGGGTTCCACAGACCTAAAACTTTTCCCTCCCAAGTCTCAGTGCACAGAGTGTCTTTGGAGATTCAAGATGATGGATTGGGAAGAGGATGACAGGAATGGCTGTTTCCATGGAGACTAACTGGGGCAGGCCTATGCACAGATGACATGCATAAGGCCTAAAATGTTTACACATGAAGTTCCTATGTTAAAAAAAATGAGAATATAGCATTAGAGCTTACTTGGTTTTTTATTCCAAGCAAACCCACTTTGGTTGATTTGGGGCTCTTGCTGTTAGAGAATCTTACTGTATCTGTTCTGAGAAGCCTCCGATCATCTTGGACCACACACACACACACCAAAAAATAAATCCCTGGAAGGCGATAGTGGACTCTGGACTATGTAGGTAATGTGGTCATTCTTCTGACTCAAGGTAATATAAAAAATCTGACCTCAGAGGCTTTTGCCATCCACCTGATTTTTCTGGGCACCACCAGGGGAAGGGTGGGGCACATGCAGGGTGATTGCACATTTGGCTAGGTCAGGAGACACACACTTACTTCCCTGCAGTAGGAAATCAAGGTCTAGCATCTGACTGATGGCAGTAGGGCCATGCAAAGCTGTTTCCTGAGAAATGCTGTGTAGGGCACACAGCTGGCGTGGACAGGTCTGCAGCCAATGGGCAAGTCTCCCAGAGCCTGCAGAAAGGATGCCCGCACCTGGTAAGCAGGGAAGCAGGGGCTGGGGCGGGAGGGGGGGATGTGGTATCTGCTCGGCATCTTCTGTGTTATCGTTATGAATAGCTTGATGGTAGGAGGAGAAGGGAACCAGATGTAGTGTGCAGCCAAGGGGGAAGGGAGCAAAAGGAAAGGAGAACATGTTTATGAAACTCTTGTTTCATTTACCAAAAAAAATGGTCTATATTAATCATTCCCAAAGAATGAGATACTGATGTGGAACCAGATATACAAACCGAGGTATTAAAACGTTTTTAAAATGCATAAAGTCCACCGAGCCTGATATTTCTGAGAACAATCTCCATTCCTTTTTAGTATGTTTCATATTTATTGTAACATTTGACTCCTTTCCAAATTATCTTTCGGTCGAATTTCCGCTCATTGTTGTTTACACGGCTGTTCAAAACAATGATGACAGAAGAAAATTAATTAGCCAAGCCATTTTTTCCAGTTTTAAACTTTTTGTTTTAAATGTAATTTATTTGCATGCCTGCGTGCATGCAAACATGTGCGGTAGGTAGGCCTTCTTGTGTGAATTTCACTTGTGTAGTCTCATCTGTGTGCAAGGGTGTGTATGGAAGCCCCGGGTAACATCAGGAGCTGTTCTCAGTCATTGTCCACCTTACATTCATGGAAGCAAACATTGACAGAGAACCGGCAGCTGCCCCGCCCCCTGGCTAGTGTAGTTGTTCAGCTTCCCGTCATCCCTCCTCTGCCTTTTAAGAATGGGCATCACAGGAGGATTTCCGTGCCCACTTGGCATTTACACGAATGCTTGAGATTTCAACTCTGCTCCTTACACTACGTGGCAAATCTTTCATCCAGTGAATTCCGGAAACTTCTTTCAACCTCAACTCTAGCTTCTACATTACCTTTGTGCACACACTTAGAGAGGTCATATACAGCAAGTTGATGGGCAGATCCACAGTGAAATACCACATCCCTGTTGTTCAAATAGTCCCAGGATTTAATAGACGTACTGAATGCCCCGTAGGGAGGCTCCACCCCTCAAGACATATCAAAGGTCATGTGAGTGATTGGCAGACCCTCTTTCCTCTCCTGCGTGCCAACTGGTTTCTCTGGACCTCCTGAGGAATGACATATTCTTGTCAGGGTCCATGTTTTTAACAGGACACGTGTGTGCTAGGATCTTTTGAAAAAGAGTAATAAGCAGAACACAGGGACGTATGTCTGTAAACCCTCTCTCAAGAGGTTGAGGCAGAGGGATTGCCATGAATAATGCTCACTTTGGGCTATCCTGTATTTTCTTTTTTTTCTTTTTTTTTCATGGTTTATTTTTTTATATTTAAAAATTTCCATCTCCTCCCCTCCTCCTCCCCCTTCCCTCCCCTCCTCCTCCCCCTTACCTCCCCTCCTCCTCGCTCTTCCCCCCCCTCCTCCTCCCCCTTCCCTCCCCTCCCCTCCTCCCATACCTCCCCTCCCTCCCTCTCCAGGCCAAGGAGCCATCAGGGTTCCCTACTCTATGTTAAGACCAAGGTCCTCCCAACTCCCCCCAGGTCCAGGAAGGTGATTGACCAAGCTGAGAAGGCTCCCACAGAGCCCGTCCATGCAGAAGAATCCTGTATTTTCTACAGAGCAAGATTCTGTCTCAGAAAACTGAAGGGGAGTGGGGAGTGATAAGCCAGCATCCGTTTCCCAAATTCTGTGCAAGTGCACATGCGTGTGCACGCAAACACACACACACACACACACACACACACACACTATTCCCTCAGACCTCCTCACATATACACACCACCACACCACACACACACACACACACACACACACACACACACACACTGCTCCCTCAGTTCCCCCCACATACATACACACATACACGCACACTCACATGCCCCAAATGCATAAGTCTCATGTATGACATGTTATGTAGACCCATCTGCTTGGACTCTTGGTTCTTGGGACACAGGAAATCCACACTAGTTGGGTGTGTCACTGTCAGGTTTAGGCTGTTTCTTCAAAGCTGACCCTGGCATTCATCTAGGTGCTTCAAACGTCTGTACAAGCAAACATTCCTTCATCCTGGCTACCTTTTACAGACAATGTCCACCTATGGTATTAAGCATATTTCCTTCTTTTACAAATCAACATGCCTATCTCAACAATTGATTTGGGCAATATATTCACAAATCATCAACATCAAATGATCGTATCGTCATTATGAAGCACACCTGCTTGAATATTTATAACCAATATGCAGGCATTCTCCATACGCTCTGAGCAAGGCAGACTTAGCAGTCGTTATGATCCCAGGTCTCCCATCAACTGCTGTCAGGATGTCCAAATGGCATTGCAAACACAGATGACCAAGGACTGCTGATAGATGTGCTTTAGCAAAACAGAGAAGCCTGGTCACACACTGGAGCGGTGTTTCATAATACCTATTAGCATATTAAAGAGCCTGGAGAGCTCTTCAGAAGAAAATCAGCTTAAATCAAGAGATGTCACATTGCTTTAAGGGGTGTTAATCACAGGATCCTCAGCCATCACTTATGGGGAAGATTTGCAGGCCACACTGGACAGCAGCAAGGAGTGCAACATGCTGGACATGGCTGATGCATTCAGTCAGACAAAGGCTGCATGCTAAAGCTTCCATGGTTAGCTGTGGGAACAAGATGTTCCTATCATGCATGCATCCCAGCCTGGGCTGTGAAGATGCCCACAGGCTAGACTTAGAGTAAGGTAAACATCCTGAAGGTTGGTGGGGGAACTGAAAATATGTGAACTCCTTAAGGAGGGGGAAGGAATGGGCTGAGGACCTGGAAAAGGGTCAGTTGGGAAATGGGGGGTAAATGAGGAGCATCTTGGAGCCCCAGTAGGCTCACCAGACTCTTACGGAGCCTTAAACATCCGCAGGTGGATCTGCTCATGCACTCAGGGCTGAAGGGCTGCCTCAAAAGCCAGTCTGCTAACAACGCTAACTTGGCTTCTTCTTCTGAGTGTATCTTCTTGTCATGTGACACCCTGCCACCTCATCCAGAAAGCCACAGATGCAGTCCTTGATGCTGGACCTTCCAAAGCTGTTATGGCAGAAAGACGGGCCAGGCAGGTGGGTGCTACTATGCCTTTAAAACACACAAACAGAAGGGAGCTGGTTAGGCTTGTTGCAAACATGGGGGTGAGGAGGAGACATTGTCGGGATCTCCAGACCTGCACCCATCATGATCCAAGTGTGGGGACAAGTAGGCTGCATGGCTGAGATGCCATTTCCTCTGAGGTCAAACACTCCCTCCTGGCAGGTTTCTATAGATCGTGATATGTAACTTAGAAGACCCGGAGGCCCCTCTCTGAGGTTGGCACACAGCTGTTGGGAGTGGAGCCTCTTCAGTGAGGTAACTACCTGCAGGTCGGGCAATGCCAATTTTGAGATTTCACCTGTGCTGGGGAGAGAAGCCTCTGCCAGTCAGCCCTGCTGCTACAGTAACCCCAGTAAACTCAGTTTCACCAAGCTGGACTTTGGCAAACTCACTTCTTTGGTGTGCCACACAGTAACATGGGAGGTTGCAGTGGGCAGACAGTCACAATGTCTAAACACACGGCAAGGCCATGGTCCGCCTAGCATCAAGGAAGAGACTTAAACTCGGTGTGGCTAACAGTGTTGGAGCTTCTTCTTGTAATCCAGTGGAGTGGGTAGGGATACCTGGGGACCGACAGAACCATGAAGTGGAAGGATTAGGCGCTCACCAGGGAAGTATGGAACGATGCTGCAAAACTGTCATGTGATTCTTGTGACAGCTCTGTGAGACAGCCTCTGCTAAGCATTAAACTGTGTGAAATTATAAATACCTTAAATGAAAAACAAATACATGCCCCATTCACATCATTCTCGATTTTGCTTTTGCATTACCACCCATGCCTCTGAGGCTACGTATGCACATTGGATGATGGGAAGGGTCTTGCTCTGACTCGTTCTATGACTCACTCAGGCATGACTGGAGTAGTAACACCACAGAAACTGGCCAGTGCCACCAGACCTCCATCTTCACAGAGGCTGACTGAACCATACCCTCAGGCTGCTGCTCTACACCAAGCCAGGTGGACTGCATCACATGGAGCCCCGGGCATCCAGAAAGATGACCCATGGACATGCCACTCACCTGAAGAAACCCTTCCCTAGCCCCCAGTCCTTCACACAGTCTCTTCAGCCACTACCTGTAGGACAAGAAGCCAGGACTCACTCCATAGCCTCTGGGGACTCAAGCTCCCTTTTTTTTTTTTTTTTTGTCTATGGTCAAACTGAGGTAAATTAAAAACAAATGAACCCAGCACTGCCTTTATCTTGCTGATGATGCTCGCCGATGGAGTAAGAGTGCCAGAACAGTTGGTGCTGCACAGGGGTTAGACAGCTCTTAATCTTACGGAATTGAGGTCTTGCAGATGAGTCAACAGGCATTGGTAGTGCCAGGGAGGTCAGTGGTGGTTAATACCTGTTAAGAAGCAGAGATGTACACAGGCTTCTTTCCACAGGAAGTGAAGGAAGTGACCTCCATGTATGCACCATAATGTACATTCACATTCACACACACACACACACACACACACACACACACACACACAGAGAGAGAGAGAGAGAGAGAGAGAGAGAGAGAAGAGGAGAGAGAGGAGAGAGAGAGAGAGAGAAAGAGAGAGAGAGAGAGAGGAGAACCAAGTAAGTCCACAAAGGAAATGAAAAAGCAAGAACCGTAAGGTGATATTGTTCCATATAATGTATCAAAGGTATAGAAGTCGGCTCTTAAAACAATAAACTTAGGAGCAAATATCTTCACTTCAGTGGTGGAGTGGATTAACATTTGTCTCTTCAATTGTGCGTCTATCTTCCACTCCTCAGGATCTACAGATTTACCTTACTTGGAAAGAGGACTTGCTCATCTCTCTAAGATTAAGAAGAGGTCGCCAGGCAGTGGGGGTGCATGCCTTTAATCCCAACGTTTGGGAGGCAAAGTCAGGTGGAACTCTGAATTTGAGGCCAGCATGGTCCACAGAGTGAGTTCCAGGACAGCTAGGGTTGCACAAAGTAACTTTTGATTGAAAAACAAAATCAGAAAAAAAGGAGAAGGAGGAGTAGGAGGAGGTCCTAATCTCACCCTGCTTTTGAACTCTTATCCTCTGGAATTGTGTCACAGGTAGCCTGAGGTGCAATCCTGTGTTACAGCAGCCACGGAGAATGAAAATCACCAGGTTGAGTCCAGGAGAATACTTTGTATGTGGCCCTAAGATGCTGAAAGATGCAGCCAAGAGCCTGATCTCTTCTATCTTTCTGCAATCTTTCTTTCCTCACTCACAAGCGTGCTATATTGTAACACAAGCCTTAGGTCCTTATTTGTTAAAAATAGAATCAAAATATTGTACCAGAGTTTATAATAACCATGTGAAACACTTTCTTAATTTAAATTGCCAAAGCCTAGTAAATCACTATGGGCTTCTATATTCCTTCTTTGTTAATTTAGAACCTAGGGATGACTTATTTTCCCTCACTATTTAGACAAAAGATTGATGATGTTTATTTAAAAAATACATTAGAGGAAACTCAGATCTAAAAAATATTCAAACAGAGCCTTAACAGCATGAGCATTTTAATTCTATTATTATTTTATCAGAAAGTGATTGTTTCTAGAGTTTGTCCAGATCATCATTAATGGTGGCAAGAACAAAAGCACAGAGTTGGAAATGAGAAAATGAACTCAACATTCAACGTGACCTTAGCAACTTGAAGCTCTGAGGTCCAGTCCAGGCAGACTGTTTCCTTAAGGTCAGTAAATCTTTGATGAATCCACCAACGGAGCTGGATGTGTGACTATAACATTGACTTCTGTTGCTTTTTGACATACAGTACATTCTTCACCTAACAGGATGGTCTCTTCGCTATTTGCATTCTAAAAAGAGAACTAAAGCAATCAAAAGCTCACTAATGACAATCAAAAGTTTGGTGAGAGATACACACCTAGCTAGAAACACTAGTGGTTTTGAGATAATGCAATTTAATCATTGTACCACCCAGAACAAATTCAGAATAGTATCCCATTCATGCTCCACTAAAGTAAAACAAACACTCTGAAGTTAAACTTGGGAATGTCTCAAAGTATTGGAGTAAAAGTCAGACTTCCTCGAAGAGGTCCTCACTCTTTGCTCTCCAGGAGGAAAATCGCATATTTTGAATGAATTGGAAGAGGGTTTTTGTGGTTGTTGTGGTTCTATTTAACTTTTAGAAATACAAATCAAATGTTGGTGGGTGAGTGCTATCTATTAGAGATACTGAAATTGAGTCATTTTAATCATAGAGCGTCATGCTTGGCCAAGTTATCTGTAAACAAGAAGTGTGGTTATGTATTCTTCAACAATAAACACTTTCGTTTCTTTTCCCGTCTCCT
Source organism: Arvicola amphibius (assembly GCF_903992535.2). NCBI lineage: Eukaryota > Metazoa > Chordata > Mammalia > Rodentia > Cricetidae > Arvicola > Arvicola amphibius. The sequence continues at coordinate 153,992,301 of NC_052051.1, forward strand.
CCACTCTCTGAAGTTCCAGGCTGGGAATTGCCCTTAGCAGCAGCTCAAAGCCCGAGGTCAAAGAAAAGACAAAACCTAACAAAGAAATTGATCCTGGGGCACCTATGGAATGCTATAATCAGACCCATATTCTAGACACCAGCATCCTCAGCAAATCGTCTCTGAAATGTAAAAATTTAATTTGTCAACATGTTTACATCATATCTTCCATCACTGTCGAGACAGTGGCACGGTGCGGGGACACGGGGCCGGAGACGCCAGGCACACTGAAATGAGCCGACGTGGACTGATTAGAGTTCACGCTGGGCGGAATTGTCTGGGACAGCTCTGCACTCAGATTATTAACTCTGATACCAGATACTCTATCTCTTCACTGGGATTAGCATGAAAATTTTGATATGGATCGATAAGCAATCTCTCCTTTATAAAGAATCTCTGCAAGCTTCATTAATCTGTGTGTATGTTTATGTCAAGGAATTAAGACATCTTGATTACTGCTGCTTCTCCTCTTCTTAGTTCTTTGCGAGGAAAATCTCATATAAATTTATTAAATAAAAGGCTGGACTGCTTACCTCAAAGAAAATTGCCTCTTTTCTTCCCCTTCCAGCCCTTTGGACACAACTGCTTTTCTCCAGTGGTGGATGCGGGAGGGAAAGGGGGCACTTTTACAAAACCACAGGAAAACAAGAGCAGTTAGAAACCTACATTAAAATACAATTTCAAAACTGTTTGGTCAGAGGTCGACTTCACCATAAATGCACCCCAGGGTGACAAGCATGACAGATTTTCACCATTTTGAATATTATGCTACCATAACAAACTCAGTCATTTTCACTGGGGTTCTGGTTTTGTTATGTAAATTTGCTTGCATACTTATGAGGTATACACATGCATCCACACTGCCTTCAGACATTTAAAAGCAGACCAGGGGCAATGTCCATCTAGGGTGCTGTCACTGCCCTTGGAAGTTCAAGTAGGAAGGTGCTGTGGAGGATGAAACTCACTCCAGGGTCAGCTCCCGAGGGAGTTTCTGAAACTCATGGAGCTCAAATTCATCATCTGGAACACAGGGCTCCGGAGTTCCACACACCTTGGTGATTGCTGAAGTGATTATCAAGGGTCTGCTCCTTCACGCCTTCGAGGAGGACTAGATAAAGAGTTAAATGGAACAGGTGAACACGCCTCAGGCTTCTGCACGTCTTGAACATAGTTAGGATCACTGTAGCATAGATTCTGCACTCCAATTCAAACACAGCTACTACAGAAGGGAAGGTTCAGTTTGGAGATCTCAACAGATGAGCGGTGTTATTTGAATAATCATGGCAAAAGATATGCTGTAGTTTAGTGTTGGGAAAAGGACTGATACCATTTTTTGGTAATTATCTACTGTGAGGCTGTAACTGTGTCTCCTTTGATAAAAAGGAAGTCAGCTAAAACTAAGGGCATGTGAAAATGTCCTAAGGGAACATGATAATTAGTCAGATAGTTAAAAAAAACATAAAAGGCTGGAGGTCTAGGTCAGCAGGCAGAGCACCTACATATTGTAGGTGATGTCCCAGGTTCCATCCTTGGCACCTCACACAAACTGGGAGTAGAAGTGCCCATCTGGGAGCCCAGGAATTGGGGGTGGTGGCATGAGGATCAAAAGTTTAAAGTTGCCCTCGTCACACAGCGAGTTCAATGCCAACCCCAGCTACCCTAGACCTTGTAAATAAATAAATAAGTAAATATTAAAATGTTTATAAGTAAAGAGAAAAATATATCTCCCTCTGCCTTCTTGGTTACTGGCAGAAGAAGGCTGGAAGTGCTTTGGTTTAACAGGCTTGTGCGTCTTATACTTCAGAGCATCTGTCATCTTACCAGCAACGGAACTGCTTGCCGTGATGCTGACAATCAACTCCAGCCATCGCGGTCATTTGAAACCAGCATATAAGGCAGTACTGAAAGTGGAGAAACAGGCTGTTTTAGAATTGAGCACTGTGGAAGTGACAGAGATACAGCTGAGAATAAGAATCAAGCTGAAACTAGCAAACACTCCCTCAGTCAGGTGCCCCAAAACAAAGTGGTATTTTCTGTGGTTGCTGTGGGATCATGCTCTTGTACACTGTAAAGATTTGTCACTTGTATTAACTTAATAAAATGCTGATTGGCCAGTAACCAGGCAGGAAGTATAAGCAGAGCAATCAGACTACGAGAATTCTGGGAAGAGGAAAGGCAGAGACACAGTTATCGTCCAGAAAAAGAGGAAGCAGGTTGAGAATGCCTTACTGAGAAAAGGTACATGTTTAACATGGCTAAAGGTACATGGCTAAAGGTACATGTTTAACATGGCTAAACATAGATGAGAATTATGGGTTAATTTAAGTTGTAAGGGGTAGTAAATAATAAGCCTGAACAATAGGTTAAACAATTTATAATTAATTTAAGTCTCTGTGTGTTTATTTGGAATTGAATGACTGTGGGACTGGGTGGGAGAGAAACTTTCACCTACATGTGGTGTTGAGACAGTCTAACTGTCTTCTCTCTGCACCTATTCACAGTGCTCAGAGAGGAAAACTTACTGGGTGACACAAACCTACGTTCAAGGGGCACTCACACTGTGTACCACTGAGGCCAGGACAAGTGTTTTTCATGGTCTTCCACTGAGCATCCTGCTTGAGACCACAGTTGATACTGACCTGATAAATACTACATGCTTTTAGACAGTGAAAATTTTGGCTAATTCTATGGGCTCGTATTGTGTCTGGGGTGTTTCTTCAAACAAGGTGACAGTGTGGGACACAGCCCAGACTATGGCAGTCTGCATTAGAAGGCATTCATCCAGCAGCAGCAGGGAAAAGCTAATGCACTAGAGGTCAGGCATGGTGGCACACACTTTTAATCCCGGGATTTGGGAGACAGTGGCAGATGGATCCCTGTGAGTTCAAGGCCACCCTGGGCTATACAAGATCAATGAAGAAACCAATCCAGGTGGTGGTTGCTCATACCTTTAATCCTAGTACTAGGGAGTCACTCGCCTTTAACCCCAGCATTAGAAGGAATATAAAATGGGAGGAGACAGAGGCTTACTTTGCAATCACCCAGTCTTGGTAGAGGTAAAACTTCTCTAGTGGTTTGACTGCTTCATTTTTCTGGTTTTCAGGTTGAACCCTAATCTCTGTCTCTGGGTTTTTATTATTCGTACTACACTTAGCATTGCTTGCTGTGGGAAAGGAGTTTATTTACATATGAGTAATCTACTAATATTGAGTAATCTACTTTAAAGTAAGGAAGGTTTAAGACACATCCAAAAAGATGACGTAAGGGAGGGGACTGCAGATTCTGCCCTGAAAGCTGAAGGACAGTGACCTTGTTTACAGGAGGGCTGGGGCTTCCAGACAGGGGTGCCTTGAGGGGGCTGGCAAGCAGGGTACATGTTGAATGGGGAGGTTTGAGGGCAAGGATCAGGGAGCATGTCACCGAAGCCTCACAATGCCTGCATCCCTGTCTAGATGTAAAAGAGAAGCCATACATGGTTTTATCTGTGGTTGAAAAGGTTTGCATGTATTAGAGAAGAGGTTGATGGATACATGCAAACTCACGGTTACATAGGCACAAGAAGCAGTGTGGGTGACTTTAGGTGACAATATCCCCTCTACATTTCACAAAGATAGAGAATATTTAGTTGGTTTGTGTTTTTTAATTTTTTTATTCACTAAAAAATGAAATGTGTTTGAAGAGATAGACTAGACTTGATTTTAATGTTATATATCTATCTATATGTATTTATAATAGAGATGCATATATGTATGTACCAAACCATCACATGGTACCCAATTTGAAGAACTGTCATGTTGTGTATCATTTAAAATGGAAATATGTAATCAAACAATATGAAATTATATATAAAGTGTGATATATGCTCCAGCCATTCTAACTAATATGTGAATACAAAAAAAAAAAAAAGAGAAAGTAAAAGGCTATTGTCTCTGCCCCTCCAGACTTGTGTCTCAGAATTCTAAGACAGCTGACTCCCCAACCCGCCCCACACACAGAGAAGAGAGAAACAGAAATATTTTCACGTCAGGCAGGGAGCTTGTAGACCCAGTAAGGCCGAGAAAAGGATCTCGTTGGTATTCACAACGTTTAAAAGCAAATGATAGGTCGCTAAGCAGAGCCTGCCAAGCCTCAGCTCACGTTTTGAGAGCTCTTGCTTTGTAATTTATCACAAGTGACTCATGAAAGTGCATTACCAAATCAGAAAGATGTGTACGTTTGATTTCGGCTTTTCCCGGCGAGGAGCAATTTGTAGCTGAGGATCACAAAAGGCCAACATCCTGCTAGCCCAACTTCCCTGGGAATGCAGCCGGGAACCCGGTAATTTAGGCAATAAACTTAACACCTGAAAAGCTTTCAAGTCACTCTCTGTTTAAACCAAGCTTTCAAATTATGAAATTGGGATCATAATACTCTATGATCTCTCTTTTTTTCATTACAAGCTGCCTTAATCTGGTCTGAAAAGAAAGGAACTGTTATTTTCATTGAAATATATAGCATTTTCCCCTTTTGCTTGGCTTCTCAAATTATTAGTTAAATACAAGAAAATGTTGGTGTGATTCTAATTCCCCAAATCTCGACTCTCACAGAGATGGCAAGAGAAAGCAATCTGATTACCCACTTATCTACACACAAGCTCTACAAAGCCGCATGCTTTTCTGAGTAGTGTGGATAGCAGGCTGGAGGAATTGCATCGTGTTGGAAGGTAGGTGGGGTTGGAGCAATCAGCTTCTATGTAAATTTTACACTTGCAGATATTTTGAGGTAGCAGAAATTCTAATTGGTCTTAATAACAACAACTCGGAGGCAGCTATCAGGGGGTGGAAGCTGGAGGTTCATGGGAGCAGAGCAGTCAGCCACCAGAGTTCTTACCTCTACCAGTGCTCAGACCAACAGAGCGATCCTGTCCTCAGACTGTATCCTGAGACTGCATCCTAAGACTGCCTGCTCAGACTTCTCTGAGCTCCTGTCTTCTCCCGCCTTATGTTTATCTCTCTCTGCCCACTATCACTCCTGTCTCTACTTCCCTAGTCCTGGGATTAAAGGTGTATGATCCCAAGTGTTGGAATCATCTTTGTGTGAGCTCTGTTTCTCTTTTAGACTGGATCAATTTCGTGTAGTCCAGGGTGGCCTTGAACTCACAGAGATCTGTCTGTCTCTGTCTCCCAAATCCTGGGATTAAAAGTGTATGCCACCACTGCCTGATCTCTGCACTCTGATCTTCAGGCAAGCTTTATTTGTTAAAACACTAACAGAATATCACAGAACAGAAGTATCTCATTTGAACTCAGAGATCACCTATTCGGTGCCTTTAGCTAGCTTGCTTGCTCTGGGGATGCCTTGTCTTTATTTGTTGTGTCCTGGGATTGCAGGTGTGTGCAGCCAAATCTCCTCAGCATTTCCATGAGTGTTGAAAATCAAACTCAGCTCCCTTATGCTTGTGTAAAAATTCCTTGACCTACGGAGCCCTCTGCTCAGTCCCTGGCCTCCACCTCTAGTTTCCATGGGGTAACTCTGGGAATGGTCAAATGGTTCCCGTGCACACAACAAGGGTTGTGCTTAGAAAGGGGGAGCACAGAGCTTTTGTATATGATTAAGAAACAGTTGTGAGCACAAAACAGGTTGCTGAAACCATGAGACGTTTCATGGAAGGGCTTTAAGAGTTTAGAACATTTGGTGGCAGGAAGAGGAGAACATTTGTGTAGTGCGTGCCCTGTGCTGTACTGATCTTCTCAGAGCTGTGGTGTGAAGATATGGATTGACACAAGATGTCACCACTGCAGGAGACGGACCTTACTCATCAAACTCTGAAGAACAGGTCTTCATAAAGACAGACAATGAGCACTAAAACCACAACAGCCATTGGTCCTCTCTGTTTGGATGGGCCTAAGGTATCGGCCCAAAGTTTAATGGAGGCTACATCTAATTTTGAGGAAAAAAAAATCCAATGAGAGAGGAAGGGATCAGAATAAAATAACTTGATGTTCAAGTAAAACAAGCATGAGAGCAAATGACTACAGGCAGTAAAAACGAGTCTTTCCCACACATCCTGCACATCTCTTGAGAGTCCAGCAGGTTTCCTAAACCCAAGGATATGATGCTGAGAGGCAGAGACACACAGCTTCCATGACAACAAATATTCTATTTTTGACTATTCTGCAGTTCAGTCACACATTTCTAGGGATGAAGCCAAAAACAAGGTGCCTAAGAGAACTCTCTTACCACACACGTCCCCAGGAACAGTAAGCTTGTGTGCAGTGCTTTTTTTTTTTTTTTTATTGAATAGCCACATCACAGTGAAATACTTTTGAAGTCATTCTAAGCAACAATTAGGGATTCAAGCCTGATTTAGAATTCAATCCCATGTAGCGTTCTTGATGCAAATGACACAAATGGGCGAGAAGTTGATGCACAGACAGTGTCCACCCCGGGCTAGACAGAGCAATGAAAACCATAAACCGCTCCACACTGGCTTATGTCTCTGCCTGCAAGCAGCCAAGTTTCTTTCGACACTGAGATCCCTCCTGTTTGCAGACTGCTCCAAATCTTCAATATGTGCACAGCAAAGTCGAGGAAACACTCCGAATATCTCAACACTTTCCTGAACAGAAAGATTGCAACTCCCTTATAAAGAGAAATGCAGGGCTCTCATGTCTCAGTTTATGAAGAAGTTCCAAGGTCATTTTCTTTTTTTTTTTTTTTTTTTTTGTTTTTTTTTTTTTTTTTTTTTTTGTTTTTCGAGACAGGGTTTCTCTGCAGCTTTTTTAGAGCCTGTCCTGGAACTAGCTCTTGTAGACCAGACTGGCCTTGAACTCACAGAGATCCGCCTGCCTCTGCCTCCCGAGTGCTGGGATTAAAGGCATGCACCACCACCGCCCGGCCTCCAAGGTCATTTTCTAAAGAAACCTACAACCTCTGTAATGAAAGGAAGTTGAACCCCATTTATCAGTTTATAAATGTATATTCTTATTAATATACATATATATTTCCTCTGAGCCACATACCTTGGCCACATTAATTTGTCAGTTTACAAAATACTCTGTATTATTAAACTCTGCTTAATTAGCTGCAGTTGCAACACAGTTTTCTGTTTTAAGTAATGTTTTGAAAAGTCGTATTTGAGACTTGAGAGATAGCCTATCAGGTAAGGGCTCTTTCTTTCTCAAGTCTGGCAAACTAAATTCAGTCTCTGGAGGTGACAGTGCAGGTGGGGTAGGGGAACCAACTGCTCCACATTGAGTGGTTCCAAGGAGTGTGCATTGCTGGGAGTTAAGGTCGCGCTTATTAAGGTGGATTTTAGGATTTTCTTTTCCTTTTCTTCCCCACCATCTCTGTACTCACTTACAGAACTTCTTTCATAGCCCTATTGAGTGATTGAGTAGGGTTTTTTTTTTTTTAAAAACTAAATTAACATGGCTCAAATGAAATACCTATTCCTGTTGGAAGTCACATACACGGGATTTCTTCTTACACACAATCTAGCCAATGTGACCGTAAATGAATTTATAAAGTTACCGCTTTGGTAAGAGTGTGTCACACAAATTATGATTTTGAAAGAAGGTGTTCATGTTTCTGACTGGCTTTGTGACGATGGCACACCATCATCCAGCCGACTTCAGTTGACTGGTTAAGTCTTGTGAGGATTTAGTGTTGTGGAGAACCTGTCCACTGGTCTACCAGCCTCAGGAGAGCTCTGGGGCTTTCGGCAGCAAGCAGCTGCTGTGTCTGGAGAAGGACCAGCCTAAGATGCAGCTTCACTGCAAAGAGGAAGCTGGCATTCCTGACGCCATTGCTTTGGAGCAAATACTCAGCACAACGCTTGTGTATTTTTTAGCATCACACAGAACCAGTTCAGGGAAATAAGGACCCTGTGTCTCGAGCTTCCATGGCCTATTCCTTCAGTCATGCCTACACTAGGGATTTTCATCTTGTCTCCATGCTCCATGTTTACCTCTCCCTATTCACATCAGTGTAGATCACATTTGGTTCTATGCTGTGATTGCTTCAGTTTTGCCAAGTCTTAAGGTGATTTATGTTTTCGTGTATGTCTTATTTTGTACTCTTACAAAAAAAAAAATCTTTCATTTTGAGCGTCTACATTGGCACAAAGCATGCATCTTTGATAATTACCTTCAGACCCAGCCCCCAAAGCCATATCGTTTTTCTAATACTTGCCCTCACAGGTATGGCTACACAAAAGCCTGTGAGGGAGATACTGAGCAATTTTAGTAAAATGTTGCCTTTGTTGTGTGCAGAACATGTAGAATATGTCTTAGTATCCTTTTTTCATGGAAAATGGATTTTTTTCTCATATAATTTTCCTGGGTACAGTTTTCCTTCTTCCCTTTATCCCGCCCAGCTCCTCCCTACCTCCCCCTTCATCCAGATCCATTCCATTTCCATCTCTCATTAGAAAACAAACAGGCATAATTGGGCACATTCAGGGAGGTGTTTTCTTGGTGTCCTCCATCCCCTCTGACTATCACACTCTTTCTGCCTCCTCTTCTGCAGGGTTCCCTAAGGCCCAAAGGGAAGGAATAGATGGAGATATCCCATTTAGGACTGAGAGTGATCAGTTGGAGATGACAGTCACAGAGGAAGCGGAGAATGCAGGAGGTGTTCTGACATAGAACTGGGGATGAGACTGATTCCTGAGGACTTGATTCCCTGACCTGAGCAGCCTGTGGTTTCCCAGGGAATGTCTGCTGGAGTTTGAGTCTTGGAAAGTGGATACAGGTGGTGTATAAGAGACTGTGATGAACTCACTAACACCCTGATCCCCAGAGTGAAAGACTATATCCATCCTTTGTTCAGTGTTAACTTCCGTGTCTCTTGGATTGCACTGATAGGCAGGTCGACTGAATACTTCTGGGAGTTAGAAGCTGTGATCAGTTCAGCAGAGCCTACTGTGTCATTGTCCCCTGTGCTGAGCAAATCCCCACAGAGGTTGGCACGAGGCAGTTCTGTCTCAGGACTCGGGAAGGGATGTATACTCTTGGGAAGGTATTGTACGTTCCAAAGAATCCATCGGCCTTACTCAGAACCTGCCTCCCATCCCTGTCCCCAAATCTCCAAGGCTGAGCACATTCCAGAACTACGGTATGCCAGTTAGTCTGCCTTTGTCTGAGCTACCGATGAGCTCTCAGATGGTCCTGAGTGGCACAGAATCTTGAGTGGATCTCAATCAGACCTTGGCCTAGATAAATAATGTAACACTGTGTTCCCTGCCATGGACCAGGAAGCCTATGCTTTTGGGAAACTGGCATGGGCTAGAAGGGGATCCCCTTTGAAAATAGAAATTGACCTTGTTTGAACAGGAGTCATCACAGGTGGGAACACACTGGGATGGGGTTATGCTGGGTTAGGGTTGCTCCCACCCACTGACTGTTGTCCTCATCGTTTGAAAACAGGAATAGCCAAGGGAAGGCAAGATGGTGCAGGCAGGAGTGTGTGCACTGCCTCTTCGAGTGCAGATGCTGGTGATGGGCAGAGAAGCCAGTAAGGATTCTCCCGCAGAACTTCAGAGGACCATAGCAATTAGCAAGCTTTGACCCTGGGAGCCTCGAAGACACAGCTTGACTCAGAGCTTCTAGAAGACAAAACAGTGAGGAAATGTGCCCCTTTGTGCTTAGACACAGGCAGAGGGTGTGCGTCTCAGAGTTCAGCTATGACTTTCTCTTCCCTTTCTCTACCCCTACCCCTTTCCCCACTTTTCTTGACTTCTCTGTTCCTCCTTCTTCCCTCCTTTCTCTTGTTCTTCCTCATCACTTCCTCTACCTCTACCTTCTCCTTATTCTTCTTCCTCTCCTTCTCAACCCCTCTTCCCCTCCCTACTCCTTGACCTGACCTGGTTACTGTCTCTTACGTCAAAGATGTGGGACCGCTATAGACGCTGGTCCCTCCAAACGGCTTTGTGCTAAACTCCTCAACTCTGGGTCGCTGGTTGAAGAAAAGATTCTTGCTGGGCTCATGTTACCCAGAATCCTCTGGGCTGGTAGCCAGAGCTCCTGGACATTCACAATACCCTCTATTTGACTGAGTAATCAAATTGGCCGACTGTGCCTGTCCTCACACACAGAGTCATGTGACTTTGGTGTTCACCATCTCCCCTCAGGCAGGAGAAGATGACAGTTCTTCAGACCAACAGCTGTCAGCCTGCCATCTCCTTCCTTCTTGTGTTTTACCCTTCAACCCTCAGGAAACCCTCATTTGTCCAACTGCTGGGTTCAGAAGGTTTCTGCGCTGGAGTAAACTGTGTAGCGATTACGATACAGCTTCCTAGTTTTTCAGTCCTACACAACCGAGCCCATGGTGAGCACCATAGTCCCCAGGGAGGTTGAAGGGGTGGCTCAGTCATATCTTAATCTGAGCCCTTTTAATTGTGTTTGTCACATTCTTTGCCTCCTTGCATAGACCCTCCTCCTGCTCTCTTTATTCACGTGCAGAAACACCGCCTTGTGCTTCCTAACGGCCAGACCATCACTGGGTACTTACTAGCTCTCTCAGCCAGGTGACCTGTACCACAGCACCCTCCTGAGATGTGCCTGGGGTGGCAAGGTCCCTCACCTGACGGTTGTCCATACCAACAGAGGTGGAATCGGGGCCATAGCAGAATTCCAATTTTGTACCCCTACCTCCCGGGTGAGATGCCATGTAGGGCAGAGCCAGTCAGAACATCTAAAATTAGAACTGAGTATAGGTTTGTGAGACCCATAAGTGTAATTAAGGAAGTGGGTCACCATCCTGCCACTTCAGGGCTGACAGCAGGAGCCCAAAATGTGAGATTTTCAGACTGGAATTTAAAATAAACATGATGGAAAAACTAGGGAAAGTCTTCACTGAGCGCTCTAAAATTTGTTTTTTTTTTTTGTCGTTGTTTATTGTGTTTTATTAATTTGATTTATTTTGAGACAGGTCTCCTGCAGCATAGGCTGGCCTTGAGTTCACTATGTATCCAAGGAGGATTTGAACTCTTGGTCCCTCCGGTTTCCACCTTTTGAGCTAGGATTGCAGACATTCACCACTGTACCTGGGTTTTCAAAGTTGAGGGCTGGACTCAGCCTCACAGGACTCAACCAGCTGAGTTCTATTCCTAGTCCCATCTCTGTGATTCTTCTGTGAGGCAGGAACTGGTACTGAGCACTCTGTTCAAAGCCCTTGGCATCTCCATCAGTGTATGGATAGCAAACACAGGGGCTGCCCTTGCCACTGTCCACCCCAGTGGGCCTGCCCTTGGCATCTCTGTCAGTGTATGGACAGCAAACTCACAGGCTATCCTCCCCAATATCATGACTCCTTCTGACCCTGCTCTTGGTGACCCAGACAAAGAAGGAAGAAGACTCTGCTCAGAGAATCTCTCAGGGAGAAGGGACCCTGGCTGAGGCCTGGAGAGAGGCCAGGGAGGCCCCAGAAGCCAGCTGATAGTCATCACCTCAGCCCTACCTCCTTACCTGACTTCAGCCCTTCCTCCCACAGAACCTGGCTTGTCAGGGTGTCCTCTCTCACCAGACTGAGAACAAATTCGCAGAAGTACTGAAGACAGCCGCACAACTTGGAACTGCTCCCTCCAGACTCTACTTCATGATTGCTACACAGTGCTTGCATGACCATTCCCTTTGTCTGTTACCCAACGAGGTCACTGCTCACTGCTACATCCACAGGGACAGTGGGGGAAAGCTGAAGGGACAGGTGTCTTGGTGATCTCAGCTGGCTCCTGGGGAAGGCAGGAACATCTTTCCCCCTTGCTCCAATCACTAAATCTACTGCATACTCTTGGTGAGCAGGTTTCCCTCCATACTCCATGGATAACATCCATGATTCTGGAGTGCTAGAGGCCCAGGAACTGCTGAATGACAGAGTGTGAATGGGGAGCCTCCTTCCAGTGTTCTGCACCCATGCACAGGGAAAGTCTCTATGATTTGATATCTGAAGCATCCCAGTGAAGTGTTTTATTCCCTTCTATTTTTTTGCAGTCACGGTTTTAAAAAGTACTTTATGATAGAATTTTTAAAAACGCCTCAATTATATATCACCCAATAGTTCTTAATTACAGACTATCACATAATCATGTCATTATGGACTTTTAGAGATTCATATTATTTACTTCATGGTCCACAAAGAGCTGTTCTGGACTCTCTCACAATTGTGGAATTAGGAATGTAGGAAACACAGGCTATTTCTGCAATGGTTTGTGCCAATGTAGTTTGTCAGGTCACAGTGACTTGAGAAATGTTCTGGATCTTGAGTCGTCACCACACGGGGATGGAACACACAGACTGCCTATAGGATAGGAGCTCCTCCCTCCACATCTCAGCCAGGGAGAGAGGTCACATGTCAACATAAAAGCATGTTGTAAATGAATCACATGTTATTTAGAAGTCAACGCAGTTGCAGGGGAACTTTATTATTGCTTTTTAAATTGATGCTTTATTAGGTTAGAATATCATCAAAGCTTTCATGTACTGTGGTCAGAGCAGAACTAAGCCAGACTTGTAGCATACTTTCTGTATTCTGAATGGTGAACCTTCAAGACCCTCTTCTTTGTATTTTGAGAATCTAGAAGACTTGTGTGACAGACACTTCCTGAAGTTGGGAGTTAGAGACATTTTAAGATTCCAGAGTGTCAAATGTCACACACAGTAGGTGACTCAGCACAAAAATCCACACACAGGTGACTCAGCAGAAAACCCACACATGGGTGACTCAGCACAAAGCCCACACACAGGTGACTCAGCAGAAAATCCACACACGGGTGACTCAGCACAAAACCCATATACTGGTAACTCAGCACAAAACCCACACATAGGTGACTCAGCAGAAAATCCACACATGGGTGACTCAGCAGAAAATCCACACGTGGGTGACTCAGCACAAAACCCACACACAGGTGACTCAGCAGAAAATCCACACACGGGTGACTTGGCACAAAATCCACACACTGTGACTCAGCACCAAACTGGGACAAGTTCATTTTATTCCACTTCTCTCATAGAGGTTCACTCTCAGGGGGCAGGTCTCCTATTCCGTATTCTACTTTTAGAAGAACTCAGCGGCCTCAGAGGCAGCCATCCTGTCAGTAGTGGACCACATCGGGTCCTGATGGGACTGTCCGTTGCCTAAATCTCAGGCCCCCCTCAGCCCTCCGCATTACTTTTCCTCTGTGGAGGTCTTGCTACCTGTACTTTGTTGCAGGCTCCCTTACCTGGCAGGATTTACATCTGTGTAATCCCTGGGCCTCACAGCATGGTGTCAATGGTGCCGGTCTGTCACCTCAGTTCCATCAGAAGGATGGCGAAGAGCAGATCAGCTATGATTCTTGGGCTGAGGAGCAGGTGATGGCGAAGAGCAGATCAGCTATGATTCTTGGGCTGAGGAGCAGGTGATGGCGAAGAGCAGATCAGCTATGATTCTTGGGCTGAAGAGCAGGTGATGGCGAAGAGCAGATCAGCTATGATTCTTGGGCTGAAGAGCAGGTGACGGCGAAGAGCAGATCAGCTATGATTCTTGGGCTGACGAGCAGGTTCGCTGGACGTCTTAGTTAGTATTTCATTGCTGTGATCAAGGCATCTCTTGCCATAATCAAGGCAACTCTTACAAAAGAAAGCACTTAATTGGGGCTTGCTTACATTCAGAGGTTTAGTCCATTATTGCCATGGTGGGAGGCATGGCAGCATGCAGGCAGGCATGGTGCTATAGAGCCAGTTGAGAGTTCTACATCTGGATTGGCAGGCGGCAGGAAGAGTGACACAGGGCCCGCCTTCAGGATTTTGAACATCAAAGCTCACCCCCACTGACACCCATTCACCAACAAGCCCACACCTATTCCAACAAGGCCACAACTCTTGATAGAGCCACTCCCGGGTAACCAAGTCTCCAAATCTATGAGCCTAAGGTGCCATTCCTATTCACACCACCACAGTGGGTAAGAGAATTTAATGCATTAATGTGCGGATGCAAGTTCATATTTCTAGTAGTAACAGCATAAAAGAACAAGACAGCACTGCAAGTTGGGCGGTGGTGGCACACACCTTTAATCCTAGCACTCAGAAGGCAGAGGCAGGTGGATCTCTGAGAGTTTGAGGCCAGCCTGGTCTACAAGAGCGAGTTCCAGGACAGGCCCCAAAGTCACAGTTTTTCTGTCTCGAAAAACAAAACAAACAAAAAAAGCGCAGCAGGGAGATAGACATCGGAGGATCCCTGGGGCTTGCTTGCCAGCTACTGTAGTCCACTACTGAGCTCTGGATTCACTGAGAGACATTGCTTCACATACACATGAACACTGTTGCTCTCACGCAAACACGGCTCTTAACCACGGGGCTTGTCAGAACTTTTGATGTTTAAAAAGACACAATATAAACAGATTGCAGGATGCCCTTATTCTATAAAGTGAGGAATGGAAATGCGTTGAAATGTCAGCGGAGTAAATCACTGTGCACAGCGGGAGCTTCATGGCTCACAGGTGAGAGAGAAAATCTGCCTTAGGTCCAAGCCCCCGGCAGCCCGGCTTGCCTCTCAGGGGAGCTGGTCCAGGTTCAAGTCTCTGATTTGGGGCTGGGCCCGGGGGGGGTGGGGGCGGGCGGGCGGTTCCAGGCAGCACGATGGAAAATTAGGAACCCAAACCCAATGCAGGATTGGGGGATGCCAGTTCACCTTGGGAGCACAGTACCAGGGTCTTCACTCACCAGGGCATTAGATAAAGAAATGGGTGTGATTAAAGAGAAAGGTCGAGAGCTTTAATTACACAAATTTATGACAGCTGGACAGTAAATGCCCAGTCACAGAGACTCAGTGCCATGCTTATGATTTCGTGGAGGTCCAAATGGAGCCAAGCCCCAAGGTTCGTGCACATGGCCCATGTATACAATCTCTACTCACGACCTATGAACATCATCTGGCTACAAGGCACATGCTCGTGATCCATGCACATGATCTAGACTCATGTCTAGACCCATGCGCATGACCCATGTAAAAATTTATTCCTTTTCTCTCAGCATCTGGAGATTTTTGTTTTTGTTTTGTTTTCCAGCCCCATAATGGAGGGACTCAGGAAGAAAAAGAGTGGTATCGTTTTCAGTTCTCCTGGATCTGCAGGCAGTGGTGTGTTTCTTGAGGTGTCTGTAACTTGTATGCTACATATATGTGTGTGTGTGTATATACACACACACACACACACACACACACACATATGCATCACTCCAGACTGCAGCTGGAGAGATGACTCAGCGGTAGAGAGCACTGGGGACCTAGGTTCAATTCCCAGCACCCACAGGGCAGCTCATACCTGTGTATAACTCCACTTCCATTTTCCAGGAGGAACTGTGTGGTAACCTTGCTGCCAGGGCATATTTTTTGTGGAAAAAAGAAATCCAAGCCTATCTGCCCTGGACAAAGTGGATGGTAGCTGGTGCCAGCCTTTCCCTTCACGCTCACTCACCCAAAACCTGCTGTGTAAATGCCCGCCCTGTGAATCCTGACCTTGAGAATCCATCCATAGATTTAGCCACTTATTTAAAAGGAACCTAAAAACGGGGCGAAGAAACACCCTGTGCTTTGCTTGCAGTGGTTTCTTTCTGCAAGCACCATCTTCCCTTGGCAGAGATGAACATAAAAGCACAGCAGACTGCAGCTGGAGAGATGACTCAGCGGTGGAGAGCACTGGGGACCCAGGTTCAATTCCCAGCACCCACAGGGCAGCTCATACCTGTGTGTAACTCCACTTCCAGGGCTTCTGACACCCCCACACAGAAAGACCTACATGCAGGCAAACACCAGTGAACATAAAATAAAAAAAATAAATCTATAAAACTACACCAGGCACAAACCTCTTATCAAGAACCCTGCCTAAGTAAATATTGGAAAGCCATGTGATGCTGAGAGATTATATTTGTCATGTGCTACAAGCCTAAATTCCATTCCTATGAGCCACAAAGGCCTGCAAGGCAGGTTTGCAAGCAAGGGGTGATACCAAACAGTGCAGTCGACACCCTAAGAAGTGGGGGGGCACCCACAGGAAGAAGGATACTTCTCTTATGAAACATACAGCAGCTTGCTACGTCACGAGTGTGGTCAGTCCTTGAGACTAGAGCTCTCCACACCCTAACTGGTCAACAGGCATTATGTGTGTGTGTGTGTGGGGGGGGGATAAAGGTGCACAAACACAAGACCTCAATTTTTAAAAAGGAAAAAGAAGCATAAAGACTGGGAAGGAAGCAAAAATCAGTAACGGTGGCACGAATATTCCAACAAATTGGGGGCGAGTGCCAAGACAACCCTGAAGGCTCCTGGGTAAAGCCATAGTGGGATAGGTCAAGCAGTGGAGCCGCAATGGAACCCACAGAAAATGAGGCTTGAGGACTAATTGGGGCGATGGCAGTTTGTTACTAGGTCAATGGTGAAATGAGCATGGGCTGTTCCCTTAAAACAGAGACTAAGGATTCTCATTAGCTATAGAGAACATGTTTTAGTATACTTATGTCATGTACACACACAAACAAAAGCAAACCAAACAAAACAAAACCTAAAACATGTCTAACTTTAGGATTAGGATTTAGGGTCTAAAAACTTGCTTGGAATGATACTTGGTGGTAGAGTGTTTATCTAGTATGTATGAGGTCCCACCATTTAACTAACTCCCAGTGCTAGAAAATAAGATAAAATAAAATAAGATCTAAAAGCACCTAAGTACCCAATGACAGCTCTGTGTAGTCAGGCAGAATACGGATTTACAAAATGCCAGTGAATAGAGTCTAAAGCATTTGGGAGAGTCAGATAATTGAGCAAGTTCATCCTTTGCTCGTTGTGGGCATTGACACACGTTTACAGGGTGGTTCCGGATCCCTGTTAGTAGGTAAAAGTGCAAGTGACTGCCCAGATGTGACCACAGGTCAGACAGTAATTGCACAAAGGAATTGCAATTTAAACCCACCTAGACCCCAAATCAAAATACTTGTTCGCTGACTTGCAAACCAGATGTAAGCGTACATGGTCACTGGGACTAATATTCCTAATAAAGCATCCTTTTTAAACAAAACTGAAAATCGATGACAGGAGAAGTTTCAAAATTGACGCCAGCCTTTTGAGAAACTGGAAATAGATCTTCCTGTCAAAGATGAGCACGCTCGGCGCTGTCTAGACTGCACCGGGAGCAAAATTATCCGATTTTCATTTCCTCAATTTCACTTCACAGCAGCGGGACGTGAGAGTATTGATTCATCCGCTGAGACAAAAAGCAGAAGGGCTCTCCACCACAGCAGGGTCAGGCGGGTTTGTGGGTGTCTAATTATATCCAGAGAGTGTGTATAAATCTTCCCTGGTCGTTACGGGAGCCACGAGTAGAGTCTGAAGGCATCATTAGAACCCGTCAGCCTCCCGTTCATCCCCCTTTGTTTTATGGGAGGTCATAGATGCTAGAGTTAATATTATCATGCTTCACAGATTTTCAAATTTGTATCGGAAATAAGATTTGCTGCATGAGGAGACTGGCGTGCTTCTGTGTTTGCACAAGCAACCCGCTAAATATGCATCCCAGCTGTTTCTGCACACGTGTACCGCTGACCAGAGGAACTTTTTGAAGATACAGAGCAAAACTGCACACACAAGTGTCGACTAGAGGAACTGCATTCATGCTGTAGATCAGAGGACCCTGATGTGCTGTAGGGACTCAAGGAAACATGCCATCAGTGTAGACCAGAGGAACCGCCCACAGTGTAGATGAGAAGAACCATGTTCCTGCTGGAGACCAGAGGAGCCATAAACATGGTATAGATCAGAGGAACCTCACACAGGTAGACAGAACCATGTGTAGGCCTGCACCTACCTGGGGCCCATAAAAAGGCCACTGCTTTTGTTAGCACTTTGGCACATAAACTACTTACATCAGCAAATGTACCCACTTTTCTGACTATATCATTTGGTCTAATATTCCACTAGAAAGAAAGGTTTTCTGCAAAATAATACCTAGTAGTCATAAAGAATAATCAAATAATCAGGGTAAGTAGCACTGCAATAAACATGTCAGCATGGTGCTTGTTTAATGTTGGAATCTATTTTTCAATTGCTGTTCTAACTTCTGATAAAGTATAATAATATTATATTGCATTTGTATTACAAAATAAGTGTGTGTGTGTGTGTGTGTGTGTGTGTATGTTACATTTGCTCCTGTGTGTATTTGTGCATGTATACGTGTGCACGTGGAGGCCAAAGGTCAGGTGTTCTCCTCAATCTTCACCTCGTCTTTTTGAGACAGGGTCTCTCTTTGATCGTAGAATTCACCGATTCTGCTAGACTGGCTGGCCAATGAGTTCTAGGGATCCTCCTGTCTCTGCCTTTTCCATATAGCACTGGGGCTACAGACACAGTGCTATGTCTTGCTTTTTATACGTGCACTAGAGGTCTGAGCTTACATCCACAGGCTTTCCTGGCAAGCACTTTACCTACAAAACCATCTCCACGGCCCCCACAGGATTGTCATTTTAAGAGAGAAGACCAGACACGAAGCATCATCACAACGAAGAAATACGACGAACTTCTCACCTCTAAACTGTCCAAGTCTGAGCATTAATGTGTGGAGTGTGAAAGAGCTGGTGACTGTCCCAGGAACCAATAGATAAACCTGGAATTTACATTTTTATTGCTCAAAAATAGTATAGTACATCGGGTTTTGCTGCCTCTGTTTCCCTCCAACACGCGTGCAAACACAGGACTGTGCTCTACTGACCGCTTGCACTCAGCTTTATTCACTCCTGGACATTTTTCCAAGTCAGCAATTGCAGATTGACATCACTCTTTTTAATAGCTGAATGGTATGGATGCTTTCTAATTTATTTAACAGATTTCCTTTGATGAACATTCGGGTCGATTCCAATTTCCTCTAATATAAATAATGTTGTAATGAACATCATTGTGCTTCTATCTTTTTTGACTTATCTAATTCTTCCCATTAAATACGGCTGAGCCACACTTGATGGCAGAATGCAAACTTGTTTACAGTTTTGATCATCTTGACGCTGGGCAAATCCTCCAGAAGCCCTGGTGTTTGCTTCCAACCTGACTGACAGGAAGGGCTTATTAGTTTCGTCTTTTCTTTCAGGTTAACAAGGGACAAACAATTTCCAAGTCAGTTTTATGTGTGGTTCTCTCATTGCTAGTCACGTTAAACACCTTTTCATAGTGTCCTATTCATAGGTGAATGGCCTGCCCCTTTGCTTTCTTTGTTCTTGGCAATAACAAAGTTAGCTGGTGTTTCTCACCACTGAGGCCTTTCTTGTTCAGTTCATATTTTGTCATTTTAACTAGTTTTTTCTGACGCCAGATTTATGATGGAATGGGTCACTTGGAGGTGCTGTGGGAATCTTAGCCCTCCCTTCCTCTTCTTTGCTCTCTGGCTCCTGGAGTCCATGTTTTGCGCTGTTCTTTGTTTTAGACATGACGGATGAGGAGTCTCACCACAAGACCGGGTCCTCGTATGTTCATCCTAAGGCCTCACTGCAGGTCCAAAGGCACACATTCCCACCATGTGCAGGTGCACCACTGGCCCCGAGTGGTGGGGCAATCAATCATGGACTCGGACTCCAAAACTATCCATCTCTTGTTAGCTACACCAACCATTTTGCCATAGTTACGGAGAGCTGACTGGGCACTCTTGGCTGTTCAGACTCAATGCTAGGAATGACATCTGCTCATGGGGCAATCATGTACAAGCTATTCCTCCTTAGAAATAAATGCTTCTCAGGATGGGTCCATTCAGTTGCTTTAGAATGGGTCATTAGCCGGGCGGTGGTGGCGCACGCCTTTAATCCCAGCACTCGGGAGGCAGAGGCAGGTGGATCTCTGTGAGTTCGAGGCCAGCCTGGTCTACAAGAGCTAGTTCCAGGACAGGCTCTAAAAAAAAAAAAAAAAAAAAAAAAAAAAAAAAAGAAAAAAAAAAAAAAAAAATAGAATGGGTCATTATTTTTAGATGCTGACATTTCAACTTTCTCTTTTCTTCATCTTGATCATTGTGGTTTAGTGTTTTATGTAAATAGGCATTGTATATTTTTGCCATTTAAAGCATATGCATTATGCTCTAAAATAAGGGGGAATATAAAAAATTCAAAAAAGAGTCTTGCATTTCTCCAGTGTGTCACTGTGGCTGAAGACACTGACCCAGGTCACAGCTGGTACCTGTTCACATTCCCTGTCTGCCTGTCAGATGAAAGCTTTTATCGCACGGGTTCCACTTTCTGTTTTGATGGAGTCTTCGTTATGATAATTCCCCTGTAAGTCTGTAGTGGGGTTTTAAGAGATAATGTGTCTACAGTGTGTGGTTAGATCAGGGAAGGTAAATGGAGCTCCATCAACACAGTAAAAGGTTGTTAAAAAAAAAAAAATAAAGGGTTGGTAGGCTGTGCTCTGTTGCCTCCTCGGTCCTTACCGGAATTTGTGCTTGTCAGCAAAGAGAAAAGTCGGGGTCCTTTTCTCAGGCCTCCGTCTGCCACTATTAAAGGAGGAGCCTTCTTTGTACCGAGAATGAGCTCTTCAGCAAGGCTGACCTCCTCCACGTGATGGTCCCTGTATTGAGAAGGAGCCCTGCGGCGGGGCTGACGTCCTCCGTGGGATGGTCCCGTTCTGAGGAGCCCTGCGGCGGGGCTGACGTCCTCCGTGGGATGGTCCCGTTCTGAGGAGCCCTGCGGCGGGGCTGACGTCCTCCGTGGGATGGTCCCGTTCTGAGGAGCCCTGCGGCGGGGCTGGTCATCTTCCTTTAAGTTGCGCTCTCAGTTCCAGGTTCTGAATAATCCCTGAAATTGTACTCTGTGAAAAACCCTCAGTGGAATCTTATAACAAACAAACACAACAGAGACATTAGTATGGGAAAAGGAAAACGTTCAAATACCTAAACGAAGGCAGAAGATGGGTTTAAAAAAAAAAAAAATAAGGAGGACAAAGATTCTTTGTAGAAAGTTAAGTCCAAACATGTAAGTGACGAGACCAAGGACAGGTCTCCTGACACCATTGTGGTTCGGGATCATGTCTGTGGGGTGGCTGCTTTAGCTTTGTGCAGCTAAACCTACTTAAAAATAGTAGCTACATTCAGTAATATAAACACAAGAGTGGAAAGATCCGATAATGTAAAAAAAAAAAAATAGACCGTAACAGTCACAGACAAAATTAAACACTAAACACTGATAATTTCATTAAGAAGATACATAGCTAGGCACAGCAGCACACACATTTGATCCCAGTCCCTGAGAGGCAGAAGCAGGTGAATCTCCCTAGGGTCAACCTGGTCTACTGAGCAAATTCCAGGCCAGTCAGGGCAAAAATCTAGAGACCTATCAATACCCCAAAACCAAGCAAATGAGCAGAAGGAGGCAGGTACATTGTGAAGACCCTACCCCATTTCCTAATCGTCAGCCCCTACCACTCCAGCAGGTCTATGTCTACCCTTCCTTTATAACTCCCCTAGCAGAAGTAAGTATTCACTTCCAATGTCACCGTCTCTCTTCAGTGATACTTCTTTCTTCTGCCTCTACTATGCAGCACTTGGCCCTCAAGGGACAGAGACGCTGCCCAACTGTACCCACTGCTGTCATTAACACTTCAGGGATATATATGCACGGTGTCTGCTCTTATTTACTGGTGCCCGAGGACAGAGGACCCGAAGAAGAAGCACAACCACACAGTTGGAGATGAGCTATTTGATACATGTAGAACAAGCAAAGCTAGAAACATGAGTGCCTGAGGCCTGTCATACCCAGAAGAATCTGCTCTACACACGATCTATGACTTTTACTTGTGGGGAAGGGGTATGATGTAGATGTCTCATGTGTGACTGAGTACTCCAAAGGGACTTATTCTCTGCGCCTTGACCAGCTGTCAACTTCTGCATTAACTGATGACTACAACACACGAGTTGCACTAATTTATGGGTGTGGAAAGAGGTCAGTTTTGCTAGCATATTAATTTAGCAAAATAATAGTATTAGACTAATCCCTGGAGCTTATGAACCCCTCAACCATGGGTTCTGGGACAGGCTTAGAATCAGGAATGTGTTTCTTCCTGTGTATTGGGTCTTAAATCCAACCAGAAAATAGTTGGTTACCCCCATATCATTTGTGCCATTATTATACCGATGGACACATCTTGCTTGTTGGTCAGTTAATGTTGCAGCTCACAGAACTGAAATCTAGATAAGACTGTTGATCCCCCTCACCAGCAGCCTGCATAACATCCTCTAATGCTGTGAAAGAGAGCCAGCATGGAGAAGCTTCCTGGTGGGTACCAACTTCATTTCTCCTCATCCTGTGACTAAAGGACATAATGTCTTCAGGTATAAGTTCTTATCATCATGTCCTGGGGGCAATAGCTCATATTATTATGTGGTTTCTAGGGTATCCCAGACCAACAATTTGAGTGTGGGGTATTTAGTACACAATCCTAGTATTTTTATTTAGGCTACGTATGGCTTCCACGAAGATTTGATAATCATCATTACACACACACACACACACACACACACACACACACACACACACACACTTTTTTAAAAAAAGAAATGAATTTGAAAATGAAGAGAAGAGCAGAAACTGTTAACAGAAGGAATGAAACCAGAGTTGCTATACTGCAAGAAAGCACATTTGTGACATTCCAGAAAAGGCCAAGTTCTGGGGACCAAGAACATGTCCAATATGAGCAGAGGGATAGAGAGAAGGGATTACTCTGGGATGGTAAGGTATACTGCATCCTGGTTACCTTAATTTATATAGTAGTAAAAACTCAGAACTATATGCTAAAGGAGCAAAGATTATGAATGTTAATTTGAAAGAAACACAGATATCTTCTTCCTGGTGTGTTCTTTTCCTTGTATGGAAATGATTTTTTTTTTTTTTGTAAAAATGGGAACTCTAATATTGCACGGCTCAAGGTTTTAACACAAGACTTTCTGACAGTAACCAATGCTACAATAACCTATGTAAGTAATACATACCCTGGAAATACAGTCATTTCAAATGCAACCACAGCTCTCCTTAGAAGAGAGAAAGGGGGGCTCCTTTGTAGCTGGAGATCTGAAGGAACAAAGGATGTGAGATGTTTGTGGGGGGGGGGGAGGCTGGCAATGCCTATACATGAGAGTTAGGATGGACAGCCCCACAGTGCGCACGGAGGCACAGGCACAGATAATAAAGTAACTGTGGCAAAGGCTGGGAGGATCACCCCTGTGGGGAGAAATCACAGTGGGAACAGGGTCAGGCTCTGTGGGTTTCTTAATAATCCTTGCAGAACTGTTTTCTAAATTTGTGCATCTTAATGAGTAAATAGAAAATCACTTCTAATAATTAAAAGAATAGCATGTGGCATAGGATACAAACACCAAATTTATTTAATAAACCAAATTAGCAACAGTAGTTAGGGGGAGTGAGGCCTGAAATACCACTCATTTTCTTTCCTTTGCTGTTTTATAGCATTTGATTTTAAAACAGCTTGTATGGTACACTTTAGTTATTATTAGTACATGTCTTTTCTCCTCATAACAAAAATTAGCATCTCTTGATGCTTATAGGACAGGAGAGGAATGTCACACTTAGACCCAACCCTTGCCATCCTCTTAAAGGTCAGAAATAGCAATGGGAGAATCCCTCATGCCTCTATTCCAAAGAGGTTTCCAGTAATTTGGAGGATCTTTCCAAATGGGGCAAAGTCCAGCGTTATTTGCATATAGATAAGCTGATTCTGGGCATAATCAGTGAGTCTATTTGTATTTTAGTTTATAATTAAAACGTCTTTCAAGTGATTTAGCCAGACCCATTTTAGTGGGTAGATGTAAATCATGGTACTGAATGATAAACCGACAAGCGAAAGAATCTATGGAGTGGGGTTCCTGGGTGTGACTCTGTGTGTCCAGGGATACATGGGGAGGCCAGAGTAAGTTCTACATGCTTCTTCTTACCTACTGACTTTACTTATTTATCTATTTATTTTGAGACAGTGTCGTTCACTGAGTCTGGAACTCACCGATTCAGCTAGGCTATCTTTGCAACAAGCACCAGCAACCCCCCTGTCTCTGGCCCCGCCCCCCTGTGCAGGTATTGGGGGCAGATACCACCATGTTCTGTTATTTATGTGGGTGTTAGGAATCCAAGCTTAGGCCCTCAGGTTTGCGTTGCATGTGCTTTACTCACCGAGTCAAATCTATGGCCCCAGGAATAAGTCCTTAATAAAATTACACTTCTGTAAAGATTAATTCATCTAATTTAAAGAATGTATTTTTTTCACAAGTATTTTATTTTTGATATCAAATTTTTACCATTGACTCTAGTGTTTGTAATTTCATACTCTGGAGAATGATACTGTATAGCTTTAAAAATACTTAATGGTTAGCCTTTTGTTTACATTATATAGACTGAGCATGTTTTCTTTAGGAATATATATATATACATATACATATACATATATGCATGTAACAACATTTCATGAAAGGAAAGGCCATGAATTTGAAAGAAAACAAGAAGGAGTATATGGGAGGGTTTATATGGATAAAGAGGAGGAAAATGATATGATTATATTATAATCTAAAAAAATAATATTAACAAAAATCCTTTGTCTCATATATTAAATGAGACTAAAATACTAAATGGGAGAGATGGTTCAGCAGTTAAGAGCATTCACCCCTCTTCTAAAGGACCTGAGTTCAATTCTCAGCACCCACATAAGGGCTCAAAACTGTCTCCAACTCTATTCCTAGGGCTCTGACACCCTCTTCTTGCCTCCTCAAGCACCAGGCAGGCACTGATACACATGAAGTAAAAACACACATCCACATAAAATAGAAAACAAATCCTCAAAGACATAGACCGTAGATTAGGTAATTTCTAGTTGGAAAGCAGCTTGTTGGTCTCCAATCTTTTTTAATCACATGCTCTGGGGCGACTTTATGAGTAAGCAGGCTCCTGTCACCTGATCTGACCACAGTCAGAACAACTGTCACCTGCATAGCTACTGCGTGACCACAGTCAGAACAGAGAGCATGCATGCTGTGTCTCCAGCTCTGACGTTAAGTGTTTGGAGGTCCCTCACGTTTGTTTTAATTTTAAAGGTGGCTGGAAAACTCACAAAAGACATGGTGACACAGACCTCTAATCTTGGTGTAAGGGAGGCTGAGGCAGGAGGTTTTAGAATACAAAGAAACCTTGAGCTACGTATCAAGACTTTATCTCAAAACATATATGAACAGAGAGACTTGAACACAGGTTTAGAGAAAATACATTTTCCACAACAAAAGGTATCAGAATCTCTGGGTGATCCCAGAACTTGGAACCACTGCACTGCAGAGCCAACCATGACTCAGACTAGAGCCAGGAGCATGCGCTGAGATGAAGCAGTTTCCCCAGGACTATGGTGGCCTGGGCATCAGATAGCTGGATATATGTGAGAAAGAGAAGACCATGAAGGAAGATGAAGAAGGATGCCCAGTAACTTAGAATCCTGCTGAGTACGGAGAACAGAAATCCTGGTCTGAACCAAAGAGCCCTGCCTCAGACAAACGAGCCAAAAACAGGGATGGGTGAAGTTTTGGAAAATAAGTCTTTGCTTATTTTTATAAAACATTAGGGATTAAAACTAGAGCTTTGTATATACTAGATAATCATTCTACTACTAAACCATATCCCAACCCTTTCCTTTCCTTTTCCTTTCTCTTTTTGAAAGGACGATCTTCCTACATTGCCCAGGCTAGCCATAAACCCTCTGTATCCCAGGCAGGGCTTGAGTTTGAGAGGCTCCTACCTCAGCACCCTAAGTAACTGGGCTTATAGGTCTGCGATCTTGGGCCCTGCTTGGGTATTTCAGGTTGTTTTTTAATTGTTTATGAAAAGAACACCTAACTGTGCATAAAGAAAGCGCAGGGTGCAGGGAAGATGGGCACAAGTTTTAGAGTTTCCTACAGTTCCCTCACTTCCGGGATCCCACAGTCACATGCTCTCATAGCAGCAGTCCGTAGACTTAGGTATGTCAGCGGGAGATTCAGGCGCAGAGACACAGGGTGGAAAGGTGGGTCCGTGACCTCCATCCTTCAGTGTAAAGCTGGAATCCACGCCTGTGTGGAGGGGGCATGCCTGTAGCTGTTTCCAGCTGTGGGAAGTCATTCTTCAGGTCCCCGAGGATGCCCCCAGCACCTGGAACAGACCACGATCCTACTAATCAAGCTAATCACCAGCAGCCATCAGAGAAAAGGAAGAAAACACGCTGATCCAGATGACAACGTCTTTAAAAGGGGGGTGGGGGTCATGAAGACTGTTGTACATGGACACAAGGCTCGTTTATGTCTGCTAATGAAACAAGGATTCAGAAACCGTCTTCTGGCTGCACAGCTATAACTCAAGGCCCTTAGCTTGCATCTGCATCCACGGCCTCTGAGGGTCTGCTAAGCCCACGGCACAGTGGGGAGAGGGGCAGGGGTTCATTCCATCTGGACCTGGGAGTGCATTAGCAGGCCACAGAAGAGCTGATTCATCCATCCCTATCCAGAGAAGAAGGACAGGCTTCCTGTCACTTGCTGTTCGGCCCCGACTATAGGCAGCCTCTCCTTGGAAGTGGGAGTTGAGACCTGCAGAGGTGATAGAAGCCCCTCCCCTTCTAGGTTGTGAAGGCCACCCTCCAGGATCTTAGGGACCCACACAGATAGTCAGCACGCCTGTGCCAGGGCACAGCTCGGATCTGGAGTCTTCCACCAGACAGGGGCTCGCATGCTATCTAGCCAGTTCACAGGTAGCTAGAACCTTTCCTACTGTGATTCAGGACTTTGCTATTGGGTTCACAGTTCTTTAACACTGTGGATCTGGACAAAGCACTGTGCTCCAGAGGGGCAAGTTCCTTGAGTGGGAAGGTCAGGGCCTGGATCCAGCTGGTCTGCCTGTCTCCTGCGGCTGTAGTGTCTCTTTACACCCCTGGAACCATCGGAGGGTAGGGCAGGACTGGTGTTGCTCAGTGGGACAGAAGCTGTCTAGACTCTTCCCTATTCCACAAGGTGCTTCAGCTGGTGTCTTCAGATGCACCCAGGCTCTCTGCGGTATTTTCTTTAAAGAAAGTCTTGGGAGCTGCTGTGGTCTGAAGACATCCCTCCAAAACTCACCTGTTAAAATGTAATCCCAACGTCATGATAGTAAGAGGGCTTTAGAATGTGAAGTCGTGAAGGCCTTAATTCGAGAATCGTAACCAATGTATCCCCTTATCACCATGTGAGGGTCAGGAAGAAGCGCCATCTACACTGCAGGGAATCTGGGGCTCCTACCTTGAACTTCATCCTCAGAATCCAAGTAAAAAGCCAGGCAATATAGCAGGATGTGCCTGAAATTTCAACACTGGGGAAGCAAAGACAGGAAGCTCCCAGGGTCATGCCATTCAGCCAGTCTAGCCCAATCAGTAAGTTCTGGGTTCAGCAAGAGACTCTGTCTCAAATTTTTATTTTTAGATTTTTTTTTCAATTTTTAAAAATTTTTTTATTGATTTTTTATTTAGCTCTACATTTTCCTCTGCTCCTCTCCCTGCCTCTCCCCTTCCCTTCAACCCTCTCCCAAGGTCCCCATGTTACCAATTTACTCAGGAGATTTTGTCTTTTTCTACTTCACATGAAGATTAGATCCATGTATGTCTCTCTTAGAGTCCTCATTGTTGTCTAGGTTCTCTGGGTTTGTGATTTATGGTTTTCTAGGTTTTCTTTGCTTTATGTTTCAAAACCACTTATGAGTGAGTACATGTGATAATTGTCTTTCTGTGTCTGAGTTACCTCACTCAAAATGATGTTTTATAGCTCCATCCATCTGCCTGCAAATTTCATAATGTCATTAGTTTTTTCTGTTGTGTAGTACTCCATTGAGCAAATATTGAACAATATTATTGGGCAAATAAATCAAGACACAGAATGCAGTCATATAAAAGGCCTAAAACTGCCATCTTTCCCATGAGAACTGGCAAATCCAATGGCAGTTGGTAAAGTACAATAGACACAGCACTGGGTGGGTGGAGCCTGTGACAGTGTAGACCCTAAGGTCGCTCTGCAGTGAGAGCATTCCCTCTCCCTCCCTCCCTTCCTTCCTTCCTTCCTTCCTTCCTTCCTTCCTTCCTTCCTTCCTTCCTTCCTTTTCTTCCTTTCTTCCTTCCTTCCTCCTTCTTTTCTTCATGCTGTGCACACACACACACAGAGGGGGGCAGGGGTTAACTCTGAGTCACTTCCCCCATCACTCTCTGCCTTATTTCGAAGAGACAGGTTGTCTTGCTGAGCTATTAACTCACCAATTGACTGGGCCAGCAGTTCTCAATCTGTGGGTAGCAACCCCATTTGGGGAGCAGTTGGGTCTAATGATCCTTTTTCAGGGGTCTCCTAAGACCATTGTAAAGCACAGATATTTACATTATGATTCATAACAGTAGCAAAATTACAGTTATGAATTACCAATGAAATAATTTATGGTTTGGGTTCACTGCAACATGAGGAACTGTATTAAAGGGTCACAGTACTAGGAAGGCTGAGAACCACTGGGCTATCCATCCAGTAAGACCCTGGGATCCTTCTGTGCTTTCCTGGGATTATAGAGAAGGCATGAGGCCAGCTTTTTGCACAGGTGCTATAGATCTCTGCTCTGGTCCTCTGAGTTAGGAAAAAAGGGCTTTACTCACTGAGCCACCTCCCCATCCCCAACTGTCTCTTTTCAATGACCCACTTATAAACACAGTGAGCCTACAGCTTGGGCTGAGCTGTCCACACTCACCAGGCAGCGTTAGACTCTATAGTCTGAATTCCAAAGCTATAGAAATCACACAGTGGGCTAGGAAGGGCTTAAGAGCACAGACACTCATATTCCAAGTAGACAGTGACCAGCCTAACTCACTAACTCACAGCACAGCACTCTGACGTAAAGTCCAGGTTTTCTCTTCTCAGCGTTCCTTATCTGGCAGGTGGCCAGTTTGGCAATGGCCATCAGGTGGAAAGGCCAGCTGTAGATTGCCCTCATCCACATCGTGGGCTGCTCTTACACAACTGCTGTCTCTTATACTGAGATTGTCTACTGGGGGAAGAAGATCCTGAAGAGATTCTCATTGTGTCCCAGTAGTACAGAAGATAAATAACATCTTCAGGCAAGGTAAACACATAGAGCCCTTCTACTATGGGATGGAACTGACTCACACTTAGGGGACATTTGTCTAGAGTCCTATCTTAAATTGCTCATATCTACACACCTTCTTTCCAATTGGGTCACATTGACCTCATAGGGCAACATCCAACTGAAAACAAACATTAGTACCCAAAAAGTGTTTTCTGTCCCCAAATGATGGCCATCAGTTCATTTCTGGAGCAAAATGGCTAGCACAATCTGTCAAATATCATGGAAAGACCTCTCTTTATTGTGGCTCCATTTTTGGTTATCCTCAGTGCTCCAAACAGTTGTCCAAAATGACTAGGTTAGCTAAGACCTGGGCAGCAGCCTTCAGCACCTAGGATCCCTTCAAGATGGCTGGCAACCCCTGGGTTCTAAACGCTGCCTCCTCTTGCCATTGTCCTTGGGATATGGCCACCCCTTCCCTGTCTCTGCTAAGCTCTAGCCTGAATCATCTTACCCACATTTGTGCACACTCCATGTTTAGTTTGGGCAGTGGATAACATTCTGAATGATCATAAAGAGCCATCACTCTCTTCAGAGACATCAGCTACTTCTCTAAGTGTCATCTTTTCTGGCTTTTTCCTGCTCTACAACCATTTCAGAATAACGGGGCAATGTGGCTATTTACAATGGAGAAAATAACTCTCGGTATTTAACACTCCTTACGATGCTTATAATTACTTTAGGTGCAAACCTGGAAAGCCAGGCGGAGCCCAAAACACCCCCCGGACACAGGAGAGTGTTCAAACAGGGGCCATAACCAACTTACAGGTTTTCAAAAGCTGAGGTTTGTCTAATAAGCAGATGCGGCGCACACAAATGTTTTGAAGCGTAATTACTATATGCAGAATGAAAAGGCTTAACACTTCTAACTAGCACATAATGAGCACGGCCATCAATAGCCCTCCTTATAAGGTTCTCTGTGCAGCCGAGCAGGACTGACTGCTGGGTTTGGTGTTTTGTGTCTGGGCTTTTCAGTCTATCGCAAATGAAAATATATAATTCCGGGCCGCTATTCCAATACATCACAGTCATTTTCGGCACTTTAGCTGTTTGTCTTTCTATTTCTTCTTACAAAATAAAAGTCATTTCCAGCAGGTTTTCAAGTATGTGTGAGGGCCTGCAATCTACCCATGCTTTTCTTTAATATTTCATCATTAAATAGCAAAATAACCTGATATGATCCTAATTTAGTGCCAATTACACTGCATTGATCAAAGTGACCTTTTCATACTAGAGCACGAAAATCAATCCTGCTGTACAGCAAATGTCAGGGGAGGGGAGCAACGTATAATCTGTGACAATCAAAACATTACTTACAAATGAAATCACCAGTGACCCGCGCGCCAAGGCAATTTCTGCATGATGGGAGCTGTTTGTGTTTGTGGCTCTGGTGGGGGATTTTTTTTGTTGTTGTTGCTGTTTCCCACCATCCGCCCTTAGACTTTAGTGATATTTCTCGGTTCCATTGGCCTTGGTGTATTCCTAGCAGGTGGGTGAGTGGGAGCCACAGAAAGCCCTCTAGTTCCCTGACTTGGTGTCAAACAAAGGAAGCCATCGTTTCCCTCATGGCTGGTTGATCAGTTGTCACTGCTACCCATAGGCTTGTCTTCCAGGTTAAGCATCTTCAGAGAATGGGTGTTGGGTAGAAGGAGAAGCATTTGGTAGACTCTGTGTGGGTCCCACTGAGGTCCAGATGAAAGGCCTGAGGATGGTATGACAGTCACACAAGACATCAGTGAGCATGTCCGTATGATCTGGTCACCCAGGCTCTGGGTGGTAGAGATTTTCAGAAGGTACACACAGCCCCTCTGTGTACTTGCCTGGTGGTGGTATGCAGGTGTGTATGATGTATATAGGAATGGTTTTCCCAAGCAGCCTCAGGAATACTCACTGTCTAGACCCCTGAAATAGCCTCTCTGCCTCTCTGGGTTTTATTCCCTCAGTAGTTAAGTGGAGCAAGAAAGTGGAGAAAGAGCTTTCACCCCACTGGTCCTGTCCTCAGATCCAAAGAACATAAGCCCCTGAAAACAGGAAAGACAGCACACGGCATTTTCACAATCCCAAGGAGGCAGGTGGGGGTTTTCACACCAGCCGTGCATTGGGAACCAGGTAACTTTGAAATGATTTAGATACAGTTAGGTCATCATGGACCTAACATGCTGGGCTGTTTGCTGTGCAAACCTAAGTGAATGCGGAGCTGCTGGCGTCAGTCCGCGTTCATTGGTCAGAGAAAGCAAACCCTCCGATCCGCAGCAAACATGGCCGCCATGCGCTGCCCCTGCTCAGAGGTGTGTTTTCAGGGTCCGAGTGTCCCTAAAAACAGCTTTTGCTCAAGATGAGGAGCAGCATTCCCAGCTCTTGTCTTCTACTTACCGATTTGTCAACCGTGAGAAGCTGAGGATGGATATTACTTGACCTTCAGAGACTCAGATCACAATCAATTCACAGCTGCCCGTGACCTCACTCTGGGGGATCACCCCTGGCTTCAGGGGACCCAACACTTTATGAGGGTACCAGGGTGGGCCTAGGAGTTCTGGCAAGAGGATCATGTGACTCGAGGATTGTGTGTTCTGTGCTAGAGAAGGCATCAGTGTGACATTGTCCGTGCCTGCTAAAATAAGAACCAACATCTAGTGGTACCTAGCTTCCTGACCATGCGACCCCTGCCTACAAGATCTTAATCCCCTCCCTCCACCAAACCCCTGCAAAGCCAGCTGTGATGTTTCCCTGGTGCTATGTGAACCACGGTAAGAATTAAGCAATATTCCAGTGCTGGGTAGGAACCGGATCCAATCCATTTCACAGTTATGCAGAATTCATTTCCAGTTTAATGTAAAAGAGCTGTGTGGGCAGATTGCTTAGGTGACTTCCTTTTCTATTTTTTTCCCTAACATTTTCCAATGCAATTTGCAGCTTAACAGCCACACTATAAATGACATGATTAAGTTTTATATATTTCTGTATATTTGATGTATTTACCCAAATGCAGCTGTCATTGCTTATACTGTTTCAGATGTTTAGAACACAATCAATTCTTTGGAGCGATCACCCTCTCCAAGGCAAGCTTTCTTTTTCCGTCTTCCTTTAAAATAGAATGCTTCGATACAAGCATGAAACAGCACCTCAAAACACAAAGGATGAGTCTGTGACCTTCAAGAGAAACAGTTTTTGCCTTCACAGGAATATGTGTGGCAACACAGAGCCACAGTGCAGACAAACCGTGAGAGCCTGAGCTTTCTCAGACTGCTGGTAGTGAAGTTGGTCTTAGGGTTCGGGACCACAGTCCATACTAGGAATGTCTGAATTTCCTGTTTTAAGCAGAGGTTTTAAGCCTGTATGACTTGATCACTAATCCTTAGGAGACAGGTTTGATGCAGTCTGGCCAATCTTAAATGTTGTGTTACAGATATTCAGTTGGAATGGCCACACTTCCATTTGAGTTGTTTGAAAGTAGAAACAATGAATTATTTGAGCAAAAGAAGCCTCATGCTAAAAATTCTGAACATATACAAAGATAATTCTTATACTTTTTTAAAAAAAGCAATAGCATAGAGGTAATTTTAGAAGAAATGAGACAGGATTGAGGGGGAGAGAGAGTAATTGGGGAAAAACAATAAATGACATTAAAAGTAGATTGAAATCTTTGTAGACTTCAGAGACTTCGTTATCGTTCCTATTTTTGAAATTCCAAATTTCTCTGCCCATGATTAAAATACACATTCTCAATTTATATCCCTGCAAGGCAAATTTCTACCTGGCTTGGTTTTCGTTTGCTTTATTTTTCCTTAGTGGGACATGAAATTTTCTTTTTATTTCACTTAATGTATCAGGTAGGTCATTTCTGGAAGGGAGAGATCCGGGTCATTTTGATACTTTTTATTATTGTACTATATAATCTTGGTAAGTGGTTTTGATTCTTGGTCTTTCTTATATGTAGATATTACCTGTAAAGTCAGCTGACCACTGTCTTGCTTTGAGTGCAAACACTGTATATCAGCAATACTGACAGGGATTTACTTTTCTGGGATCATCTTCCTTCTCGTGCGCTTGTTCTCTTAGGTGACCAAGCAACCTTCCTAAATTTAATTACCATTCATTGTGTCCCGCTAATCATTGTAGGAGCAATAAATCATACCCTAGTAAAGAAACCAAATTTTCTGGACCTGAAGATTGGAAAATTATTAACTTAATTTTTTTACAAATTGCACAGAAGATAATATCCGATAATCCATTAAGCACAACTTAATCAATGTCCTCCATCATAATGCTAAATGTGCTGATAAGGATGCGGGAGGAAGTAAGGCAGCCCCGTGAAGCTCACATTACTTAAAATGAATATCATGCTGATGGAACAAGCCAGGACATCATGTTATCTGCACTCACTGTAATTACACTATGATAGAGCAAAATCCATGGGAAAGCCGAAGCTCAGAGGGCCTAATGACTAGGTCAGAGGAGAGGTTTGCCAGAGAGAGTGGTTTCCTGGTTCTATAAGGGGTTCAGATCAAAATCGTAGCCACCATGGGAAAGTGTTGGTATTCCCTTTGCATTGTCTTTGATAGAAGCTGACCATAGGAACAGATGTATTTAAACAACCCAAGAACCCCATCTGATCATACGTTGGATAAATAATTGGTGTGAGATCCAATGTTTTTAGCAATTTGTCCCATGATCCTGATTCTGTTAGCCCAGTTAAATCTCTTATGCCAGCTACAATATTTTATTACATTGAAAATTAAGAGTTTTTTTTCTGTCATTTAGCTTTGTTTTCAGTGCTGGGGATTGAACCCAAAATCTTGTACACACTAGGCAGTTCTTGGACCACGGAGCTCTATCTCCAGGTTTCATTTTATTGTTTATTTTATCTTGGTCTTCCTCAGCTGCTATGACCAGCTGTAAACTCACTGTGTACCCTCCAGGTCTTGTATCTCTGACCCTCCAAACCCGGTCTCCCTCTAGCTTGGTTGGAATCTCCGGACTGTGCTGTCAGGCCTGGCTTCTGTATTGTTTGACTTCAAAGTGTGCAATATTTTCTCTTTGTATTTGCAGCATGTGGTTTTTCTAATATTATCCAGACACATTTATCCTGCTCCCCCTTGGTAGCTTTTGTTCTCACTGTAGAACACCAAGAACAACAGCTTACACACATGTGTGATTTGATAAAGCATTCCTCTCCACAAACTCACCCTGCTATACGATAACGTGGCGATTCTGAAACGTATTGACTCTGAACTTTTGTGGTTAAGTGATTTTAAACCTCATTTATGTGTGTCCACATATTCAAAATAAATGTATGTGGGAAGGTGTGTTTATGTGATTGTGTATACGTGTGTGTCAGATTACCATGTATAGATGAGATTAACTTACCTCCTTCCCGCCATTATACATTTAATTTTGTTTACTCATAAGATACATTTATTTAATTCCTGTAATTTCCTGATCAGGCGTTTTGGAAATGTAACTATCTTTTGAGTACAAACTACCACTGTATTAAAAACAATATTCTCATTAAATCACATGACATTGAAGGTTTTTATGTAGTAGAACATGAATATAAGGCAAATTAGTACCTATTGAAACTCCCAGGTTTTATGGCAAATATGAACCATGTTGATAACATGAAATGAACCCATTTGCCCCATCAGGACACAGCACACTGAAACAGTCTGCCTTTTCGTTAGAAAAAGGTCTTCCAGTTTGAACAGTGGACACTATATTGGAGTTCTATTCACTTAAGAAAATGGATCTAAATTGATGAACTAGCCATTTTACACTGACGGCTCCTTTTAAAGATGACTGCTGATCACTTGCCCCTCTGTAGCTGTAGCTGAGCCTGGGATGGCACACACACACACACACACACACACACACACACACAAAAACCCTCTTGCTGGTTGTCAGGTTGTCACAGCTATCCACTCATTCTTTAATTAACCATAATATAAAAAACAGTATCATTCACATCTAATTAGAAATAAACTTCCTAGAATGTGCACTCCATCCAAAGATGATGTCAGGGATCATTGTTTAACGGCCGCAATGACTAGCAAGGTTGATCTCTCTGCACACCTTGATCTCAAATCTAAAATTAGAGCACCCTTTTCTTGATTTATTTTTAAAAGAGAAATTATTCTGAGCTGCAAAGTATTCCTTTATGAGAGGTAATGGTGATGACGATCATCATGGAAACTGTTAGATCCTGGCTGATTTCATTAGAATTGGTGGGGGTTGGAGCATGCCTCCATTCTACAGAATTAAAACACGGTTTTCCACTCAGTGGAACAGATAATGAATACACAAACGCCCAGGAATCACGACGGTGTACACCTCCCAGCTCCATCAAATCATCGAGGAGCCTTTTAAATAATTTGCAAGCACATTTATCAAATATTTATTTCTCAAGTCATTTTCTGTAGCAAATCTTTTACAACCTAAAATGTTTTGGAGAGAAGTATCGCTTGTTTCTTTCCGTCTCAGGAAGAGGGCGGTTGCCATGTTATCATGAAACAGAAAATGAAAACAGAAATAAATAATATAGACCATCTCAGTCCAACAGGAAGCAGAAGCGTGGCAAGGATGCGTTTAACTCGCAGCATTCATTGGACGCCTAATAAATATAGGTTCTCAGGCAAATAGGTGGTCCTCTCACTGGGAGCTTCGGGTCAAGCAGGAAAAAGCTGGTATGTTCATGGGCACCCCGTGGTCCAGTGCGGCAGCCCCAGGCGCCAGGGGGCATACAGAGAATTATCAACCTACTGTGGATCTGATCTGGGCTGCAGCCAAGCTCTGGGGGATGTGGAGTGTAATGGAGGTTGTGGGGTAGGGGATGTGAAACAGTTGAAGGGCAGTAGATGGGCAAGGGGAAGCCCTTTGGGGAGGGAGAGCGAGGCGAACAGGGTCTCTCCAGCCTTGCTTGGAAAGTGTGCTCTGTTGGTAATTGCCATCTAATGCTGGGTTTTGTCCCAGCGTCCTGTTATTCACTGTGTCGCTACTGGATATCTGGCAACTGTGGGGAAGAATGCATTAAGCAGAAGTGAAAATACAGATTAGAAAACAGGCCCAGAGAACAAACGGAGTCAGGGTTGGCTCATACGACCAACGGCAGTTTGGTTTATGCAGTAGTGTGGCTTCTTACCCAGCCCCATCCGAGGAGCAGCAAGACTAATCATGTCTCAGGGGTGCAGAAATGCTAGGCACCCAAGACTGGGGTGCTTTCCAGCTGCAAGCAGGGAGAAGGGAGCCCTTACCCTGCAAGTGTTCTGCTTCACACCGATCCCACACACCTGGGTCTCACATGTCCAAACACGAGGTGCTAAATGCTCACCATCGAAACTCCCCGCTGAGCCTTGAATGCTGGGAGAAGGAGCTGCATAAATCCAAATCTTTAATTACTGTGCTGCACCTCACACAGGCCAACCCCATCTGAGTTCACAGAGCATGCAGACCCGAGGCTTGTAGGCAGAAGTAGACTTGTAGAGCAAAGCAGACTGCCCCTAGGGCCTGGCAGCTCACCAACAAGGCGGATTCAGAGAGTAAGGGCTACAAGCTCCCACCCTGCTACATCTGAGGAGTGGGGAAGGGCAAAGGTTGTCTCTGGGCTGAGGGTTCCAAGGCAAGGCTCCTCAGGACCATGCTTCTACAGCTCAGGGAAGAGAGAAACAGGGGCAGTGGGTATTGTTCAGGGCAGAGCCGTTATCCCCCAAGCACTCTCTGGGATGATATGTTGTTTGAGCCTAGAGAAGCATAGTCACAGTGATAATGAGTGTACTTACTTAAGCTGGATCCTTTGAGATGGAAAGCCCTTTGGAGGTCCATTTAAAACCAACTGGAGTGTCAACACACCTTGGAAGAGGTCAGTTCATCAGGCATATGCTGAACTCTGTTGCTTGGGTTACAGAAACAGGACACCACTCTGCAGCTCATTCTGCTCAATGCCCCCAAGGAGTCCCCAGGATGCATTCTAGCTCACAGAATCCTGTTTATTTGTTAAGTGGGATAAAAAGCATTGGAACTAATTTCCACTCAAAGGGACAATAGTTTATTTCTACTTTGCATGGGTCAACATTAATTGTTCTGAATATGGCGGCTCTGAGGGCTTGGGGCGTCTCCTGGGATATCTCCAGTTTGTACCTGAAGCTTACCTAGAAACTCAACTCGCTCAGGCCTCTCACTAGACCACTGAGAAAGAAAAGGCTCCTGTCTAAAGCCTCATTCAGAGACGGCTGGAATGACGGTTTTCATTTTCATGTGAGGAAACGTCAGAGCCCCTCCATCCACCACATGCTTCCATGTGGCAGTAACAGAGTGCTTCTCCCAAGAAAAGTGAGAGTAATTATGAGCCAGGAACTGCAGAGGCTCACATAGGGAGCCCCGGGGGCAGAGGAGGGGGATGGGATTTATAGCACGAATTGCAGGGGAGGAGTTGCAGGCCATGGCTAAGTTAGTAAAGTATTTTTGTAGGTTATTTTCTAAGAAAAAAATAATTTCACTGTAGCAGCTTTTTCTGCTGAGGGGAATGCGTGTATATAATTTTAAGACGGCAATGTGCATGTGTGCAATGGGCATCCTGCAGAGTTTTGTCCTGGCAACAGTGATCTTGTTTTCGCCCTCGGGTTTGTGCTTTTGCAAGGGGAGAGCTTGGGTGGAAAGCTGAGGTCTCCGGGCTCTGAGAGAGTGGGAGGGCGTTAGGAAACGTGGCTCGGCATGTCATGGCAGCAACTGTGCTGGAACAGGCAAGAACTAGACAGAGTACGAAAGCCTTGCAAAGACCCCATAAAGAGGATTGTAGTTCCTATTCTACACGACAGCCAGAAGCAACAACCCGTGCTGGTGTTCTAAGGACCCCTGAGATCCAGCGGATAGATGATCAGGTAGAAACTGAGCAATCTGCTGCCTGGGGGTGAATCAGCACAGGCTGTAGGTATAGGCTCCACAGAGAATGTGTGTTTGGAGAGCGCTGTAGACTAATACTTCCAGGGATCTTGGGTCGGTGATGTGGCCCAAGGTAGAAGAAGGTGTGTGTGTGTTGCAGGGGAGCTGAGAGGAACATGGGCTCATCTTGGGCACTTCCTGCTAGGGTGTGTCTATTTCCACACTGATCTAATTTAACCTTCACTCTCAAAGTGGAACAGGGAGGTACAGTTGGCCATTCCCCTTTACAGAGAGATCCATGAGTACAGGGTACTCATAGGTTCCCTGGGCAGGGACCCTTTGCAGCTTTGAACATATGGTCCACATGTGTGTACATGCCTTCCTCAATGGTGTTTTCATTGATGCTTACTCAGGGATAGCCGTAGGATGCTCTGTCTCTTTAACCTGCACCCCAATCTGTAATCTTCTGAAACCCCTCGCAGTCTCTCATCAGCCTCAGGCAGCCCACTAAGATCCTCCCTGAGTTCCTTCAGGCTCCAGCTTTATGGCAATCATGCTTGACCCATTATCCTCAAAACTCTAGTGAGGGTTTCCAGCCAACTCCCTGGCACCAAAGGACTATCCCAATGCCTTCTATCCTTTTCTTTGGAAGACTCCCTTGGAGGACAAGGTTTCTTGGTCTGTGCTCTAGTCAGTGCAGGCTGTGTAACAAAACACCCCAGTACGTACACTCAGATATTAATTTCTCACAGTTCACGTCAAAGTCAAGGCTCCAGGAAGCTGGTGGCATAACTCCTGGGCCACGTTCTAGGTTCTGAGTACAAAGAGCTATGATATCCAAGAAGTGGACAAGGTGGATGTCCAGCTCAGACCAAGGGTACACATGACATCCTGGTTCCTGTGGTTCCAGTTGTCCTAGGGAAGGGGCTATGGCCCCCACAATGCAGGGCAGATTGCTCTGCTCTTCTTGATCTACTCAAGTAAGGGCTATTTCTGGACCATTCTTTCAGACACACCCACACCATGTTTACCAAGTGCCTGCACAGTCCCCTTGCCTGAGAAGCAGACAGATAAGATTAATCACCTGCTGAATGTTCTCCCCTCCAGGCAAATTGGCTTTTCTTCTGTCTAATTCAAGACCTTCTTGCCCTTTGAAACTTTTCAGGCCTTTCCTGAGATGTTCCTGACCCTGTATAAATATCTTGCTATGTTGATGACGAGGCATCCGTGTCTCTTAACAGACTCCCCCAAACTGCAAGCACTTTGCATGTAGAAAGTCTGCATTCACAGAGCAGTTAGGACCGGAGCCCGCTCATAACACAGAGTGCATTTGGAAAATAGAAAGCAGCAAAGCACACTGTCTAGGCTGCTACAGATAACGGCCAGTGCAGTATCAAGGAAATGCTGTTCTTCAGTAAGAATGGCAATGGAGATAACAGAAGGATTGAGGGGACTTGTTGGGCCCCTATGGAGACCAGGGCTTGGACCTTAGCACCCACCTAACAAGCTGGGCATTCTGCACACCTGGAACCCGAACTCTTAGTCGGGGAAGAAACAGGAGGGTCCCTGGAGCTTGCTGATTCTTCAGCCTAGATGAAAAAGTGTGGGAAGAGACTTCCTCAAAGGACTAACTAATCAGAGGGGAGGAGAAAGGACAGCAGGTTCCCTCTTCTGCCTCTGAACAAGTGCACAGACATTCACATACATGCTTGCTTATACTCACAGATATAAATAAACAGGCGAATAAGTAAATAAATCAATCTCACAATGCCTTCATTTTGTGTGTGTGAATGTTTTGCCTGCATGTAAGGATTGCAGCTCATGTGTGCCCAGTGTTCAAGGATGTTGGAGAAGGCATCAGATCTCCTGGAACTGGAGTTAAGGACAGTTGTAAAACACCATGTGGGTGCTGGGAGCAGAACTCGGGTCCTCTGCTGTGGCATCAAGTGTTAGTAAGAGCTGAGACATTTCTCTAACCCCTTAAAGATGCTGTTATTAATTCTTAGAAAATTTTGTACAATGTATCTTGATCATGTTCACCTCAACTTCTCCCCTCAACTCTTACATAATTGTCCCCCTGCTCTCAAATTCATGCTTTCTTTTTCTTAATTTAATAACTCGATTTTGTGCTGTCCATATAATTCTGGGAGTGAGGCCATTCACTGGATTGTGGCCAACCTACCATGGGCCACATCCTTAAAAAAAACTGACTGTCCCTCCCCTAGAAACCACCAATCATCCATAGTTCCTCAGCTAAAAGGGTAGGGCTCACGAAGTCCTTTACACTCCATGCAAGCACACTGATTGACCTGCTTGTGTTAAGACAACCACAACTCCTGTGAACCTTAACAGAAAAATTTGAGAAGGATTGGCAGTAGATTGTAACCATTTCAGCATCCTGGGTTTCAGACGCCAACCAGTGGGAAAGCAAGGCTCGAGGACGTGAAGTCTCCACCCCATCTCCACTACCAGTGGCAGTGCAGGGCAAGCTCATGGGTGATTGTTTTCACGTGATGTGGTTACTGAATCCTAGGATATCAATGACAGGTGGCTTCTTAGCAGCTCAGGGATAGTGCGTGCTATAAACAAATGATTTCCCCTGTGTGTGGTGCGATAGCTTTCAGATCATCCCCTGGGAGATGATTTTTGCTGCCTGGGTACCCCAGGCTAGCCCAATGGTAACCCATACCTTGGGAAAATACCTGAGGCCTGAGCTAAATCACATATGCAGACAATGCAAAGGCCAGAGGCAAAGTCATGGTTTCTTATTGAGATATCTCTGTCTATACTACTTCTTATATCCATGGCAACAGAATGGCATGTCCTGACTTCTTGGTAAGTCTATGAATACTTCGGCAGATTTCACCCAATGCTCTTCTCTTGATTGATAATGGTCTGTAGTCTTCTCTGGTGGTATAGGAAGTCCTGGACCTATAATTAGTGTAAGGAAGGAAAGTCTTTGGCACTGTGTCCCAAAACTGTAGAGACATCTCTGGACCCCTCCCACATGGGAAAGTAAAGAGTCAAGAAGAGAGATGTGCTAGTGAATAGAACCATTGAGGAGGATCTGAACACAAACTTCTGGGGACCAGTAAGCTTGAACATGGTGTTAAAGGCTTCTTTGACAGCTGATAGTCTTTGGAGCAATTGATTGGACCATGAGTTGCTAGCCTGGACCATGACTGAAACCATGGTGGATTCCTACTCTGGCAGCATTATGGAGGGATCGGGGTAGGGGACTTATTTGTAAGGGGGACTCCCTGGTTTTGGCAGTAACCTTGGTGTTCTGTGTCATGTCTCAGACAGCTCTGTGTTTCTCTCTGGTTCCTGGTAGCTCCAGAGTGAGCAGCTCTGCTCCAGTATTGGGTCTGCCTTTGCAAACCCAGAAACAATGAGGCCACGGCCATTAGCTGAAACCTCTGATGACAAGAGCTTAAACTTTCATTCCTCAAATGTTTATCTCAAGTATTTTGCCATAGCAATAAAAAACTGACACATAGACACCAAGCCCGCAATCTCAGAGAACACTGAAAACATCCTAAATTGTTCCAGATAAAATAAACACAAACCATAAGAAAAGCCATGGTCACACATACCTTCTCATTAAAATCCAAAATGAAAATCAGAGATAAAGAACAGCAAAGATCCACTAGGATGCAGTTCCTTGCCTCCACTCACCTCACTCCCAAGCTATAGCCAGAAGGGTGTGTGCAATTAAAACTTGAGGGTGGGCTTGCCTTAAAATATATTCTATTTTTAAGGAATGATCCATTCAGATACAATTAGAACCGTAGACTGGAAAGCATGTGTGTGCATGCATGTAAATGTGTGTGTGTGTGTTCCTGTAATCTCAGTGCTGGGGAGGCAGGCCAGGCACAGCCCTGGTGTTCACTGGACAGCTAGTCTAGCCCATTGGGTGAGCTTCAGGCCATCGAGAGACCCTATCTCAGAAAACAAAGGGGATGGATAGTTTCTAAAGAGTGACACTTGAGGTTCTTCTCTGGCTTCTGCACATACCTGCACACATTCATACCCACGTCCGGAAACACACATGCACAAACACTAAAACAAAAAAAAAGGATTCTATAAGGCCAGTTAGATTATTCTCATTTCTATTATCACACACACACACACACACACACACACACACACACACTTCAGTGCAAATAAATAGATTTTCAGGCATTTGATTCTGTACTTTGAGAATCTAAACTGTAATTCAAAGATCCATGAGGATATTTTCCTCCGTAGAGCTCAATATTAAAACCAAAACAAAGGAAATGATCAACATGTGTTAACTTTCAAGCTTTACTGTGGGGCAAACCGACTCTTATATAAAACACTTTCCGGCAACACTCGGAAGCTCACGTGGTAGCACAGGACAGACACATGCTCAGTCTTTATCTTGCTAGAATGCCAGAAGTTGCGTGGGTAACTTCCTCACTGTGGAAATTGGAGCTTAGACAAGTTTAGAAGTTCTCTGGCATTAAAGTCAACTTCAGCCATGTTTTGCTGTTATTGTTATTCTGAAATCTTTCTTTTTCTCTTCTTTCAAGCTACCCATTGTATGTGCACCCCAGCCATTGAATGTATGACAGCGAACCTTCTCTCTGCCTAGCTTGGTGCGGGGCCTCAGAGTTGACTATACATGTCTTTCTACCATTACAGAAACCTTTAGATGTAGGTATCTGGCCTCCCCTACTTTGTTTCGTACATTGTTGTGCATTTGTGTATTTATTTTTATCCATTCAGTGTGGGTACGTGTTGCATATGTGTGTATGAGTACAGATGTCATGTTCCACAACGTGCATGTGGAGCTCAGAGGACAATATTCAGGAGCCAGCTCCCACCTTCCCCCTCATCAAGGCAGGGTCTCTCTTGTTTCTGCTGCTGTGCTGTGGTGTGCTCCAGGCTAGCTGGGCCTTGGGCTTCCGTGCCATTCTCCTATCTACGCCTCCCATCTCACTGTAGAGTGTTGATAATCCAGATGCACATGATATCTGCCTTTTGACTTGAGTTCTGCGGGTCCAACCATGGCCCTTCTGTTTGTGACCAGCCCCTTCACTCACTGAGCCATCTCCCTACTTTAGAAGGTAGAGACATTGACTCTAAGA
The DNA here is from genome assembly GCF_903992535.2 of Arvicola amphibius. Taxonomy (NCBI): domain Eukaryota; kingdom Metazoa; phylum Chordata; class Mammalia; order Rodentia; family Cricetidae; genus Arvicola; species Arvicola amphibius. The sequence continues at coordinate 154,035,454 of NC_052051.1, forward strand.
AGAGCCTGCTGGAGTTGAGAGAAGTCAATCAGTCGGAGGCAGAAGAGGAAGCAGACAGTTAGGCAGTGCACCGGGGTTGCACATCTGCAGAGTCCCGGCATGCTAGAATCCACCAGGAGACATTTGGTGTTGCTCCAAGCGAAAAAGCAGAACTAAGCACACATGCCCTTGTTTCTGGAGGGTACAAGGTCCATGAGTGCAGAGAGTCTGCTTGCTGCTGCTGGCGAGACCTCACACCCTTTGGTCATTAACCAGCAGTCAGGGGCAAACTGGCCACTGTGAGTGGAAGAGAAGGCCCCTTCAGAGATATCTGCCTCCCAAGATCTTCACCTGTAACCTGGCCTTCAGCCCTGTTCCAGGGCAGAACCTCAGCATATGGACAGCCGGGACATGCTTTATTGCCTTATTTGTTTCTAATTGAGACCCAAGACCCTGCCTGGCCTTTCTGGGTGGTGCTGTTTGGTTTGATTTTCTTGTTTTCATGGCAGGTGTCTCACTTTGCTGTTTTATCTTTGCTGTTTTTATTGAGTACTTTTAAAAAATCTTATTTTACCTTACTTTTTTGTTTCCTTTTTTTTTTTTTACTTTTTTGTTTTTTTTTGTTTACTTTTTTTTTGTTTACTTTTTTGTTTATTTTACCTTACTTTTTTTATCTGTAACCTTTTCACTGGGAACAAGAAGTGTCTGAAGGCAGATTCTAGACATCCAAGGGAGGCCGGACATCTTCTCTCCCTTCAGATCCCAGGCACCCAAGGAAGGCTGGATGTCTTCTCCCCCTTGTTCAGCAGGAGCCTCTGTTTACAGGAGAGTAGGACTGCTGAGAAGACTGCCCACCTATGGGAGTCCAGAAACGTAGAGTAATATGTGCTCTGCCATCTTTCTTCTGTGCTCTGGAAATAGCCTGGACAGTGAATGTCTTGACCTGCTGTGGAAACTCCGTCCGGCAGGTTCTACTTACCCTTGATGTTACCAGTCATGCCCCTCCAGGCCCAGGTGCAGTCAGGCCAGCCCCTCCCACAGAGCATGCAGTGCTGTTTCTGTTCTCTGGGAACTCATGACTCACTAGACATCATGGGGGCCCACTCCAGAAGGCAAGTCTGACCTTCTTCTGCGGGTCGCTTGTGAGCCCTTGCTTGCTGTTCTCATACACAGGCTCTTGCCACCTCCACAGACCATGTTCTGAGCCACTTTCTTCCTGCAAAGACTTCTTTTATTTCATTGAAAAACACAGGTTCAAGAGGTGACCAGCAGAACTGATTAGAGTCATAAAAATGGGGCAGCGCAGCAAACACGTAGTAATTGTAGTGAAGGGACAGCCTTGTGCAGAGCTTCCTGGGATACAAGGTAGAGGGCAAAACATGAGTGTCCCTAAACAAGTCAATAGAAAGACGGAATCATGATTTAATTTAGGTTTCCCGCCTCTGCCCCGACTGAACAGAGCTGTCCCGGCTCATCTGCAAACCTGGAGACTCCATTTCCTTCTTTATTGATCTCAGCCACTGGCTAAATATAAGTGTTTGCTAGTGTGGTGTGTACATGTGTGTATATGCTTATGGATGTGTGCATATATGCACGTGAGTGAGGATGCACTGTGTCATCTGTGACGAGGCTGGAGGTCAATGCTGAAGGCTTTGCTCAGTCTTACTCACTTTAATTTCCAAGACAAGGTCTTTCACTGAGCCTGAAGCCCACCGATTTGCAGAGATTCACCCATGGCCACCTCTCCAGTGTTGGGGTTACAGGCACATGCAACCACACCTAGCTTTTTATGGGAGTGCTGGGGATCTAAATTCAGGTCCTTATGATTTTGTGGGAAGCTTTGGGCCAACTGAGCTGATTCTCCAGCCCCAGATAAATTATTTTATTTTTCTACCCCAACAGTGCAGGTTTCAAGAATTCTTGGTAACATCTGGGACATTGCCCTAAGAGATTCAATTTATAGGTGAGGAGACACAGCTTGGTGGTAGAAAAAGCCATGGAAGTGGGTATTTTTATTTGAAATAATTTAATTGGTAAATTAGATTCTATAGTTGTATGGCTTAGTATTGCAGAAATGTGTGCTTTCTTAGGCTGGAATTTGTAAAAATCAAGGTGCCACAGGCCCTGCTCCATCTGAGGCTCCAGGGGGCAGTGTGCTAGGATCAAGGGGCTTCTATGACCCTTGACTTATCATAAAAGGCTGCTTACCTTCACCTGTGTACAGCTTCTCCAGTGTGTGTTTGCACGCCCTTCACAGTTGGTATTGTGTCCAAATCTTTGTCATTTAGTAAGGAAACTAATCACCATGTCTTTGCCCAACCTGATCAACTGTGACCTCCCATTATGTAGCAACCTTTGTAAAAAACTGTTTCCAAAAGTAGCTGCCCACCAAGGTTCTGAGTTTAAATCTGGGTCCATTTTAAATAGCTAGAACATGCAGATAGCAGGGATCCATCCCCATGAAGGCGCACCTGGCAAAGCTCTGCTGAGAAAGACAAAGAACCTTCCATAATGCAGGCAGTGTTCACTGCTCCCTAATAGGGAGGATGCCAGGCCTGGGGCGTGGAGCCTGAAACACAGAATACAGCTGAGGCTTTTTCTTTGAAAGTCTGTGTGCTTCTTGGCTTTGCTTGTCCTGGTTATGTGTCTTAGGACAGTCAGCTAACCTCTGTAGGGCAAATTTTGTCAAGTGAATCATGGATGTTGCAAGGAGGGCTACTTGTTGGTTCCCAGCCGCCTGGCTAGCTTAGACATAAAATAATCACATAGAAAGTGCATTAATTAAATCACTGCTTGGTCCATTAGCTCTAGATTCTTATTGGCTAACTTTTAAATATTAATTTAACCCATTTTTTATTAATCTGTGGCTGTGGCTTACTGGCTAAAGTTCACAGCATCTATCTCTGGCAGCTCCATCATGTCTCTCTGATTCCACCTCCTTTCTCCCAGCATTCAGTTTAGTTTTCTTTGCCTAGTTCTATTCTTCCCTGCCATAGGCTCAAAGCAGCTCTTTATTCATTAACCAATAAAAGCAGCACATAGACAGAAGGACCTCCCACACCACCTGAACTTACTTAAAAGTTACTGAGCTCTGAATGCAGCTGCTATAAACAGACACACACTAGATGTATCGATGAGCGAGCATGGTGATGGACAGGGAGACAGTGTGAGAGAAGACGGGACATGGATACACCTTCCCCTCTACCTCCTGGGGCCTCCAGTGGCCAGATGGGCATATATGGTAAGGTTCTCCTGGAACTGTGGGTTTTACCTGGGGGTAGACAGGTAACAGGCACTCTGCTGGGGATGAGCAAGACTGAATACAGAGGTGAGTTGACGAGAGTTGCAGCATGGCAAAGGGGTGTGTGAGAGAGTCAGACCCAGTCAGCTGTAGGTCACCATTGCTGGCTGTTAGGGCACGATTGGCCACAGAGGTGCCTCCTCTGGCACGGAGAGAGTCCTGAGCGATCACAGGAAGAGGAGGCCTGAATTCAGCCTCTGTTTGAGCTATCTTCTTTGGAATGAAGAGATGCGTGAGTGAGGAATCACAGGTGCTCGCTGTTGAGAGAATGAGGTGGGGAGGTGGGGAGTCTCCTAGAGGTGCGGAAAGAGGTTCAGAAGGGAGTTGGGTCCCATGAGGAGAGGGAGAAGCCTGGAAGGGAGAGAACAGGGGAAGAACAGGGCTCATAGGCCTCTTCAGGATTGAATAAAAATTGTTGGGAGAGAGCTTTGCTTCCCAAGCGCAAGGGGACAACATAAAGAGCTTGCATTGAATTGTGGAATTAGGAAGCTGTGTCAATCACTGGAAGTTTGTGGGAGATGTTTGTGTTGGCACTAGAGGAGAGAGGGAAAATCATGTTTAAGGAAAAGTGGGGTTACTCTGGGAGGACAGTGGGGAATCTCACAGGTTTGCAGTGGGCTGCTTCTACACCACCTCTTCCTGTCTCTCCTCCAGTTTTACCAGCTGCCATCTGGCGTGTGCAAATGACAAGACTGACCATTATGAACTAGAGAGAAAGAGGACTATGAAGGTCGAGGAGGAAAGTGCCTAATCCCTCCCTTCCTGAGCAACAGTAGGATTGCTCCCTGGTGTGTGTTGGAATGGACACCTAGGACACAAAGTGGCAGATGCCTCTCTGCATCCCAATGATCCACAAATGTGTACCCCTGTGGGCTCCCACACCCCAACCTGCAAGCTCAGACTATCTGATCTCCAAGCCCCCAGGACCAGGCAGTGCATGCAGAGTGCCTTTGCTCTGGGCGGCTCTCGCAGCTCTTGTACTGCCCATCTTCAACTGCAATTATTTACAGCATTTCCCTCCACTACAGCATGTCAACAAAGAGTGCGTGCACCACACACACACACACACACACACACACACACACACACACAGCACCCTGTACCCCAGCCAGGCCCTGCTCTCTGCTCCTTCGCATGATTAAGTGATTAAACCCTTCCTAATCAAAGAGACAGATGAAACGAGTTTATTAATAAAAGTCCCCGTCAGGAAGATTGGAAATGAATGATTAGTAAAATCCACCCCGTTTTACTTATAGACAGACCCCCTCATGGAGAGGCATCTGTGAAGGGCAGGAATTCCCGAGTAGGTTGGGGCTGGAAGCATCTGGAAGCTGTTTGTGAAATGGATTAGGAGTCAGGCTGCACACAGACACCGCCTCCAGCCACAGAGCTCGCTCTGCAGAGGGGAAAATATGCTGCCTGTTTACAGTGCTACTTTCCTTCCTTGCTTGTTATCTATTTTATTTCTTCCTTGGTTCCCCAGCTCCCCCGCCATCCAGCGCAATTATGTCTGCACAGATCCGCCAGCTGTGGGGCTTGTTAACCATGCCCACCCTACAAGCTGTCAGAAAACTGAGAGGAAGGAGCATGGCCAGGCACACCCTACGGTGTCCCCTACAGGGGAAGTGTTGTATGTTGTATGTCTATCAGCGTTGTGGAGGACTTTTACTATAGGCTAGTCAGAGGCAGACCAAGAGAACTTGGGTATAGACATTCCTGTGTGAACCCATAACAGCAGATTGATGTGTGTGGATATATATACCCTCTCTCATACTTACCCACCATCCAGTCATGATGCCTAGAATTAAGTGATCGTATGCCTCATTCATCTCCTTGTCAATCAAAGACAAGTGCATAATGTCTGGTCTCTCTATCTGGAAAAGACTTTGTTGTTATGAATATTGCTATCCCCTCCCTACGGTCTCATTCCCAGACAGTGCTTTTCTTTTTGGTAGCTATGTCACAGGGCCTTTGACTCCCATAAGTTCTGGATCTGTTTGGTATGTTCATGTGTTAGTCCAAGTTAGTGTATGGAAAGGGGCTCCATAAGAAAAGAATAACCAGAGCTGGGCTTTATTTTTAAATCAGATTAACAGCATGAAGCCAATCTGAGCAGAGGTCACTGGCAAGACATAGATGTAAAGATCTTGTTTGGATGAGCTGCCACCAGCATCCTAGACAGAACTGACATGCAGTGTGGCCCTGCTTCAGGACTTTGCCAAAATGCAACCAAGATCTGGGTTTGAGGATTTCAGGACAACTTGAATACTCAGAAGGAACCTATCTCCTCCTTTCTCCAAGGCTGCAGGTCTGTTGGGCTTCAACCTTGCACTTATGGATGGAAACCTCTTGCAGAGCAAAAGACCCTGGCATTTCAAATACTTTGGAAATATTTGAAAATATTTTGGAACCAATACTCACCTGCAGAGCCTGCTTGAGAACCCACTCATCTCAGCTGTGCTGTGGGGATGCATTTTACCGTCGTTACCTAACACTGTCTTTTCTCTGACTGATGGAGTTGGTAGGAAAAATAGACACAAAGAAAACAAAGCAAATGAGAAGGGAGAAGAAAGAGAGAGGGGGGAGAACTAGGAGGAGAGAGAGAGGAAGAGAGAGAGTAGAGAATTAGGAGGAGAGAGAGATAGGGAGAGGAAGAGAGGGGGGAGAATGAATCATGGAAGGGAAGCTAGTTCAGTGGCACTGCCTTTTATGTTGAAGTCACATAGTTTCCTCAGGGTGGTCCCCCACACCCTGTGGAAAATCCACTTCAGATATTCTCAGGCCAGCTAGGCAGGATGAAGGAGAGGAGGAGTGGGTGAGGGGATGCCTCCAAAATATTTCACCTGAATTCTCAGGTGTGATGGTGTGCCCAAGAGATGCAATGGATTTAGCTTCTTTATCTAAGACCTCACCACCCAGACAAAAGACTGAGTTTCCCCTGGATCCACAGGCTCTGCCCCTAACACTTCAAGACCAGGTTTGTGGTATATGCTTTTAGTTTTCCATTGAAAACATGTGCCTGGGGCACATGTGGGACTATGAAGGTGAGTGATGCCCACCACCCGGCAGATGACCTAAGTCTTCCATGCCCAAAGTCTCCTACAAGGAATGGATGGTGGCCCTTTTGCTTGGGTTTCTCTTGTGGCCAGTGGAAGGGCAGTGTTGCTTGTCTTTTGTCTGCCCTGTCCCATTGCAGAAGAACAGTCCTGTCCCTGCTCATGAACAGTGCTGCCTGACACTGGAGTCCACACCGGCTTTCAGGGAAGCACAGGTCAGACAGACTCAACTGCCCCTGTCTAGTCTCTGAGCTGCAGAAGCATCCACAAACTGCCGTGAGGCCATGAGCAAGGCCATACTCCTCTAAAGTTCAATTTGCGGATCAGGGATGGGCCTGAGGAGGATGTTCTCCAACCCCAACAGCCTGTACTGAGCTCATCTTGGAAAAAATATCTGAGACTTCAAAGTCGTGCTCCCTGTGTACCAGAGGAGTTGGTTGTCTTGTAGTCAATACCCCTTGTCACAGCCCACGGATGATCTGCAATGATGTCATCATGGTGAGGCTGTCTCGAGCTGTTCTCACTGTGACCAAGTGTTTGCTCCTGACAGTCCACATAGATCCATTTGTTTGCTGTCTGCTTGACTGCTCACATTCTAGGATTAGGATACTCCCTCCACTCGTCTGAGTGTAAAGAAGTAGTGTGGTATAGTCGATGGCCTCTGTAATTGCACGTGCATGCATAATCATGTACAATTGCATCAAAGGGAGGAATAGCGATGCAGCTAAAACTGCATTAGGGTTAGGTGGTGTTATTTCTGCTTTCTTCCTAAGTGAGTTATGAATGGCAGGCACAAAGAGAGTGATCATCAAGCAGATAACTGCACATGATATCCAGACATCCCACGACAAGCATTTTGAGATGCTCATTTGAGCAAATGGGCTTCTATAAGAGGGACAGATGATTTCTTCTTCTCTACATCATAGATTTTGGTTTTATGATCATTGAAAAAGTGGGTCCTTAGAGGCCCTTGTGCTTTGCAGACATATTTACAGGCAAAATCTTTGGCTCTGGGTCACACGGTTTGCCTTAGTGTGTAGGAAGAACTCTGTCTGACAGAGTCTCAAGACTCTGTTTTTCTTCAAATATTGATTGATAGGTTCCTAAGTGTTCCCACTATCTGTTTTCTTCACCGGAAGACAGCCAGGCAGCCTCACCTGTGACAGCTCAAGTGTTCTTTTATCTGTGTTTTGTTGATCCAGATTGTTCTCAAGCTCTTTGTAGCTAAAGATGATCTAGCACTTCAGGTCCTCTTACATCTATCACCCAAGTGTTGGGGTTACAAAAATGAGCCACCATGCCTGAGATATGCAGTGGGGAGGATGGAGGCTTTGTGCATTATGGACAAATGCTACCAACTGAGCTCCAGCTTCAGCTTCAGTCATGGTATAACTGTGAAGAAATTACTTATTCTTTTGGTCATCTTCCCATATTCATCATTCAGTGGTCATTTATTGAGTACTTTTGCTTGTTTGTTTTCAGTTTTGTATGTTTTGTTTTGTTTTGAGACAGGGTTTCTCTGTGTAACCCTGGATGTCCTGGAGTTCACTCTGTAGACCAGGGTGGCCTAGAACTCAGAGATCCACCTTCCTCTTTCTTCTGAGTGCTGGGATTAGGGATTAAGTGTGCACCACCACTTCCTGGTTTTATTGAGTACTATTTGATGTCAAACTTCGCCCAAGATGAGGAAGACACAGGATAATCAAGAGCTTAAGCATCAGTGAGTTTTTTAAAAAAAGCCAACATAATGTCACCTTCTGTGTTGGCCCCAGTATTTCCCTAGAGAAGAATGCAGAGTTGCAGACCCCTGTGTCTACAACAGCTGCTACAGAAGACACACCAACACAAGGGACCTGATGCCAAAGAAGAGATTCGTAGTAAATACATCTGGGTGGTGCTTCTGCTGGTCCATGCTTATCTGTAACATGAGGTCCTGCTTGTTGGGGTTTCTGTCCTGCCTGGATAAGAGGTTTTGCTTCTCTTTACACAGGAAGTGAGAAGCTATGGATTCACTTTTGGTTAAGAAAAATAAGGTTTGATCAAGGAAGATCCCCTGAAAAAATCTCCAATGGGAACAGATGACCCAGATGATCCAACATTTCAGAGTACATTTGTAGCAGTTTCCTCTGAGTTCTACATCCAGAACAGCTTTAAGAGTTCTGGATGAAATGATCCAGCCACACAGAATGCTTCAGTAAGGACTTAATCCCAGTGGTGCACACTTTTAATTCCAGCCCTAGAGAATATTATAAGAGGAGAGGTAGCAGCTCACAGACACAGTCTCATTCTGAGATTCCTGGAGTTATGATCACCACTTCAGACTGAGGTCAAGGTAAGGGCAGTGGCTGGCTGCTTTGCTGATCTTCAGCTTGAACCCCAGTTTCTGTCTCTTGAGTTTTTATTAGTCATGATTCACATCTGTTACCCATGGAGGAGAAGGACCTGACATCAGGATCTGACATTGCCAGAAGTGGAACCAGCTCTGCATAAGGAGTGGGGAAGCATGGGCGGTGAATGCAAGGTCTAGAGGGAAGCTACCCCAGAGGTAAAATCCTCAGCTTGCCAAGCAAAGCTGATGCCTGCCATGGGAGGACCAGATGTACAGGCACCTATGACTGGTAAGATATTTGGCAGCTTACATTTGATGCACATATAAACTAAATCTACTTCGGGACTATTAGGATTTACCATCATCACCTTTAAAGAAGGCAGTTCAAAGTTGCAGGCTGAAAGCTGTATCTGAAACAGCTAATGACATGCAAAAAGGCCTCTGGAAATTGATGGGCAGATACATCCATACACAAAGAAGTCAGGTCCTGGACCCTGCGTTGGACGAGATTTGAGTGGCTTTATACTGGATGGGATTGATCGTGCTGTTACTTGGAATTTATGTGGCACTCTGCATCTTCTAGAGAGTTTACTACGCTGAGTGGTTCATTACGGGGCCCCTGTGTAAAAGGTTAATGTGAGAAACTGAGATTCCAAATATTGGAGGGAGCCACGGCCATCCATAGTCGCCAGCTAAAAAGTCACACGAGCCCATTGTGTTCAAGGCTCTGCCTTCCATGCTTTAAAATCTTCCGATCTTAAGGTCAGCTGACTGGCAGTTTTAATTCCAGCTGCAACCCTGTTTATGTGCTTGCTTCTGCTCTGGTATTGGGTGTTAGACCCAGGTCCTCATGCATGTTCAAGAAGTACCTACCTTGGGATTCATCCCTAGCCTGTCTTAAGATGTCATTCCTTTTACTTATTAATGTACTATACCCTCAGCCTCCAGGTCAATCACAGGCATATTCTGCCTACCACATACATATATAGTAGAATGTAAAGTGGCTCTTGCAGTAGCTGAGCAGATTATCACTAGAAAGTCAAATGTATTAAGTCATAAAGATGCTTACGGAATATAAGAATTCATAAAAATAGGCAAAGCATGAGCAAAGACAAGTGAATCACATGAAACAAGCAGCCGCATGAGAGGCCATCCATCAGCATCAGTAATCACACGGAAAGACAGACTGACTGCTAGAATGGATGAGAAAGGCAGAATTGATAGGCTGCTCTTGCCACAAGCAGACATATGCACTGTACATTAAATATAAAGACACAAATAGATGGCAGTAAAATAAAAGATTAAAAATGACACAACACCCTAATGTTTATCAGAAGGACTGATACGGTGCAGAACACAGAAAAAAGTCCCAGAGAAAAGCAGCAAGAGTCACTTTGCAATGAAAACAGCACGGCCAAATGGGAGACACAAGAGTTCTAAACACTGCACACCTGGTAACATAGTTTCAGAATGCAAGATAGGAAAACGGATAGCACAGAAGTAACTTGGTGCTGCTATGAAGTACCTAGAAAACTTAGTCAAAATCATACTGGATGGTCACCAATGTGTACTGGCCACACCAGAGCAATAGGAGTTTGTACCATTAATGCACTGCACAATGCATCTTCTTTTCTCTAAATATTTATTTTTATTTCTTTCTCTCATGCGTATGCTCACAAAAGTATATATGTAAGTGGGGGTATGTGCATGTGTGGTTTGCTCACATGTGCGTGTATGTGTGCTCACATGTATATATGTGCATGTGTGTGCATGTAAGCATGTGTATACACATGTGTGTGCTCACATGTTTGTGGTTCTCAAAGATCAGAAGAAGGCAAGAAAGCCCCTGAAGCTGCAGTTGTGAGTTGCCCAGTGTGGGATCTGGGAACTTAAGTCTAGTCCTTTGAAAGAGCAGCAAATGTTCCTAATCATGAGACCTCTTTCCAGCCATCAGAACACACATTGTTCTCAAATCCATACAGAGTATTTATAAAGACACAGGCTATCACAAAGGATGAAACAACTTAAGTGCATGTTAGGAGATGCAGATCACACAGATCACCCCCTTTGGGTAATGGACTGAAATTAAAGACCACTAAGGAGAGAAAGGAGCCTGAAGAAACTTGGAGAATTTGGAAGCTAGGCACTACACTTCTAAAATAAAATAAACTGGAATGGAAGAATAAGGGCAAACACAAAACCAGAAAACATTAGATATTAGAATTTACCGGGTCCTGCTGAAATTATGCTCAGGCTAGAGCAGCAGAACTAAATAGAGAGACTCAAAAGAAAGAATGGCTGCAAGTCATTGACCTCTACCTCTACCTGAATAACAGAGGAAGAAGAGGAGAAAGTTAAATTCAAATAAACAGAAGACATGAAATAATAAAGATTAGAGAAAACATCAATGGAACAGAAAACAGAAATACAATAGGAAAAAAAATCAGTGAAATCCAAAACAGGTTTTTGAGAAGATCAATAAAATTGATAAATCTCTAGACAGAATAATCAATAAAAAGAGAAGACAATTTATCAATATCAGCAATGAGAGAGATGACATCACTAATGATTTTACAGATATCGAAGAAAGGAAATATTGTGAACTTTGTGCCAATAAATTTGACACCCTCTGCAATCACCTGATAGACAGGTCCATGAAAGGCATCCATGCCTAAGCTCAGGCCGGAAAAACTGAATAGTGTGGATGCTTTTCAAAGCAAGTGGATTTATTGTTTAATTTTCCAATAGGAACCCCAGTGCTAGGTAGCTTCACTGGTGACTTCTGAATAAAAATTAAAGAAAAAATCAATTGCTTCTATGTATGCAGTTCCAACAAAAAGAAGATGATGTACCCCCAATTATTTCTTTGGAGCAGGTTGGACTGTGGTTTCCAAGTTAGAGACAGACATTACATGAGTCTGTGAGCCCAACCCCCACCCCCACAGTCTAGGGACAGCCAACCCGGCAACATGAAGGAGCATGATGATCACCAGGGGTTTATTCTGGAAAGTGAGGTTGAGCATTTAAAAGTTCAATCAATTCAGAAACCTAAAAATGAGAAAAGGACATTATGATCTCAACAGATTCAGAGAGTTGACACACGACCTCTACTCTTGCACCCCCAGTTAGTGTGGAGGACACTTGATGAGAGTGGGCGGATACTTCCCTCCGAGACCAGATCAAGACAGGAATGAACTCGCTCATCTTGTGTTCAGTGTTGTACTGAGGGGCTAGCCAGTGTGAACATGAAAGAGAAACTACTGGAGCCAGACCTGCTATTGCTGTCGACATCATCCGCGTGGAGACCCCAAAGAAGTCTATAATAAACAAACAAATGAAGCAAAGTTCCAAGATCCAAAGCATAAACATAATTATTTCTTCATACAGTGTTCCTTACGTGAGGTTGTGCTTTTATGTAAATAGGTGTTTTCCTGTGTACAGATGGTTGCCCACATCCAGCGCTGCTTCTGCATACTGCTGTTCCCCACATCCAGGGGTTTTGCTGATGTTCTAGTTAGCCTCCGCTGTGAGTTTGACACAGTCTAGAGTCCCTTGGGATGAGAGTCTTGCCTGAGGAACTACTCAGAAGAGATTTCCCTGTGGGGGACTGTCTTCACTTTGATGTAGCAAAGTCCAGTCCACCTCAGACTTGTTCTAGGTTATATACAAAAGTCAGCTAAGACCAAACCTGTGAGAAAGTCATCAAGCATCTCCCTCCATGATTCCTGCTCTACATCCTTGCTGTGACGGGGGTAATATGTGTAACGCTACATGCAATAGCAAGCAGGCCTACCTTGGAGTTTCTTGCCCCTACCTTCCCTCAATGACAGACTATGACCTGGAAGTATAACACCAAGTAAAACCTTTCTATCTTAAGTTGCCATTGGTCAATGTTTTATCACACAGCTAACAGGACACCTAAACACAGTTCTCTCTCTACATACACGTGTGTCCTATATAGAGAACTCTTTCTGTGTGCAAGTGTTTGCTAATATAGGGATGTCTCTGGGTACAATTATTTCCTCCTGTGCTGGCTAGTTTTCTGTCAATTTGACATGTTAGAGTTATTTGGGAAAAAGGAACCTCAACTGAGAAAATACCCTACCAGATTGGCTTGTGAACTACCGTGTGGTGCATTGTTTTAGTGGTTGATGTGAGAAGGTCGAGCCTAATTTTATGTGGTATCTCTCCCTGGATTGGTGTCCTGGGTGCTGTAAGAAATAATTCTGAGAAGTCATGAGAGTAAGCCAGTAATCAGCATTCCTCTGTGGCCTCTGCATTGGTTTCTGCCTCCAGGTTCCTGCCCTAACTCCCCTTAGCAGTGGACTTGAAAGTTGTAAGCCAAATGAACTCTTTCCTCCCAAAGTTGTAATAGTCGTGGTGTTTCATGGAAGCCCTAACTCGGACGCCCACACCTACAGCGTGTCCTCCATATGGATATTGTTTCCATGCGGTGTTTTGTAGTCGTCTGTCAAGTCTGAGCACATCAGGCTTAAGAGACGATCATGAGTTGACAACAGTGGTACAAGATGATATAGCCAATTTAGAATACAGGGTGGTGTTTATTTAAATTTAAATTGAGGGGAGCCATGGGTTGCTGTGCAGACCTGGCCAAACGTAGGAACCACACCTGAAAGTGACAGGAAATGGCTATATGGGTCTCTAAAGAGGCTAAACTCCAAATTCCCAAGAAGCATGCCTTTTGCCAAGAAGTACAATAGGAATGGCCTGAAAAAGGTACGGCCATAAGTGCCAAGGATGTGGATGACTGTATGTGTTCCTATGCATGATACTTATATAAGACCCAAGGAGGTCCAGGATCTCAAAGTGCATCACATGTAAGCGTTATGGACTTTCTCTCCTTGTGTGTCCCAGCCTTGGCAAGCACAATTGTGGCCATATTGCCAAGGGTTGAGGTTCAAACCTGATGTGGAATTCCCCTCTGTATGCTGCGAATACCATTGGTTAATAAAGAAGCTGCTTTGGGCCTGTTAATAGGACAGAACTTAGGTAGGCGCTGAAAACTAAACTGAATTATGGGACAAAGGAGGCTGGGTCAAAGAGAAGCCATGTAGGCCTGCTGGCTATGGATACTGGTTGGAATCTTGCTGGTAAACCACAGCCATGTGGCAATTCACAGATTACTAGAAATGGGTTAAATTAAGATGTAAGAGTTAGCCAATAAGAAGTTAGAGCTAATTGGTCAAGCAGTGATTTAATTAATATAGTTTTGTGTGATTATTTTGAGGCTGAGCAGCCAGGAACAACCAAGCGGCCCCCTTGCAACACAAACCAAGGTCCTGGCTGTAGCTCTGGCTCTAGGTATAACTCCCAGAGGTGCCCAAGTCCCCATGAAGGCCCCATCATAAAGGTATCTGCCAAGTAACAACAGATGGACCAGCAAGGCAGCTGTTCCCTGCAATTCAGTGAATGTCTTCCACATTGTTTTAGCAAATAAATCTGAAGCAGGAAAAAAAATACAACTTAAATACATACCTAGCCTGTAATCCAACATTTCTAGATCCAGAAATTTGACTGAGATGAAAAAAATGTCCCTGTGAATTTTGAGCGTGATTACTCATGGAATCTTTGTCTGAAATAACTAAACAAGTGGGGAAAGAAAAAATGGAAGCCATTAGACATCTGACAAAATAAGGGCAGATATATAGTCACACAGTTCAAGTGCCATTTGGCAAAAAGATGGAGTGGACATACAACAACATGGATAGAACTCAGAACAGCAACACTTGAAGTGTGGAACAAATGACTGTGGACTGCATGCTCCCCATCAGGTAAACTGAAACATGAGACACATGTAGACAGATGAAGAGGACTTAAGTCCTGACGGAGAGACAGGGCAGCGTGATGGAGGGGTAAGTGAACATGGCAGCCGGAGCTCACCATCCTGCCTGGGGCAAGGATTCCCACGGTGCAAACCAATACCCACCACACCCTCTAAATTCATGTGTGTCATCAAGTGTTGGGGACAAAGCAAAATAGATATCTGAGAAATAAAAGGAGAGGCAGCTTTGCAAGATCTTACAAATGGCCATTTCCTGATTATTATTTGATGTCATTTCTTAATAGTTAGATAATTGTAGGGTGTAACATTTCAGCCCTTGGCTGGAACAATTTCTACAGCACAGTATGTGGCCCCCAAAGAAATCCAGGCGTCATGTGGATTAGAAGGTCTAAACTCACTGCTTCACATCTGAGTGCCTTATGGACCTGAACATCATAGGTGATAGTCAACATTCATAGGTTTTCAGACCTATAAAAATGATCCTCATGATGAAATTGCAGATCTCACCTCATTACACCCAGTACATCCTCTAAAGTCCACAAGACATAAGGAACCAAAGCCCGGCTTGAGAAGCTGCCTGCATCGACTGGTGTGCCACAGCTGGGGAGTCCACTGCCGTGGAGTGGGGTGGTAAGGCCATCTGGCTAATTACAGCCTTGTGAGAAGAAAGTCAAGCCCGACTATAATGGTCAAGATCCTCATATACAATAAATAAATAAATAAATAAATAAATAAATAAATAAATAAATAAGAGCTCATTTTTTTTTTCCTGTTTTCACACAGTCAAACAACCAAGAGCAGTGGTGGGAACTGTGGTTTCTGAGTTCCAGGATTATCACAGCTTAACCTACCAAGCCCAGTGACCGAGAGCAAGTTCACATCTTTATTTCTGGGGCTACTTAACAGAAAACCGGTGAACAAAACCAAACTCCTGGGATTGCTTTATTGCAAACGTGAGGAGTCCCTCCATCAATTGTTGGACAACTTTCATATATTCTGGGTTCGATTTTGAAACCAAGCCTGAGAAGGGCGGTGTCATGGCCGTCTTGGTTACTTTCCTGTTGCTATGGTAAAGTCATCCTCCACTTTATCACCCACTCATGTGAGCAAACACAACTAAACTCTGGGGGTCAGAGGGTACACAGATATCAAAGGATAAGAGGGATTTCTTGGGAAGGAGGTTGTTGGAGTGTGAGGGAAGAGGGTAAAGAGAGGGCAAAGGGAAGAGATAATCAAAACCCATTATACAAATATATGTAAATGTCAAATAATGAGTGACAATAACATATAAAGTTGATGGTTTCTGAGGAATGACACCCAGAGTGGGCCTCTGGCCTCCATATAAACATACATAAAACCCCTGCCCTGACACACGCGTGCGCACATACACACACACACATATGAACTTACATATGAACATACATATAACCCCTCCCCCAACACACACACACACACACACGAACATACATAGAACCCCTCCCCAAACATACACACACACACTTACAAGCTATTGACTAAAAAGTCATGGTGAAGTTAGGCTGTTCTTAGTCACACCATCACTTTGACACAACCCATTATCCTGTTAGGTACACTTACGCCACTTATGCACACTTCCTCTCTGCCAGCTTTGGATTATTCAGTGCTTGTTGTATAAAACCACAGAGGACTGGGCCTTTAGCTTGGAGTTTAAGCGCTTGTTTGACACGCGTGCCGCCCTAAGATTTTCCCCCAGCATCACAGAAGAAAAGGAGGAAAGAAAACCATTGACTTGAAGCTGTGCTCACAATGTGCTTATTAGGATGAGATGGTTTTGTGGGTGAATTGCCTGCAGGGCAAGCATTAGGACCTGAGTTCAGATCTGCAGCACTCAGGTAAAACTCAGGCTCTACAGCGCATGCGTTCAACTTCAGTGCTGGGGAGCAGAGACAGGGAGTAGGTTTCCAATGCTCAACATCCATTCAGTCTAGCCAAAATGGTGAGCTCTGGATTCATGGAGAGACCTTTTCTCACAAACTAAGGTGAAGAGGGATAGATGAATGTACCTAAAGCCAACCTCTGACCCCCACACTCACATATATTCCCTGGTGAGCACATATGAAAACACCATACAAAAAGGCATTGCCATTTGCACCAACATCTCTATGCTAATGTAGTGGCAGAATGTGATGCTATGACCCCAGGACACTGTTGCCTTAAGCCCCTTGTTTCCAGTTGTGTGACCTGCCAGATGGGCCTGTGCACAAACCACATTAGTGTATTACTGCATAAGCGATGACTCCCAGGCTGCCACATAAAAAATTATAATTTGCAAAGAAAGCCAATAAATAAATCAACTGTCCCTAAGTAGCCCATGAACTGGCAGGATGATAACCCATTTCCTTGTCAGGTATACCACTGTCCAAAGAGAGAGGTATCAAACAGCAGGACCCTGTCCTTGTGGCCGGTTCCCATGACCCTGCCCTGGCTAACATATCTCACCTCCCTATCTTCCCCAAACCCACGCCTCATCACATGTTCGTGTCTGGATACATATTTTCTGTCACATCCATCTGTAGTGTGGTAGGGCTCGGGTCTGCCAGTGGGAAAACTGCCCCTGGGACGGCTTCCGGTGGTGACAGCACCATGTCAGCTGGCTCCTGGCAGCTGATCGTCAGCAGACAGCGCTGTCAGGGAAACAGGGACTTCCACATGCACGAACGAAATTAACTTCTGTGAGTCTGACATTTCCCACAATCAATACTCACAGGGTCCTTGTCTCCAGGATCAAAATTCATAAATCAAAAGCAGAAAGCATGAAATAAGGTATTTGATAAATCCATTAGCTGAAGTGGCGTTGTACTTCTGTCACGCTGTCCAAAGTCTACGGAGTGAGGAAAGCCCCTTTGGGCCTGTTCCATGGAGGTGTGGGAGGTCTCACCATGGCTGCCTACTATCCAGAGAATGCTCTGTGTACCAACATGCATCTTCATTTCAAAATAGCAGTTTGACCTCTATTCTTGCCCTGGGGTCCTGGCTGGGTGGGAAACAGAAGCAGAATTTATTCAGTATATGGAAATTCGCTTCATGGTTTTACTAAATACAAAGTGCCAACTGCCATTTCATAGACAGGAATAGTGGATGGCACACATGTGTTTGCACGTGTGCATGTGTCTATAGACTACAGTTTGCCCATCCCAGGACAGTAAGATCATAAGCGATATAGAGATGGCTCTGTGTGCATGCATCCCAGCTAGTTAGAGAGCGTGCCTCGGCAGGTAGGAGCTGTGCACTCAAGGCTCTGCCTCTTTCTCATCCTTCAGTAGGAAAATAGGGAGGCACTAAGCAATTAAACATCTAAAGCACACAATGCCCTCTCCTTGACCATGAGTCATGTCCCCCGTGACTGCCACACATGCTTTATGGCTTATGCAGCACATTTTATGACAGTATTGCATCTACGTAGGCCTTCTGTGCACAAACCTATCAATCAAACCCTGAAGAGTTAAGGTGCAAGCCATTCACTCTCCTCTTTCTGAGCTAGGGGCACCAAGAAAAAAGTTTCAAATTTCAAGCCCGATCTAAGAATAATTGGGGATGTTACTTTCATTTAAAAGTTAATAAACCTGAATGATTGTGGCTCACAGGAGTGGGCAGCACACCAAGGCAAAAGCAGGGGATTCTGTTCTGATAGGATGCTGCAACTCAACTGGCCAATGGCAGCCGGCTTTGTGAAGGCAGAAAGAAGCAAGTGTTCCCTGCCTTTCACTCTTAACACAAAACACAGAAAGGGTTCCAGAGAGGTTTCTCAACACGCGAAGGCCTTGCTGCCAAGTACCGTGATCTGAATTCTACCCCCATCCTGTGCCCAGAACACACATGGTGGAAAGAGAGAACCAACTATCACAGGTCGTTCTCTGACCTCCATATATTTGTGCATGAGGACACAGGCACATGCACATGTGTGTGCACACACACCTACACACGCACCAGAGGCACTCAGACACCCAGGCACAGGGCACTCAGGCACAAGCACACACGCAAAATAAGTAAACGAAATGTAATACAAATTTTCTTTTCTGCAGGTAGAGGGTT
This sequence comes from Arvicola amphibius, assembly GCF_903992535.2. Lineage (NCBI taxonomy): Eukaryota > Metazoa > Chordata > Mammalia > Rodentia > Cricetidae > Arvicola > Arvicola amphibius. Next base: position 154,053,993 of record NC_052051.1, read on the forward strand.
TTTTCTCTGTTTCAGAAGAATATTCATAGCAGCCATGGATTTGGGCATGTTGTAGGCTCTCTAGAATTCCTAGTTCCTAGTCCCTAGTGTTTCTAAACCTGCCTGTGATGCTGGCTCCAAAACCTGGCTGTTATGGAAAGCAGGTTTGGGAGGAAGTCTCTCTTTTTCTAGATTCTTGCTGAGAAGAACATACAGTGTTGGAAAGTCTTCTTCCTGGTCTTGTACTGTAGAAATGTCTATGACTTTGTGCTCCCCAACTCACACTGCTCCCCAAAAGAAAACTTCCTTGCAAACTGTTGTGTCACCCATGGGAAATCTGATTGATACTCGAGGAGGAGATAGTTTTCTTTCAAGACTGATGATGCAGCTTCCTTGAATTCCCGGAAATCTCTAGCATTTTCCTTTGACCTCTCAGAATCCAGGCGAACATCTTTCTTATCTCTCAGAAAAGACTGAATGGAACAGCAATGCCAAAGGCTGAAGAGGAACACAGAAGGAAGGCAGAAGCATGGCCAAGACACATGGAACACCACAGATAGAGCAGAGGAAGTGACAGGGAGGAAGAATGATCAGAAATAGGCTTAGGGAGTAAGGGATTAGGAAACTTCCCTATGGAGGAAGTTCAGCCTCCTAGTGGGTCAGGGCACAGGAGACTGCAGTTGGTGCTCCCCTCTTTTTGAAGGAGATAGCTAACTAGATGTGGCTAGAATTCCAGGGCACTCGAAGAAAAGGAGCTTGGAGAGAAAGATGTCTCAGGGCTGAGGGGGTAGCAGCAGGACTGAGTAGATAAGGAAGGACTGAGTAGGCAAGGGAGTCAGGACTGGTCAGGTGAAGGGGACAGAGTTGGGCAAGTATCAAAGGTACAGCTGGTGACAGAGGCAGTTCTGAAGGCAGGGATGGACAGATGAGGGAGGGAGAGCCAGGCAAGTGATGTGGACAAGACTGTGATGATGATGGAGGCTTGGCTGGCTAGATGAGGAGGGCAAAATTGGGTAGGTGAGGAAGGCAGGGCTGTGTAGATGATGGGGACAGGGATGTGTAGGTGATGGAGACAGGGATGTGTAGGTGATGGAGACAGGGGTGTGTAGGAGATGGAGACAGGGATGTATAGGAGATGGAGACAGGGATGTGTAGGTGATGGAGACAGGGATGTGTAGGTGATGGAGGCAGGGATGTGTAGGTGATGGAGACAGGGATGTGTATGTGATGGAGGCAGGGATGTGTAGGTGATAGAGATAGGGATGTGTATGGGATGGAGACAGGAATGTGTAGGTGATGGAGACAGGGATGTGTAGGTGATGGAGACAGGGATGTGTAGAAGATGGAGACAGGGATGTGTAGGAGATGGAGACAGGGATGTGTAGGTGATGGAGACAGGGATGTGTAGGTGATGGAGACAGGGATGTGTAGGAGATGGAGACAGGGCTGGGTAGGTGATGGAGGTAGGGCTGTGTGGGTGGTGGAGGTAGGGATGGGTAGGTGAATGAGGCAAGGCTTTCCCAATGCTCCATGCTTTTTTTTCAATATGTTGTGTCCTTTTTCTCTTTACTTCTATCTGACTAGGTTTAATTTTTCTCTGAATATGACCTTCATTATCCAAACCTTTACAACATCTTTCTTCCCAGCTAAACGGCAAGCCTTATGAGTGGGCCCAGGACAGTGTTTTATATTTCACTATGTGTTTGCTGCTCACTGCGCTCCTTCAAATGTCTTTTGAAGGAAGAAGCAGAGAACAGAGTAACCATAGAAAGAATTTCCAAGATGAAGCTCCAGGCTGGGTCTAGGTGCAGCAGTGCTGAGTGATGTCTGGCTTTATTGGACATCTATGTATGAAATGGAGCAAATTTAACCTTTCACACATTTAAGAATTTGTTTTCTTTAATTATTCAGTCTTGGCAAAGTTTTTATATACATATAAAATAAAATTCTGGTTATTCAACTGTGTCAAAAAACAAAGGTAAGGAGAAAGCTTTTGCTTTTTGTATTACATAAAGACAATTGCCAGTTCCTAAGGTCTCCATGCTCTGCAGCAAGGTTTCAACTGACTGAGCCATCTCCCTGTCCTCTGGAATTGCTTTTTAAAGTAAAATAGGTAGAAGCCCTTGGTCTTGCCTTATTGCCTAAACCAACAAAGCTCAGCTGTTACCCAAGATGTATTGTATTGTTAAGAACCATGTCCTTCAATTCAGCATGGGCATGATGTGGTTACCCTGTCCCATGGAAAGGATGTCACCAGAGATGTCTTAAACCGATATTTGTTTCCATTTGCATAAATGGAACCTCTCATGGAAGAAATCGGCAGTAGCACTCTTGTGGCATTCCCTTTCTCAAGGTCAAAACTGAAATAACTTTGAGTGTGCTCATATAATGCCGACATAGTCTTGGTGCATTACAGGCAGCCATCAGTTGAATATGTAAGTGTTGCACAGCAGAGGTCTGAGCAGTGAGCCAGGCTGCTCTCACAGAACCAAGGGCAGAGCCTATCATTTTTCACGAATCCACACAGCGCCGGTAACTGCATTTCTCTGAAACAGTTAGCTGCTTCTTTGACACATTCAGAGAATATGACAATAACCTTTCCACGTCTGCATTATACATTCCCTGTCCATCAAGAGGAGCCCGTGGTTTGATACTTTCAGTGTCTAATTACAAAGCCAGCCAATAATTGGAGGCTCTCCCCGCCATATAGATCCTCTGTCGTCTCAGGTGTCGATAGTTGTGGCTTTCCCGGGGGGACCAATGGAGGATGCTAGGTGCCCTTGAGAAAGATTTTGTTGTTATTTAAGCTCAATAAAGTTTTCTTGCACTCTGCTTTTATTCTGTCTGCTTGGTTGCATCTCCATCTAGCATGTCTGTTACCTTCTGAAAACACCATTGTGTGAGAAGATGCACCAAAGAAAAGAGTTTGCTGGTTGACTATCAGGCATTTTTTTCCCCAAAACTTGAGAAATTACACTATGATAGCACATTTAAACTGTATTTTGCTGGCATTACAGTGAGGTGCAAGACTGAAAACATTCCATGAGAATTATCTTCAGAGTACAGGGAAGTCTTCAGTCAGGAACAGAACAAGGAGAAGCAGCTTGGATGTGGGAGACTGTAAGCTAGCCCTGCTTGGGTTCCTGAGCTAACCCATCTCTAGGTGACTCACCATCAAAGCCTGAGTATCTTATGCAAAGGAAATTCTTGACAGTCACACCAGCTGTAGCGAGACTGGGTTGAATTTAAGCATATTTTGTGATTGCAAGATGATTCAGGGTCTGTGGCACCTAAGGAAAAAGCCCGACTCTAACGGAAAGTCTGGTATTTAGTATTTTGTGAGCATTCTTGATTTTGGAGCCACATTTTTCAAGTGTCTTCATACACGCAGCTCTACAGATTGGCTCTGCATCTGCTGGACCAAGCTTCTGTGTTGTCATTCAGAGCCATGCTCTCCCCAGTGATCTGGTCAGTCTCACCCCAGGGCCCTAGGGGATTGAGTTAGGCTTCAGCTTTTCTCACAGTCATTTTTGGTCCTCTCGGTTAGAGCATCAGATGCCGTGCATACACAGCTGTTCCACCTGCAGCCCCTGACTTGGGGAGGGTTCCCTTCTCCAGTGGTGGGTTTGGCTCTTTATATTTTCATGGAGAATGTATGTTTACATGTGTGAGTATAAAATGCAATGTATGCATGTGTATGTGAAACATGTTAAGTGCACCCATGTGAGTTTGTGTGTGAAAAGCAATATATATCCATAAAGGGGTCCATGGATAAGCACACATAATGAACTCACACAATAGAACATTATTTGGCAACAGGAACTTCTGACACATAATAACAAATAAAAACATCAGAAATATTATTCCATGCGAAAGGAACCAGATGCAAAGCAGCACATATTAGAAGATCTCATTTATAGAAAACTGCACACTTCGGAAGACAGGACAGTGATGTGTGGCTCTCCAGTGCTAGCTCTAAGATCAGAAATGACAAACTCAGCCAATTGTCACATGGGTGGCAAAAATGTGAAGAACAGTTCGGTACAAGCCCACGTTGCCAAGGGTATGCTCTGAAACAGGAAAAAGAAGATGACTTGAAACGCTTAGGAAGTTTATATAATGATAATAAGGACACTTGGCAAAGCAAAGAAAGGTCTCTTTCTCTCACATTGAGCCTGGAGTGAAGAGGTGCATAAGGAAAACCACAGGATGTGGACCATGCAGAAAAGACATAGAGACTGACTAGAAACTGAATTCATGTCACTACAGTCCACTGAAATTGGAGCCTTGTTCACCTGGCCACCCTTGTCTAGCCAGGGCACCCAGTACAGAAACATAGCTCCCAGGACCCGTCTCCCGGGATATGCTCCAGCCTCACTCTCTATGGCCTCGATGTGTTTAGAAGTGCAACTTACTATTGAACTGGTGGCCTGATGTGGCCCAGAGGTACAAGCTAGGCTCTGGGTGCGTGCGTGCTGGCAAGTGGCCCCTAAGGTTCAGAATTGCTGTCCAAGGTACTGGCCGGCCGCACAGGCCCAGGACTGAAGGAGTGCACCAGTTCTGTGCAAGCTCTGGGTTCTGGATGATCAATTTTGCCAGGTGAGAAATAGCAAAAGCATCTTGGGTGGAGCTTCGTGCTCTCGGGTCACATTTGGCAAGTAAAGGAGAGCAGACTCTTAGGGAAGCATTAGGGAATCCAAAGCTGCTTTGCCTGGGATCTAGCTCCTGCCACGCAAGACAGTGTCATTGTAAATACCATGTAACAGAAGAAAAATGAGGCAGAAAAAAATTGAGGCAGGGGGCTCTTTGTGAACACCCTCAGCACAAGTCAGAGGTCACTTGTAAACAAGCTTCTACTGCCTGCTACCCCAGACTGGTGTGGGAAGTTAGTAAAAATTGGCTCTTTGCTCATTAAGTGGGCTGTAGCAATACCTGTATGGGTCAAGAGGGAAACAAATGTCCTGTCAGGAGGTCCATTGTGAATTTTCCCAGGAAGGAACAAAGATGAATAACTTTCTACCATGGGCATCCTTGGCACTGGCTGAGCACAGGCTAGCCCAATACTTTCAGCAGTGGCCCTGTGCCTGCCCTGACTTCTTTGGAACTCAAGCCTCAATAAGTCTGTGCACAGTATAGATTTGCTTGGTGGCTGAGCAGCCTTGACTTTGGTTTGTCAATGGAGAATGGGTATCTCCTATTGAGCAGCCCTGAGGGTCACAGAAGTTGGTTCTCTGGGGGAGCATGTCTCCCACACCAGAAGTCACCACAACTAATTTTTTAAAAATTTTTCCCCAGGGTCTTGTTGTTTTTACAAATACTTAACATAACACTTCAAAAATAGAATACATTGCATGAATAAAAAAATTAAGGAAGCTAGAATGTTCTAGAATGTTCTAACCTTAAGACTGCGTATATCCCAGTATCATGACTTGAGCTACGAAAGAAACTAAGGATCCATCACCTGCCATGAGGACAAGCAGACAGGGGAATGGGGTTCCCACAAGTGCTAGTGAAGACTACAAGGAAATCCAAAGCTATATAGGAAAACATCGTGGAAACTGCTGAGCAGAGATGGTGTTAATTGTAAGAACTGTGTTGTGAAGGTGCGTGAGTGTTATAAAGAGGTTTTGTGTTTCTGGGCATCTAGGGTTATCTTAGGAATAAACCAAAGGCTGAGGTGATGGCTTGGTTACTGAGGCGTTTGCACAGTAAGCATATAGACCCATGCTGGGGTCCCCAGTACTCTCATAGAGTGCTGAGCACAGTAGTGTGTGCCTGTAATCGTAGCACCAAAGAGGTGGACATAATCAGGTCCCTGGAGCTCTCTGGTCAACCAATCCGGCTGAATGGGTGAGCTGCTGGTTCACACACACACACACACACACACACACACACACAAGCTATACAAGAAAAATTGTGGGGAGAGGAGTAAGTTCTGAATGAGCGAAGCCCTAAGTGAATGTATGCTGCTGACATGAACAGGTCAGGGCAAGAACCCTAGCTTCAGATCCATGGGAAAATGGCGAAGCCTTTCCCTATGGGTAAGGCTCAAGAGGGATGGTAAAGTCTTCCTCTGTTGACAGTGTGCAGAAAATGTCCACCCTAACTTTGTCCCTGGTACATCACAGCCATAAATTGCTCCCCTGCAGAGACTGTTCCCACTGAGAATCGAAACCCACTTCCTCATTCAGCTGAACAGAATAACCCGGATGCACTGTTCAACTCTATACAATAAATACCAAGAGCTTCTCAGGTGCTGAGGCTTCTCCATCAGAGAGCATAGTCTACCTAATCCCAGCTTTTCTGTGTCTGTGTGTTCATGTGTTTTTATTTTCTTCACCCCCCCAGCTGCTCCAGTCAGGTCCCTGGAGCCTGAAAGAATAAATGAAGCAATGGCAATGCAGGAATTATATTAGAGAATAATGTCTTACAACTCAGCTTTCAAATTCTCATAATTAGGACTTACTTGGGAAGGACTTGTTTTTCTGTTTGTGTTCTTTCCTAACTGCCTCCGTTAGGAAGTCTTTCCTTTAACACTATGTATGTTGATGGAACCCATTTCTAATTTAGCACTATTTATTTTATTCCTTAAAAAGTAAACAAAAGCTTTTTAGGGTGTAGAATACAATGTTTTCATTTTTAGCAAACTTTTTCTTTGAACTATAAGAGCAGGTGACTCCAATGTGATGTCATTCATGTCCACGTGACATGTTGGTTTTCAAGTAGGAGTGTTTCTTTTTCTCGCATGAAACATGAGGGGAGAGATTCTCAGAGGTGTTTTCTGGAGACAGGGAATCTTGTGGAATCAACATCCTTAATCTGAGGGGAAGCCCAGCCCAGGCTCTTTCCGCACAGAGTCCGAGCTTTCTCTAGATGGCAGCTGCCTCCTGCACGGTCAACACCAGACAAAGGCTCCTTGCCCTTATCTACATCAGTCTGTTCCATGAGCTATTCCATGCTGCCTTGGAAATAGCACTGAGAGAAGGAGTTAAGAACCTCTGCTTTGTGATTGGAGTCCGCAGGGTGTGGAGAGAGCCCTCATCCACATGACTTCACATCTGAGGTCAGTCGGATGTGGTGGGTAAGTTCCTGGTCCCTTGGCCAAAGCCTGAGGTCCATGTCAAGGATCTAATGCTGGTGACACCTGCACTGGTTTTATAGGGGGTACTTTAATGTGTTTCAGGGTGATTTTATTCCTTTTCTTTTTGTGAATATGCTCTTGATCCCCACGTCTTTTGGGAATTTAACAGCTATTGCTCATTTCTTATTCTTTGAAATTGGTCTTGGAGAAAATTAAAAGATGCATTATCCTCATTTAATAGCTGTGGAGACTGAGTCACTGTGGGATCTAGGGATGGTGTGCCCTGCTAAACACAAGCACATGACTGCTACAAGTATCTGGGAGCAGTAGGAACTAGAGCGCCCACCCCATTGCAGCCTGCTACATGAGCAGCTGACCCAACAGCTGAAGCTCCAGCCTTTTCCCCAGCTGAACTAAACTCCAGTCTTGAACCTTCCAGGGGTGGGTGGTGAAAGTTCCCTCTTCTTTCCAAGTAGCCTTAGGTATGCGGGACTGAGCTAATCAGACCAGAGAGGAACATTTATTTCTGATACAATCAAGATGCATGCTATAAACATCTTTTGTGAGCGAGTGGAGTTCAAATTTTGTTTGAAAATGTTAAAGTTTATTTTTCTTCTTTTTGAAAGAGTAAATACATTGTACTAACCCCTTTTTGCCCAGTAATTTCTAACACAGGAAGGGAATTGCCCTTGGATTGGAGATGAGTAATTAAAACCTCAACATTTTTGCAGATACAAATCTCATCAGGCCAAGATTCTCAACCACCAGTCTGTCTATCAAATCTCCTCATTTATCGAGACTTAATAAGAATTACACTCACACATACCATATATCAACTTACAAAAGCCAAATGATGATAGTGTTTGTTGTTGGGAGAAATTAAAGGGGCTCAGATAACCTTGACTCCTGACCCGGTGACTGGCTGCTGCCCTCCTGATTCACACTGGAAGTTTCTGAACACGCCAGGCTCTTGGTCCACGTAGTTCAAATGTAAGCAGAGCACAGAGTTCTCCCCCCCCCCCACAGGATGGTCACATCACATGTGACCACCCATGTGTGTGCACACATCACCGTGTGAGGAAGGACAATGGAAAGAACAGTTGGTGGTGTGAGCTCACAAACTGCTATTTCCAAATTCTCACGTAAACATTCTTTTTGTTTCTTGGGAATTTCCTATATAATCCAGGTTGACTTCAGACTTTTGATAATTCTCCTGTCTCATTCTCCCAAGTACTGCTGTCCTCGGTGGACTGGTTAGCTTTTGTTCACTTGACACAAACTTGAGCCACCAGGAAAGATGGAAACTTGCGTGAGGAATCACCTTTACCAGACTGGCCTGTGGGTGTGTCTGTGGGGCACTGTTGTGACTGATGGTTGGTGTGGGAGGGGCTAACCCACTGAGGGTGCTGCCGCTCCAGGGCTGGTGGTCTTGGGTTAGATAACAAAGCATGTTGGGCAAGCCATGGGAAGCAAGCTGGTAGGCAGCACCCTTCTATGGCACACCTCTTCTAAGGCCCCATTTGAAGGATGAGCACTGATTGTGGCAAACCGCTTGCAGACGTGACCTGTTTTCTGGCGCTTGAAGCAGGTACGTACCTTCTTCCTTCCCAGATATGGAGGGAAAGTCTCTGCTCCTTTAAGTTTATACAACACGCATCCAGTAAGGTGCCTCCTGCCTCGGCGTGTGCAGTTTACGTTTTTGCTCTCATTTCCCCGGCGTAGTTTAGACAATCGCATCTTTTGGGCCTGAGGTGAGCTCTGCTGACACACAGAGCTGTCCCTCAGAGGAATGGGGAGGGGATTGCTTCTCAATCTTGGCATGTAAATTAATTGCTAAATCACAATGCAATTTCTATGAAATTGCATTTGAATGCAAGATTAATAATGAATGAATTAATCAAGATTAATTTTATTATAATGAATACCAAAGGATCTAATGTTGATTGGCTAAGCTGCCCTCCTTGAGCACGTCCTTATGAATATTCACGTTTTGCTGGTGAACTCCTTGTTGGGAATCAGACATTTGAGGGAGCCTTTCCCAGATAACTCTGTGAGCCATGTGAGGGGAATTTCTTCAGGAACTTCTCATTTAGGAATTAATTTCCTTGCTACACTTGCCATCCCTAGAGGGGGTCTCCAGCTAATGAATTGTTGAGAAAATATATGAATTTTATATTTGGAAAATAAAGATTCAGTGTGTGGAAGGGGCTCTTTCCAGTGATATTTCTCTTATCCAATTAGCGCTACATATTTAAGAAAATTAATTCAAAATGAAATCAGGTGATGCTTTGGAATGCAATAAGGCAGTATCTGCTTGAGTTAGTGAGACCAGGGTTTGGTTGCATTTTCAATATTTGTTCAGATTTCATTTATTCATATATGAAAACGCTATATAACACTCAAATAAAAATGTAAAGATACACTGACCTTGGTTTCCTGGGCTAAATGTGACTCTTGGGAAAGGGAGCTATTTGGGAGATGTTCTAATGATTTGGTGGGAGGATGGACGAAGAATGTCAGCTTTACGATGTGCCTCAGGCTTGGGCCTTCTCTCACCTGAGACCAGCCCAGGCTGCTTCCTCTCCCACACCCTTCCATGCTAGCTTGTTCCTATGGTTACAGGACTTCCTGGAAGAAAGTTTCCCATAGTAACAGGGACCAAAGGGACCTCTACTATTCTACTGTCATTTAGTCTTGATGCCTCTTTCTTGTGGGAAGCTCCTAATGCTGGCACTGCTTGCTCTTAGTTTCCTTTATTCTTTTTCTCATTTCCTGCTGCCCTTCTGCTCCATTCATGGACTCAGAATGGCCACCCTGTCCTTTCCACAGTCTTCTAAGTTGTGTCCTCATTTTCCCCTCTTAGTTATTTTAACTTCCCCAGGACCATCTCACCGAGCAGCATGGATTTAATTACATCAACTTGCAAGCAACTTCCAGCGTCTTTCCATATTACACCAAAACAGACAGACACACAGATAAACAGAGACAGATGGACACACAGATAGCTAAATAGATACATAGACACACCGACACATGCACACTACTAGACAGAGAGACAAGCACACACACAAACACTGATGGATACACCAATGGATCACCATTATCTCTAACTCACACCATCTCATACGGTACCAGCTGTTCCATTGGTCTCCCAAGGGGCTCCATGATTGTGAAGGCATTGAGGGTGGCCAGGGGAAGAGTTGGGAACCCTGGGGAGGTCATAGAGCATCAGTTCTGAGTAGTTCTATTTAGACTACATCTCCAGTTCTTATTCCTGGTTTCAATCTGTCATCAGTAACTCCGAGTCTTAGCAACTCAGTCCCAATGAGCAGCCATCCAGTACCCATCTCCTCTCCTTTTTATATTTTGGTTTTGCCAATTTTAACTTTATATATTCTTACATATGAAATTTGAAATATTTTAGAATTAATAAACATTCAATCTCATCTTTATAATAATGCTGTCATCTAACTTTTAAAATCATAGCAATGCTTTGAAATATGCCGGCCCCTGGCATATGTTAATATATTGCTTGTAAAATCCACAGTCTTTGATTTTCCTAGGCAAGTCATATAATTATCTCTAATAATTACTAACGTCTGCATTTTAATCCTGGGTGGACAATGGGCACACTGGGGTGAAGCAAAGCTGCCTGACTTGCCTGAAGTTGCTGCTTCTCTCCCACATTCCTGATGTGTTCATAGTGTTAAAATCCTCTTCTTCCCCCTTGTAGCTGCATCTCGTGCAGGCCAATAGACAGACAGACACATACAGATAGACAAGCAGGAAGACAGATAGACATGGACACAGACAAATAAATAGATTCACCGACATGTACACACTAATAGAGATGCAAACATACACACACAACACACCAAAATATAGAGACAGACAGACAAATGCACACACACACACACACACACACACAGACACACACACACGCACGCACGCACACACACCACTCTCCCATCGTTAATGTCTTTCCTGACTGTGTTGTCTACAGTCATAGGGTTAGCTGGCGTCTCCAAATGGTCCTAAGATGCAGGAATCAAAGCATTGGTGACCTAGCTCAGGAGTTATATTATGTTAATATATAACACTACTGTTCTATTCAAGCTGTAGACTCAAGAATTCCTTGCTCTCTTTCCACACTTCTGTGGCATATATTAGTCAGTTTCATTGGCTATTCTATGATATATCATCAGCCCTTGGTCAGAAGGGAACAATAGCTACCCATAATGGAACATTCCTGGAGGAAAGATTCCCTACTCTGCCTCTGTATTTCTGAAGATATGAGCACTGGCTAGTTTTCATGTCGACTTGACATAGCTAGCTAGATTCATTTAGAAGAGGGATCTTCAGTTAAGAAGACACCTTACCAGATTGGCCTGTGGGGGACTTTCTTGATTAATTACTGATGTGGGTGGGCCCATCCCACAGTGGTGGTGGCACCCGAGGTAGGTAGTCCCAGATGGTAGAGAAAGGCAGCTGAGCACATTACGAGGAGCAAGTCCATAAGCAGCACCCTTTACGGCCTCTGAATCAGCTCTGGCCTCCAGGTTCCTGCCCCGTTTGAGTTCCTGTCCTTACTGCTTTTTATGATGAAATGTGACACTGTAGCATGAAATAGAGCCTCTCCTCCACAAATTTCTTTTGTCATGGTGTTTTATCACAGCAATAGAAACTCTAAGACATTGCTTATATGACCAGGGCTGTGAAAGAGATTCTTGAATGAAATCGTCTTTCAACCCTCTTCTCACTCTCCCCTTTTGCGTGTGCACACGAGCCTCCTCTCTCCCACTTCTCTGTTTCTCTCTGTTTCTCTCTCTCTCTCTCTCTCTCTCTCTCTCTCTCTCTCTCTCTCTCTCTCTCTCTCTCTCTCTCTCTCCCTCTCCCTCTCCCTCTCTCCTTTAATAAAGCTTTATGCCTAAAAAAAAAGAAATTGTCTTTCAATAAGCAAGGGACTCTTTCACCAAATGAGGGAAGAAGGAGAGGTGGGAGGTTGCTGTTGGTGTGCAGAGCAACAGAGGACAGACAGCACAGGTTGGGAGAATGGACAAGCCTGGTACACACAAAGAAGTGCATTATATGTTCCTATGAGGATATGGGTTAGTGTGTGTGTTTGTGTGTGTTTGTGCGCGTGTGTGTGTGTGTGTGCGCGCAGGCCAGGAGGTCACAGAAGTTTGTTGGGTTCTCTATCACTCTCTTCCTTATTCCCTTAATAAAGAGTCACTCACTACTGACTCTAGATCTAGTTGGCTTGCTAGCTTGGTTGTCTGCAAGCACCCTGACCCTCTTACCTGCCCTGATCCTCCAGCATTACAGCATTAGCATAGCAAGTGACCACGGCCATGCCTAGATTTCTGGATGGCGATTGAGGATCCAAAAGAAGTCCCCAAGTTTGGGCAACAAGAGCTTAGTCATTGAATAACCTCCTCAGCCTGGTTAAGTTGATTCTTGTCCAGGATATTAACTCTTAGTAAGTGACCTAACCCATAACTGCCACGCATGCCACCCACATGTCTGCATCTTCTGGAAATCAGAAGCTCCACATTTTGAGGCTCAGGGTGTCCAGGCATGTACCTTGCATTCACTTCTGCAAGTAGTGATTCTCCACCACAGGCTCTTTAGGACTGACATTAAAAGCAACTTCAGTTCTAATTAGAAACAGTCTAAGTACCTGATGAGGCCACTTTTGCAGAATTCTACTTCCTCATTAAAATGAGATCAAGAGCTCAGTAATAGGAGCTGTCTCCCTCTTAACACAGCATGCTTTGAACATTCCTCATTGCGGTCTGAAAACAGTTCTCTGACAGCATGAGGAGTGCAGAGTCAACGGATCTCCACAGAGTTCCTACTTTCAGAGACAAGGCCTGATTTAGAATCCTCAAGAATCCAGGAAACCTAAGTCACAATGATCCTGACAAACAGGGATCTGATGAGGTATGTGTCGGTATGCTCAGCATGCTTCACAGGACAAGAGCTGAGCCCTCATGTGCCTTCCAAGTGCATCTTCTCAACAGGATACTATTTCCTGAAGACTGGAAGAAGGGGAGGAGGAAGCATAAACAGCTATAAAAGGAGCAGACTGCCCAGGGGAAAGCCAGGTCCAGGAGGAAAGTCCCTTCCAGGAGATAGCCATGTCCAGGAGGATAGTCCCACCCAAGAGGATAGTTCCGCCCAGGAAGATAACCCCACCCAGGAGGATAGTCCCACCTAGGAGGATAGCCCCACCCAGGAGAACAATCCTCTCTATAATACAGCATGTGTTTCAGACTCAAGGAGACAGGTATTCCACAACAAGAGCTAAGTCACATATTTCTGATCATCAATATTTTAAGAGCCATAGAGCAAGTAACACTGCTGTTGGTTCTTGGAACTACCAAGAACCCCCAAACATGCCTTGGACTATGAATGTAGGCCTGGAGAACAGCTATCTGGTTTTCAGGGTTGTGCTGGGTCCCAGGAAGAATTTAGAGTCAAGCCAAGGATGTCAAACATGAGCATCTCCTAACGTTTTTAGAAGGGGGCAGGGTAAACAAGAAATAGAGGCCTCTTTAAAGAAATTTAAAATTTTAAGGCAAGAAAAGTGGTGGTGGTGGGAGGGGGATAGAGAGATGGCTCAACAGTTAAGAGTATGTGCTGGTAGATTTATTCAATCAATTTGACACAAGCTAGACTTCTATGGGGCATTTGCTTAATTAGTGATTGATGTGGGAAGGTCCAACTAATTGTGGGTGGTGCCAACCCTGGGCAGCGGTGGTTCTGAGTAGTAAAGAAAGCAGGATGAGAAGCCCAGGGGGAACAAGTGGTAAGCACCATTCTTCCATGGCCCCCACCTAAAGTTCCTGCCCTGGCTTCATTCAACCATGGGCTGTGATGGGGAGGAATAAAGACAAGCAGACCCTTTGCTCCCAAGCTGCTTTTGGTCATGGCATTATCCCCGCACCAGAAGCAAATGAGTACACTTATTCTCCCAGCATCCCTCACAATCACCGGAAACTCCAGCTCCAGGAGGACGTGACTTCCTTTTCCAGCTTCTATAGGTACATGCAGTCACATGCAATACTTACACAGTGATACACACGTGCACATGCAATGAGAAATGAATCCGTTCTTGACAGAGATGGGGGCAGGATGCACGTACCATCCCACTTGCAGTTACACATTGACCATGCCTGATCCTCTCCAGGGTTAATCGAAAGGCAAAATGAGTGCTGTTCAATGTTCCTCTTGCCTGCGAGTCACAATAAGACATAATGCTGGATGTAATGTTCCCTAGGCTGGAGGAAAGTTCTGAACTTGAATCAAGGTGAATCAAGGTCTGAGTGATCCTGGAAAGTGTGCAAATACACAGACATATACCTCTCCAGGTAATCAAAACCCGTTTTCTCTGTTCCTTCACAAGGAACATGTAGTGTTCCATGTGTTGTGACCATGATACCGAGTCCCAGCTTTGCTCTTTGCGTCTCCACCAGGCGCAACAATGGCGCTGGTTTCAGTTTTGCCAGGGCCATTCCATCAAGGCACACACCGGAGGCTGCGCACAGCAGGAATCCTTCTCTGTGTTCATCTATGCCAGTGAACGAGGCTGAGGGACGTCTCTTGTCCTTATTACCTGCCCATGGCCTGCTAGCCCACAAATTGAAGACGGGAAGCATTAGCAGTATCAGCGCCACAGGAGTGTGGTTATCAACCTGCTTCTTCCTTCCTCACACCCTGGCAACCTCCTTTGGCACAAGGGAAAGTTTATGCTTTGCAAAAGAACTGACAGAAAATCCTCCGAAGACCTTTAGGGAGCACAAAGAAAAAAAACATTTAATTTCATCACCCTCTTTAGCTAAACTAGGCAAAATTTTCACTGTATTAAATGTATGTGTTCTGAGAAGCTGTTTTAAGATAGCATTTTATCCTTCAAACTGGGAATCAAATTAAGTCTTTAATGAAATAGAGTTAGTATTTGAGAAAGAAAAACTCATAAATACCTTTATATTAAATGTTGGAAAGCAAATAAAAGTATTTGTGTTTATGTCTCTGTATTCGTGATCTGAAGCATGATTAATAAAAATACTCAGAGACAGAAATTGTGGTTCAAACCTGAAGGTCAGAAAAGTAGAACAGTCAACCACACTGGCTATTACCTCTACCTCAGTCGGAAATGGCGATCCTGCCTCCAGGAATCTCAGAATGAGACTGAGACTGAGAGCTGTCTCCTCCCATCTTATATTCCTCTCTAGGGATGGGATTAAAGGCGTGCACTGCCTGGTTTCTATGGCGACAAGTGTGGCTACCGGGATTAAAGGTGTGTGTTACCACTGCCTGGTCTGTAAGGCTGACCGGTGAGACTGTTTTACTCTCTGATCTCCAGGCAAGCTTTATTTACTAAAATACAAACAAAATGTCACTACAGCAGACACTTCTAGCTGAGTTGTGCGCCTTCCTTGTTCATGCCCAACTTTCTCTCCGTGTGCTGGGTTTTGTCTGCTGTGGGTAATGCAAGAGTTGATATCGCCCATGTGAAGTACATATCAACACCGCCCATCTAATGCACCAACACAGTCCACCAAGTGTTGTGGGACTCCGTTCTCTGGGCACAACATGGCCAGACATCACCATCTGGAAATCAGAGCAGCTGTGATTACCCCCAGGAGACCCTCAAGTTTGATCCCATTAACGATCTGTCATGAGGAGAATAAGGGAATAACAAAGCGGCAAGGCCCCCTCTTCCTCGGGGTACATAAACAGCTAGGAGGGGTTGAGGGGGGACCTGTGTCATCCAGCGGTGTGTTCACCTGTACGTCGTTGCTGCTCCTAAAGGTTCGCCCACGCCCTCTAAGTAACTCCATACACATGCTCCCATAACTCTGTGAAACTCTCTGGACCATGAACCTAGACTCAGGTGGAATCCTTCTCCTGTTCCACCATCGCTGCACTAGCTGGTGTGAACAGACCAGGAGAAGTCAACAGAACACCAAGGAAATAAGAAAGCCAGTGGCTCACACTGGGGACACAAGCCAGAGAGGGAAGGATCACTCAGGTTCTTCACATAGGGCCGGAATGTTAGGTCACCTGGGCACTCCACATCTCTGTCTCAGGCACTGTCTCAGGCCTTTGTGACAAGTGGCCTGGATTCCAGAACGCAGTAAGACAGTAAGACCCGGAGCTCAGCGAGGCCTCGCAATTCATTCAACATGCCTCAGCCCCACATAATCCATTTATGCTAGATTGCAGAGCAAAAAGGTAAAATGGAAAAGAATGAGATAAAGCCAGACAGATGTGATAGATACATGAGCAATGAGAAACACTTTGTCCTAGTGGCCGGGCTTTGCTGTCCCCTTAATCTCTGATTATCATAACTTTGGGGGTTATGAATCATTATGTATTGATCGGCTTAAGTGCACTTCTGGTGAGTGACAGCCATGCTTGATCCTATCTGCTCCCCGGACCTCACTCACTGAGTGTACAAAAGTGGTCTTGCTGCTGTCTGGTGACGGTAACCCCACACAAAGCTCTGTGTACATGAGCAGAAATACTATCCCACTGACGGGGGCTAGCTGGCTGTGTAAAAGGAGGCCGTATCAAGTTTACGCAGGTTCCAAAACCATTAGCAGATAGCTCTCGGGCAGAACCATTTGCAGTGACTCGTGCTTGCTTCATTTTCGCCGTCTGGCAATTAAACCTTTCTAATTGGAGTAATGGGCTAGGCATTCTGATGGTTTTCAGTAGAGCAGACACACAGCTCACTGTAATTTGAGTATGATATTCTGATAGATGAATTGGAAGCTTTTGTGAAGTTGGGAAGCAGTCTCTACATGGACTGGTTACAGGCCTCAGAATGAAGAACAAAATCGCTTGACATTCGCCATGAATTAATGATGCCGCCTTTGAGAGATAAGGAATGAAGTGAGCATTCTACTCAAAACACACAGATTCTATTTCAGGGACGTTTATCAGCAAATGGAAAACAAAGCAGTAATAGAAATGGTCCAGCCCCAGAGCAGCACACCCTGGACCTTCAGAACTTGCTAAGGAGATCATGGCATAAACATGCCAATGTTGGGTGACCCTGTCTGTGGAAAAGTCTCTCAGAGTTCTAGCAATGGATTGAGGGTTGTTGTTCTTTTTTTAATAATTTTTATCTCAGGAACATGCTTTTTGATTCAAGTGACAGATTACTAATCATTGGTGCATCAGGAAGACTCTGTCCCCAGTATCTCCTTTGTGGCCCAAGAAGATAGCTTTAAGATGTTTTGTCAGAAAGAAGGGACACTGACATTTCAGAAACTAGCAGAAACATTCTAGTGAGCCAGGGATCCCGGCTTCACTAACACAAGGCAGCAGGTAACAGGTCCAGAACAAAGTAGAGCAGCAGGAAGAGCCTGCAATGAGAGATTCTGGAAGCATGGCAGGCTCATCCCTTGGGAGGCTGAGGCAGGAGGATCATCATGAACACAAACCCAGCATGGGCTATAGGATGAGACTCTCCCTACCACACACACAATCAAAATGACGGTTCTTATTGCTTTAAATCTAAGAGGTTGGGCTGGGAGAGAGTTCAGTAAAGTGCTTGCCATGAAGAAGTAAGGACCTGAGTGTGAACCACAGCACCCATGTTAAATTCTGTGTATTTGGGAGAGCATCTCCCTGGGAAGAGGAAATGGAAGAGAGCTCTTGGGTGGACTTGGGGTGGTGGAGATGTGAACTTGAGGGATTGGGTTCAGGGGTAAATGGAGGGTGAGAGTAACAAAAGAGAGGACTCGGGGTAGATATTTCAGGGTCTGGCAGAGACCTGATGCTAGGGAAAATCCCATGACTCCACAAGGATGACACCAGCTAAGACTCCTATGCAGCCTGAATTGGTCATTTCCTATGATCAGATTGGTGACTACCCCATTTGTCACCACAGAGCCTTCACTCAGTAATTGTTGGAAATAGATACAGAGACCCACAGTCAAACATTAGGCCCAGCTGGGAGAAACCTGCTGAAGAGTGGGAGGAAGGACTGTAGGAGCCAGAGAGGTCAAGACATCACACATACACCACAAACCCACATAAACAACTAACCTAGCTCATAGGAACACACAGAGTCTGGGGTAACAATGATGGAACCTGCATGGGACTGAACAAGGATCTCTACATACATATGTGTGTGTGTGTGTGTGTGTGAGAGAGAGAGAGAGAGAGAGAGAGAGAGAGAGAGAGAGAGAGAGAGAGAGAGACAGAGAGAGACAGAGAGAGAGAGACAGAGAGAGACAGAGACAGAGACAGAGAGACAGAGACAGAGAGAGTTATGTAGCTTGGTCTCCTTGTGGGACTCTTAACAATGGGATCAGGGGCTGTCCCGAATGCTTTGGCTGACTCTTGAGGAGATAGTCCTCATACTGGGTTGCCTTGCCAAGCCTTAAGTCAAAGGCAGGTGCTTAGTGTTACCGCAGCTTGATATGTCGTGCATTGTTGATAGCCATGGGAAGCCTGCCATTTTCTGAATAGAAAGAGAGGAAGAGTGGATTGGGGCAGAGTAGGGGGAGGGAATAGGAGGAGAGGAGGGAGGGGAAAATGCAGTCAGAGTGTAAAATAAAATAAATTAATTAATTGAATTAAAGAAAAGCTGTGTGTTTGAGCAAAGTAGCAACTTACAAAAGAGAAAAAATCTTTACCCATTATATATGTAATAGAGGCTTAGTATACAGAGTATATAAAGAACTGAAAGAGCTGAGCCTCAAGAAAGGAAATGATGCAGTTAAAAAATGGGTACAAATCTAAACAGAATTCGCTAAAGGAGAAACACGAATGACTGACAAACATTGTGGAAAATGTCGAACATCCTTAGCCACAAGGAAAATGCAAATTAAAACTATTTTGAGACTTCATCTCGTCCCAGTCAGAATGGCCAAGATCAATGAAGCCAATGACAGTGCCTGCTGCTGGGGGTGCAGGGGAAGGGAAACACACATCCATTGCGGGTGGGAGTGCAAACTGATACAGTCACAATGAAAATCAGCGTGGAAGCTTCCAAAAAACTGAAAATAGGTTTATCACATGATCCAGCTATACTACTCTTGGGCGTATACCCAAAGGACTTTCCACACTACTGCAGAGGTCCTTGCTCCTCCATCTTCATTGCTGCTCTCTTCAGAACAGAAGAAATTAGAAAAGCCTGCAGGTCCAGCAGCTGATGACAGATAATGAAAATGCGGTGCATACACACAATGAACTCTTATTCAGATGCAAAGACAAATGAAATTGTGAAATTTGCAGGCTAATATGGAGTGAGGTCATCCTGACCCAAAGGACAAACACTGCATATTTTCTCTTGTATATGGGTTTTGACTTTAGGCTTTAGAAATGTATGTTTCAAGTATGTTTCAATCAGAATAACCACAGAGATTAGGTAACTAGTCGGAGACCAGGAGGGAAGTGGACATCTTCCAGGAAAGGGTAAACAGAGTATAGTTTAAAGAGAAATAAAGAGGAAAATAGGATAGAAGGATTGCATGGCAAGGGAATGGAAAGGCATGGTGAAGCAGGGAATATGGGGCCGGGACAATCAACACTAAAAAACTAGAGGCCTTTGTTTGTCTCTATGTAGCTCTGGATGTCCCAGAACTTACTGTGCAGTCTGGGGCAGCCTACACAGGATCACAGAGATCCTCCTACTTCTCCCTTCTTATTGCTGGGATTAAGGGTAAGCATTACCCCATCCAGCTCAAAAGACCTTTTGGAAAACCATGGAAGAGGAGAAAAGGGAAGAAGGAAATGGTACAATTATAATCTCAAAAAATTAAATAAATTGTTTAGAAATTATATGGAAGCCTACTACTGTAGAAGAGTCCTGAAATTTATATATGGAAGTGGTACAGACTCATGATCTTAAATCAGGGGAAGAGGAGACTGGGGGATTACTTGACTTTTCTAGCTAGCCAGACAGGCCTATTTTGTGAGTTCCAGGTCAATGAGAGCTCCTGGGTTTTTTGTTTGTTGTTTGTTTCATTTGTTTTTTAAATGTAGACAATGCCTGAGGAATGATACCTGAAGTTGACCTCTGGTATCCCACATATATGCAATATAGCTACATATACATAGCACATACATGACAGCACATATATGCACATACACACAAAAATAAGTAAGTAAGCAAATAAATAAATAATAAAACCAAACTCAACACGTAAACCAGGATACATCTCAAGGGCAAAGGCGAAGGAAGAGCTGCAACCTGGTAGTAAGTCTCACCCAGACCTGATCTGAAGGCCATTAGGGACCAATCTTCACAGCATGACCCCTTGTACTCAGGTTCTGCGGTGTCAAGTAAGCTTAAACATCAAAATATTTCCTCAGAGCCACCCTTCATTTGTATGTCTTTAATTCAAGTTCTGGAGACACGACAACAACCAATAGGAAAAGTCACCCCAAGTGTGTCCTTTTCATCAGGTAGTAACATGAGATCTGCCTGGGTCAGGAAGCAGACCAAGTACTTCCCATCACCAGGTCGAACATCAAAACCATGATGCTCGATGTTTTAAGGACCTATGATCTTTAAGACTGTTTTTGTTTTAAAACAAGAACATTTGTTAAACAGTAAGCTGAGTCCTGGTTTATTCTGGGAAGAGAAGGTAGAGAGTAGCTGGATCTGATTAGGAAGTGCTTTGTAAATAGGAATCTGGGCAAGTCAGCAGCCAAGGAAAACATGGAAAGGAAGGGAGCCTGGGTGGCAGGGGCCTGGGATCTGGAACTGCAAAGAGCTTGAGGAGTCGGAATAAACAGAATGTCACCTGGTGCCTCTGGAATCCTGCGACTCAGAACTGCTCCTCCCGGCTTCTTCTTAATGATAGTGACTGGACTGACTGGTCAGTTCTCAATAGTTAGGGCTCCTTACAGTCATTTTTGAGATGGGGAAACTGACTGGGGTAAACTAGTCAAATGACTTCCTTACTAGGTCTGAACTTGTGCCAACTGGGCCCAACCCACATGGTGTTTTGCTCAGAACTCTTGGATGAAGGGGGACTCTAACACCAGGCTCAGCACCTCCAGACATCTTCCAGAAGACGTGCATCTTTAACTGCATGGACCCAAAGCAAGGGCAATGAGGCCCAGAAAACCTAGCGTATGATGTCTCATGTTAATACCAATTTCTTGGGAGTTCTGCTTGAAATCTCAATCCTAAGGCCTACACCGAGCATCGGTGTCTCAGGGAGACAATGACCATGATTCTATAGTTGCAAAGGTTGAGCAGGGAGTAGGCAGAAAGCTACTCACACAAGGAGAGAAAGAAACAGAGTTTGTCTGAGTCTAGCCAGCCTCTCTTTGGGAGGATCAACTCAACAACATCTACAACAGGCCTAACCCAACCATGCTGAAAGGCAGCCGGGAAAACTAACACTGCTAAAGCTCAACACTTAATGCTGTGGGCCTCATTATGTTAGAATGGGATGCTCACCCCTCACTTGGAATCCACTGTATAGTTAACATTCCTCAGAAGAAAAAGTTCAGTCCAGAGAGTCCAGAATTTTTATTAATTTCACTACGTATAAAGAAGTACAGGCAGTTATGGGCCTCCTACTCAGGCATACACTTCACAGGTGTGTAATTAGTATAAAGGAATTTGAGGAGGCACAAGTTCAATTGGGTAGCTACCCCTATTACTGAAGGCATTTCCTTTCTCATTATAAGGTAAGTGGGGCTAGCTGACCTAAATTAAAACAAAAATCAACAGTGAATACGCTGAATTGGGAGAGAAAAAGTGACTTGTGGAGCCACACTCTATGGGGACTATGAATTCTGTGTTTGGGTCACTGGTGGACTGGCCTGGTAGTCTGTACCAGTGGTCAGTGTCTCTAGAGCACAGACAAGTGGCTCTTTCTACTTCTGATTTTGTCCCCCAAGGAGAGGTTCTGCCCTGGATTTTTATTTTTTTTTTTGTCTTAAACAAGTCATCCCCATGACTGCGACCTGCCATTCTGGTGGTTTTACTCAACTTCTATCTATTTTGCATTTTGACAATAGAGAGATTTCAAAGAACAGTTCTTAAAAAAATCAAGATGCCCATTTTAAAAAAAAATGTATCTTTGGGTCTTCTATAATTTAGGGTTGCTTCAAACTTGCAGCCCTCCTGTGTCCACCTCACAAGTGTCTGGGCTGCTCGTGTGTACTGCTATACCTAGCTTCTTCATCCATTTTTAAGAAAACAAAGCAGCCAAGCTTGCCAAAGAACTAGCATCCTTGAGCTGTTTGTTTTATTGCTTTAATGGTCATTTATGAGGCTATCCTTGGGAAGAAACGTAGGTAATTGATTTCTCTGTCTGAGAGCATTTCTGTACTGTGTGTGTGTGTGTGTGTGTGTGTGTGTGTGCATGCGCACATATGTGTAAGATTGTGTATCTGTCTTCCCAGGGAGTTGAAAGAGAAATAAATTGGTTCCTGTCACTTCAACTGGAGTGCACTCTAGCACACAGCATCTTAGGAGCCCCACACATGGCTGTGATCTCTGCTCTGAAGACAACCTCATGTTCACAGAATCCATCTACACCTTGGTTTGCACTTAGTAGCATGAAGAAATTGAGGGTATCAGTGGATGTTAAGGAGACTTACCTAGAGTCAAAGATAGGGAAGAATTTAGAAAACCAAGTAGACCAGCCTGGAGCAGCTGAGGCTGCAAGAGTAGCCCTGGGCCCTTGACTTCACTCCTTATCTTTGACTGGTATGTAGCCAATAGTACCTGGCTTGGTCTATCTGGAATGCCACTCTTACCAAAGATGACATTGAGCCCCACCCTTGTGCTGCCCTTTGGTTACTTTGTTACGTGTCCACCCAGGAGAGAACAGTGGCCTGACCTATCACATCACCTATCACTATGACCTATCACATGCTATCACTGAGCATCACAGTACCTTCCGTAGGGGTTTCCCTGAGAAACTAAAAGCAAGTTTATTTATAAAAGTTCTAAATTACTGCTGATAGTCAATTAACTTCTCAGAGACATATGCATAAGTAACAGGAGAGCCAGCAGCTGTCTAATGAATAGAGCCGAGAACCTCACGCCCGAAGGCTCTGTAGTCTATACTTGACTTTCTCACTCGCCCACCTGCTGTTGGCAGAGGTCACCTTAATTCTTGGTCTCGAAGCCTGCTAGCCTCTGGGCATTGATTACCTTGGATTTGACTTCCATGAGAACTTGATGCGCCAGTTATTGTAGCTCCGTTTAAGGTGCTCTTGTTCCAACCCAGGACAAACATATGCACAGGGGTGGGTGTGGTCATGATCCTTTCGCTTCCTTTCAAAGGGCAATGCCAAGACCCAAGCCTAAACCTAGTGCTGAAATGATACCAAGCTCAGGGAAGTGGTGTGGTGCCCTCTGTGAATATCCCTAGCTGACCTCAGCCCCATTCACTCTGAAGACTTCCTAGGCACTCTGGACTGGGGAAGTGTTAATGTTTCTCCTTTCCTCTTTAAGACTAAGGTTTCAGAGATGCATTGTCTAGCCATCACTGCCTTGTGCTCATATGTGTTTGTGTGTCTGCATGGGTATGTGCATGTGCGTTCACGTGTCTTTTGTATGTTCATAGATGCATGTGTGCATGTGTGAGCTGCCCTGTTTCCCGTCCTTCCCCTGCACCTTGTAGTTGTTGTGTCTACGTTCCTCCAGGAATGCAGCCACTTAGAGACAGACCCAACAGAGCACTGTCATGCTTGACTCATCCATCGGGTCTCACCGTACCTTAACTTCCCTGGGACCTGCTGGGGTCACCCAGTAGCCATTCACAGCCCTGCTAGTGACTCTCGTGAAGTCATATCCAAATGACCTGGGCCACATTCGTGGGGGCACAGACAGAGACACCAGTGACTTGCTCCATGAGTGGTTTAAGTTCTGCCGTGCACTCTTCAGCGCTCCAGCTGTCTGAACATAAAGGTTCTCCACCTGGGGACTCAGAAAGAGTTGTTATTGATTATTTGATGTCACCAACAGTATACTGCCAGTTTTTATAGTCATTTCATGGAGTATCTCTGTAGCTATTTATAATAATATAAATACATGACTTCACATGTCAGAGACAGAAAGTCAGACCTGGAGCAACAGGATCACCACATCATCTAGATATGAGAGAGGGTGTTTGTCATAAGTAAACAGGTGACAAGATGAAGGTATCATGAGAAAAACACAGAGTTTCCCTGTGTTAGACTCTGGCATTGTCTCCATGAAGCAGAGATGCCCTAACTCAGGGACTTTGAGGGAATGCTTGTTTAGGTGCTCAGAACAGAGTGAGGAGGAAGCCTATTCTCTGACTATTGAACAGGAGCACTGCATAGCACTCTTTCCACAGCAAAACTTGTCTATTTCTTCATATGCTACATAAATATACAATACTGTGTGCCCGTGCATGTGTGTTGGGGTGGCAGGGCAGAGGTCAGTGTCTGGAGCTTGCTCAGCTGCTCACCACCTTAGTTTTGAGATGCTCTGTCACGAACCTGGAGCTCACAGATTCATCCAGACTAGCTGACCAGAGAGCCCCAGCAATCCTCCTGTCTCAGCTCCTCAGTACACTGAATACAAGGAAGAGTTGCTGTTCTTGACTTCTATGTGTATGTGTATATATGTATATGTGTATGTGTGTATATGTGTGTATGTATGTGTATATATTTGTATGTGTGTGTATGTGCAAGTGTATGTATATATGTGTGTATGTGCAAGTATGTATGTGTATGTATATGTGTGTATGTGTGTGTGCACTTTACTGAGCCATCTCCCTGGCCCCTAAAATAACTTTTATTTGTATATTTTAAAATTTTTTTCAAAAGAATGGGTTATACTTTTTAATCATCAGGTTTTAAGAGGCGTGGTCTCTTTCCTAAGTGTGTGACCTGATGTCATGCAGGAGATGGTGACCTCGTGAGGGGCAGGCTGGAGAAGTGGCCCCCGTATACAGAGCACTCACTGTGGAAGTCTAGGGCGAAAATCCAAATCCCCAGCAACCCTGTAAATCCTGTGCAACCCCTAATCTGTGGAATTGAGACAGGGGGATCCTGGGAGCTCACAGCTGAGCCCATCAGTTAGAGATGCGGTCTCAAAAAATGAGATGTGAACAACAGAGGAAGAGAGCTGACATTGACCTCTGACCTCTACACATGCACTCATGTGCGTGCACATACACATGCCCTCCACACACAATTAGGACCGTCTTCTGGGCTATATACAAACTCCCCAGTCACACACAGAAACACACACACACACACACACACACACACACACACAAACCTTGCCTTTAATACCCCAGAGAGACCACAATTTGAAAATCTCCTTCTTTTGCGTTAAGGGATTCTTCCCACTAAAGTGCAGGAATCGAAGCAGGTAAGCAGGTGACACATTAAGTTCTTATCAGAAATCAACAGCTCACGGGAATTAGTTCGTCAGCCCCACTGGCCATACCTCCTCTTCAACCCAGGGAGCGCACAGACCTGTGAGAGGGGGGATGGACCAACCTCTTTCCATGTAGTGCTTTGCCCAAAGATATGTCATAAATATTTACTAGCGGCAACACAGAACAAGAGGCAGAGCAAATGAATGACCTAACACTGAATAATACGACAGAAAGATCTGGTCTGTGACTTGTCCTGCAGAGGAGGAGGAAGGATGAAGTGCAATTCTTTATGATTACCCATCATGAAAGTGGTCTTCAGTCCACAGGGCAGAAATGGAGGGCATAGTGGTCCCCCAGCCTTCTGCGCTGATCTGAAGGAGAGTAGCTGGAGGTGCTGGAGCCCTTCCAGGAAGATACTGTTCTGAGAGTGGAGGGCAGGATGCACTGGGTGCACAGCCCAGGAGGAGTGACTCTCTGAAGGAGCTGCTTTTCAGAACAGGAAGGCTTGGTTCTTAACTCCGTCGTACCTCAGGAACAGTCAGGAAGGGGGAATCTCACTATAATTACCAAACCTTTGACCTGGAGGTGGTAAAGAACATGCTTCCCTCACAGAGGTGACATGTAAGTCATTCAGGTACATGTTCTTGTCCTTCCCTTAGTTTTGACTCCTGGCTGTACACCTGCTATAAGAGGTTGGGGCCACATCAGGTGTTTGCAGGTTCTTAACCTCCCATCCAAAGAACTGAAAATAAGGCTCACACTGATCCTCGAAAGGAGGAAGATAATGTTTCGGAGCAAAGCAGCAGTCCAGATTAAAGATACACACTGACAAGATTGACAGCAGGTCACATAGGAGAGGGTAACCAGGGACCCTGAACTACAGCCTGGGGTCTTTTCACTGGATTATGAGCAAAGGAGTGACTGTTTCCTAAAGGCAGAGTGTGTGGTGTAGTCCTCTATTCTGAGTGACAGATAAACTTACACAATCAGTTCCTCTACTGCTCATGTTCCCTTCCCACAATGCATCTGCACACCTATATGCACACTCAGTTATGCACACACATAAGGTGGTAAATAGGGAATTTCCCTAAAAGGTTGAAAGTGGGCTCAATTTCACAGGGTACTCCTAAATAGCTCAGGTTGGGTTGTACCTCTAAATATCTCAGGTTGGATTGTGCCCCTAAATAGCTCAGGTTGGATTGTATCCCTACATAGCTCAGGTTGGATTGGCCACTATTTTCTTCACACTCAGATATGATGAACACATACTAGAATAGGAACTGTCAAAATCTGATCATTATGGGGGACATTCTTCAGATATTGGTGAGTGTGTACCCAGTGCAGATGAGGGGTTGATGGGGATCTTAGGTTGCATTGTTTGTAGAGGGGTAAGTGTGTACATTGTATGCTCAGGTGAAGGAGAAGAGTGTGTGCATAGTATGTTCAGGTGAGGAAGGGTGTGCGTGTGAATGGCCCAGAACCAAATGGCTCCCTAAAGCACTAAACTACCTCTGTACCTGGCAGTCTTACATCTGCATGACCTTAGAATCAATGCTTAGTGACTGCCACAGGATGACAGCGAGGGGCTGTCCAGAGGACGTCACCTCCTCGCCAGGGACTTCTCTGTGGACCTACCCCACATAATAGCACACAGGCAGTCTTCCTGGAGTCTGAGCAAAATTCTCTTCAAATAAACAAGAGAGTTCCTAGCTTAGAAGTTACCCTCAAAATACATGTGTGAGCCAAACCCAAGGCCCAGGGCCCAAGGCAAGCATCTGCTGGGATGGCAAGGGGCCCTCACCAAGGTTGCTGCCTGGGGGAGAGTTGCACGTGATAGAGAGAGATGGCCCTGCCCAGGAGCTGAGAGGCCCTGGTGGGCAGCCAGCCCTTTAGGATACCAGATATCCAAGGAGGCATTCTGACTCAGGGGTGGTCCAATTTCAACCCGTGTAAACACTCAGATTCTGTTTCTGCTTTTGTTTTGCCTTCTTAAATCTCTTTTCTCCTTTCTTTAAAGGACCACTCCTGCTGCTGTCTGTGGGTCTGTAACCAGAAGCCCGTTTACTTTAGGTTTTCCTTTGCTTGGCCAGAGGGACCTTATACAGGTCACATGAGTACAGGTGTGTCCTCCAGTGGGAAGGATGAAGCTGCCATGTAAACAGGGAGCAAAGGAAGAAGGAATGCTTCTTACCACACAGAAGCCGCTTCGCTTGGTGTTTGCCTCCCCCTTCTCTTCATTATCAGGGTTTGAGTCTTGAGTCTTGCTCATGCTAGGCAAAGGCTCTACCACTGTGCTACACCCCATCCATTTTTCAACTTTGTTTTTTGAGGCACAATCTCACTAAGCTTCTCAGGCTGGCCCTGGAATCTAACGTGTAGTCCAAGCAGACCTTGAACCTGCCATCATTCTGCCTCAACTTCCCGAGCTAGAATGACAAGCCAATACCACCCAGCCTGGTGACCTTCTTATTTAAAAGGAAGTTATTTTGCAGGGAGGCTGAGTTCTAACTTGTCCTTGTCACCAAAAGTCCCAATGGTTTCCCAGAATGAGTGAACCCCCAGTAATATTGTACATAGTTGGGTATTTTAAGACACCCTGGTCCAATACCTACCAATCACACTCTATATGGACCCAATGTGGACTCCAACAAACTCCTGTCCCCTCAGTCACCGTGTCACTTACCATTCGTGAGGAACACTCACAGTTCTTTCTGTGTGAGTAGTGCAGAGTCCACATGAGCCATTCTGAGAGGGAAGGTGTAACCAAGCCCAGTAGCTTTGGGAAAAGCTTCTTGTTTACTGAGGCCGCACTGGAGATTATGTGAACCCCAGAAACACCCACTCAGTCCTAAGGTAGAAAAATGGAAAAGGCACCTTGGAAACGTGTGTGTGTGTGTGTGTGTGTGTGTGTGTGTGTGTCCGTGTAAGCACACCTATGGGTGAGAACTGAGAATGTTGACATTCCCTGTTCACTAAGTCCAGGCCCCTGTGCCATCCTTACCAGTTTCTGAACCTGAAATTTCATAGAAGGTAAATCATTGTGTACAGGCAGTTTACCCCCCTTCTTCCCCCTCCTTCCCTCTCCTCCCCCTCCTCTCCCACCTCCCCCCTCCTTTCCCCTCGTCCCCCCTCCTCCCCTCTCCTCCTGTCCCCTCCTGCCCCTCCTGCCCCTCCCCCTGCCCCTCCCCCTCCCCTCCTCCTCCTCCTCCTCCTCCTTCTTCTTCCTCTCTCTCTCTCTCTCTCTCTCTCTCGTGTTTGTGGATGTGTGAGGACACATCTGTGTGAACATGGCTACATATCTGTGGAGCAGGAGTGTATGTGTGCACGCATGTACCTGCATCTAGAGGTAAGAGGGCATCCTTGGGTTCTGTTTCTCAGGCACCATGTACCTCGTTTTTAAGCAAGGTCTCTCTCTGGTCCTAACTCACAAAGTAGCTATGCTGGCTGGCCAACAAGCCCAAGACTCCTCTTGTCCCTGACTTCCCAATGCTGAGATTATAAGCAAACAACCCACAGGAAGTGGCTGCATCTTTAATTTATTTTTTTTATTTAAACTTAAGCACTGTGAAAGGCCTTGGAAAAAATTCTGCAAACCAATTCTGTTTTGTGTAAATAGACTTGTTTGATAAAAAAAAATATTTAGCTTGTAAATATACTCATTCATTGTTTTTAAAACAATTCTGCTAGCTATCACCAGGGCTCAAGACAATCAAAATGAAATGAGCCACTTTGTTCATTGTCTAATGCAGAGTGACCAGTCTTGAAACGATATCATGAATATAGATAGATGCAACATGCTATGTGTGTGTATAACATATTTATATGTATGCATACACACATACATACGTGCATGCATATATAACAATAATAATCAAAGAAAAAGAGGTTATCAACTTGAAAATAGAGGTCATGAGAGGGTTCAAAGAAGGCAAGCTGGGAGCAGCCAGAGGCTAGCTAGTGAAGGATAAAGTATAAAAACATATTTTTTTAAAAAAAGTTTGAACGTACCTGGCTGTTCACTCTGCCTGTGTGGCTTAAACTCTGGTCCTTATACTCAGCTGCTGAACGCTTTACTGACCGAGTCATTTCTCCTGTCCACCTTCTTTCTTCTTAAGGGTGGTCAGTATATATATATATATATATATATATATATATATATATATATATATATGTGTGTGTGTGTGTGTGTGTGTGTGTGTGTGTGTGTGTGTGTATGTGTATGTGTATATGTATATGTATATGTATATATGAATGTGGTTTAGCTGTGAAATTTATGGAAGATAACTTTAAGAGTATTTAAAAATTTTAAATACAGTTTATAGATTTAAATCATGACCAAAGTCCATGTTGGGCCTAAGCCAAGCTCGGGCGATGGGAGACATCCAAGGCAAAAGGAAATCTAAACACCTTAATATTGTTTCTATCTCTTTAGCTGTGTCCCTAATCTACGAAAGCAGCAAAGATTTTAATTACACACTTCATAAAATGGCTTAATCTGGCACATTGCTTAAGCAAGAATAGTACAATATTTACAGGCTAAACAACATAGCAACGACAACAAAATCCGTAAGACATAGCACAAGCAGAAAGAGGATTCGGTGAAAATTTAATCACCCTAGGGCATAGGGAATTAGAAGATGCTCATCACAGAGACAGCGAGTAAAAGAGAACGAAGTCGGTTTTGGCACATCTGTCTCTCTGATACCAAACTCAGTCCTCCAGTCTGTGAAATGGAGATCCTGCAGCACACTGTACAAGTTTGATCTTGCGGGGGCACAGTCTATATTCGGGCAGGCTTACATAGCCCTTCCTGTCCAGCTGTGAAGAATATATGAGGAGGAGGGGCAGTCCCTTGTGCCTGGGCTACAGGCTGCTCAGAGCAGGGAGATGGTGGGAAATCCTTGTGAGCCTTCTGTCCTGACTGCTACAGAGCATGCGTTATGGCAGTAAGTCCTGAGAGCAGATGCGAGCCCATCATTTGGTAGGGCCAAATTAGCCAGTGATGTTAGAGGACCAGAGTGGTCACTATCCATCTGAGAAGGAAAGAATATCTTGTTAAATAAGCAATATTTCCATCAAGTAAAAATCTGTTTTAGTATGGCATAGACTTCCACACTGCGACTTAAAAGAATCCCTCCGTTCGGTTGCCCGGTCCCTGCGAGGAACCTATCTTGCGGGACCTGCCAGCCTGACTCTACCCTGTGACCTGCTGCGCCCGCCCAGCCTGCACCCAGCTAGCTCTCTAACCACCTGGTAATTGCAGCCATTTAATAGTGGTGATTCATCCACCTGGCTCTCCTGGCTGGAGCCTTAATTAGACTATTCCTGCTGCTGTGGGGGCCCTACTTCGGGCCAGTCTACACCTCTGTTAAGTGATGCCAGCGATAAACATGTTTAAATAGAGTCACTGCTCTTGGGTTCACTGAGCAGGGACACGTTTTATTTTTGTTAAGACAGAAAATGGCGTTAAATTGGTTTATTTATATGAGGCTGTGGACACATGGAATAGACTCTTTGGGCTGGGTCTGCTGCAGTAACTTAATGGATGTGGTGGACTCTCTGGTCTAAGCTGGGCAGTATGTCCTGAAAAGCGTTTTTTTTTTTTTTTTCATTTTCTTAGTTTTTCTTTTAATTAATTAATTAATTTGAAAATTCCAAGGACTCCTATTTTAAAAGGGAAAAGGATGGGTGTGATGACATTCCTATAATGCCAGCTCTTCCAATGCTGGGGGCAGTGGATCACCATGTGCTGGGTCACGCTGGAGTCCATAGTGAGTTCCAGGCCCATCTTAAATAAACCAGAAGTAAGGAAGAGGGAGGGGGAAGGAAAGAAGGGAGGAAGAAAACCAAGAAGGATCCAGGGAAAGAAGGAAAGAAATAAAGAAAAAAAGCGAGCCAACATGATAGAATAAATGACCGCAATCCTTTGTCCTACTTGGTCCAAACTCTCGCGGGAAGACGTACAACTCCACAGAAACATACTTAATAAGGGACTGTGGTGTAAACCCCACAGCCAATTTGGAAGACAGACTAATATGAGAACCATCGGATTGGACGGTCAGCCTGCGAGACACGGAGCTCTGAAAACCGCATGGCGTTCAGGTGGCTAAAAACTACCGAACCGGCCATCTCTTCAGAGGAAATCACCTCATAATGTGGACCGGACCGGCCAACAGAGGGTGCGGGTGCAAAGGTCTACTCTCCCTTCAGGGGAAGGTGCTCGCAGGCAACCAAAAGCAAGCGCAGTCTTCCTGGGTGTGGCTGAAAGCAGGCTCCTCTGTCCCAGGCCCCGATGCTAGCTCCTTCTTCCTGTCACTCACCTCCTTGTCTATGTGTTATTTTGTTATTTACCACAAAGGCCAAGAGCAGAGGGGAAGGCTAATTTAGATACTAAAATCAAATACTCTTCCAGACTGGACAGCTTACTGTGCACTTGCAAACAGCCCCTAGAATGTCATTCCATTGTCGACGGATTAAAAACATTGAATGCCGCCGTGACCTTTCCATAGAGGAGGCAAGTTTAACCCGAAGCAAGATTTATATTGAGACTCGCCTGTCTCTTACTTTAGAGCTCCCTACTCCAGCAAAATGTAGAATTATTTTTTTTCTTCTCGATTTTTTGTGGCTCCCAAATTAATTACACTGGGGTAATTTAGAATTGCATATTCTGACTCCGAATTATGTTGGGGGATGCTAGGAACGCTTGCTTCTGTGTTCTCATTCCACACTGAACCATTTAAGACACAGCATGCCCCGAACCAATAATGTAGCGGGGGTTTGTGTTCAATGAAGCGAGCCGAGCAGGATGTCATAGCAAGTTAATATTTAAAATATAGGCAGCGAGCTCACCCTGGGCTTCGTACTGAAATATGGGCTCGTCAGCAAGTCCCAGAGATTCCAGGCTTCCCAAGTTTGTAGCAGGAGGCTGCTGCATTGCTCGGTTTTCCAAACCCTGCGCACAGAGCTGGGCTACAGTAGAATTACCAGAGTGAAAAAAAAAAGATAATTTCCAAAAGGAGACAGAAAGTTTTTTTTAAAAAAAAAAAAAAAAAAGAGGGAAGGAAAAGAAAATAGCAACCAAATCAAGCACAAAACTCACAAAAGCTCCCCAAACAATGGCGCTCTGTGTGACGGGAGCTCTCCCCTAGCAGCCTCAAGTGTTTAACATATTGAAGCGGTTCATCTTCCTTCAATGGACTTTAATAAGTCTGCCAGGTAAGAAGATGCGTGCCATGCTTCTTCATGTTGTCTCGCCCCCTCAACATATCTGTACTGATGGGCTCATCTAGCTAACTTTACTGCCGCGGTGTGCGGGGCCCAGAGAGCTCGGTTATTACCATCATCAATAACCCGTCCCCAGCTCCCCTCCATTCCTCACGCCTTCCCAGTGCCCTTCCCCAACTAATAAGGGCGCTTTGCCATGATCACTGATCAATACGTTCGGGCACCTGTTCCCTTCAGTCACCTCACCTTGCTAAAGAACGAGACAAAGGAACAAATATGATTTTGACTAGATCTTGTGGAGGAACAAGAGATCCGATCTTCAAAGTGTCCCTTTGGGGCCAATTTACACAGATAACCAATTTTTACCACTGGGATTCATCTCTGTTTTGCTCCCCAGACATGCTGCCTGGGAATAAAAACAGGCCTCCCTGGGTATCACGCTATCCAAGCGTTACCATAAACATTCATTTTAATGCGTATATCTCCAATGAATGAGCTGCAAGACAATTGTAAATACTATATTTCTAAAACCTTCCTCCGTGCACATGGACCTGAAATACTAATCTCTGTGTCTCCAATTGGCTCTTTCACTGTTCTTGTTTTGTGTTAGGATAATAAAGGTTTTGATTTTGTATTTATTTTTGATTCCTGGATTTTAAATACATTGGGAGCTAAAGTATTACATGCAGTATGTCAAGCATTTCTGCTGAGACAGAGGACCCTCTCCCCTGCCAGTACATGGGCCAAACTGAAGAACTCTCTAAAGGTTACAAGTACAAACCAGACTGATAATACGCATGAGAAACGTGCCAGCCTCAATTTTAAGAGTAAGAAGAAAACACTGGCCATGATACTTCCAAAGGGAAATGCTGCAAGCAAAACACTGGCATTCCTTCACAAAGCCAACACGTAAGAAGAAGGGACAGTGAAACTGTCTTTTGGTACTCGTTGGGACAAAGCTGAATAACCAGTTGAGATTCCCTCCAAAATCCACAGCCAAGGCAGAGATGCTGCATGCTGCATGGTGTCATTGCTGTGGTGTCTCACCTTCTAGATGAGGCTGTAACACACACAGACACACACACACACACACACACACACCACACACACTCACACACGTAACCATATAGATGAGGCATGACATAGCCTGAGTATCATACACCTCCTGCTTTTTGGCACCATGTGCAGATCCAATTATAAACTAATAATTACAATGGTTATGGTATCAAATAGAAAACTATTCATCGAAATAAAGAATGTGCAAAATAGAGATATAACCACTTTTTAGTATGTATGCTGTGGATCCTTTGTCACAACAAACTTCAGCTGCACTTCCAGGAAGCGTAAGAAAACGAAGGAAGACAATTTCTAAGCCGAAGCTTTTTCTGTAGGTTTGCCATTTGCGCGAGCTCTCTAAAGTACCAGCTTTGCTGAGTGCTCAGTATTTTATTAAGTCAAATTTTATGTTTAACTATTCCTTTTCTTTTCAGAGAAACCTTTCGAGTGCAATAAGAATAACTCCAGTGTCCTGGTCACGTCTGCATAAAATTACAAGGAAACAGGAGAATCGACTCTGACCACTGTGTGGTCTCAACATATGGGGACCTTAAAGACAGCGGCGTTAACAAACCATACTGCGTCTATGGACTCTGTGCTTGCACGCCCACCCTTGGGCTTAGCTTACATGATCACAACTAAAAAAACCACACTCATTTCCAGAAATCCAAGAAACTCTTCAAACTGCAGCTGTGGTGGTGAATACTTCAGAGTTGCCATGGAAAAGGGAAGAGCCGAGATTTTTTTTTTTTTTTAAAGGAGCTGTTTAAGCCACACGGACTAATCACGCATCGTCAACACACAGTGGAATCCTCTCCCTGCGCTGTGTCGTTCTTCATAACTGAGGAATCCAGACAGATCTCCCAGTCAGCAGCCGAAGGGAGGAGAACCAGGGTCCCCCTGTGTAGGCAGAGCCTCAGCCACAGTAAGACATACACAGGAGAAACCCCAGCCTAGAGCTTTGATCCTAGGCCAGAATGCGAAATTCACAATTCAAATTTTGATTCGCTTT
The DNA here is from genome assembly GCF_903992535.2 of Arvicola amphibius. NCBI lineage: Eukaryota > Metazoa > Chordata > Mammalia > Rodentia > Cricetidae > Arvicola > Arvicola amphibius. Next base: position 154,088,698 of record NC_052051.1, read on the forward strand.
ATAAAATATTGCAAATTAAGTGTGGAATTTTTATATCCTCACTCTGTAGAATAAAGCAATTTTAAGTATAACACCTTAGCTGAAAAAATTTCTCAGTGAAAGTAAAGAACTGGAAAGCAATCAAATACTAATTTAGCTTAAAATATTTAAATTTAGTATTTGCTTTTCCTCACAGGGTATTTTTATTTGTCTGTGTTTCTTAATTTTAGGTAAGCCTAATTTATTGGTTTATTCCCTATATTTTGGATTTAAGTGTGTGTTTTGACACATATCCCTCATGTGTTAACAAAAGTTAACAGGGAATTCCAGCCCTAAAATTAACCATAAATAATAGCTGTAGGCACACTTCTCCCTGCTTAGTGTCTGCCTGGAGTTCAACAATGCCAGTGTCTTCCCACAGAGAATTGTCCTTCCCAATGGAATGTCATAAAATCGCGTCTTCTAGCTGTTCTCAGGGTCAGGCCGGGGTCAGGATTTCCCCATTGTTTTTGATAGGGGGAAACCGACCTAGAGCAGAGTTCTCCTGGATGGGAAGGAAGGGGCCTCAGGATCAAAGTGTCCCCTCCCTGCCTGAGGGCACAGTGGATGTGTTCTTAATACTTCGCGGTAAGTGGCACACATATTCAAGGCATGGAATCACCCTACAGCCAAGTCTAGCTAAACATCTTAGAGCAAGACCGAGAGAGTGAACCAAGGGGGGAAGAGTGTAAAATGAGGAATATCAACCACGAAGTGCTGGAGCAGCTACGGGCAATGCACGTGTTTATATAAACATCTTCCTGACTGCGTTAGGGTGGCTGATAGTTGTCCGCACCCAGGAGCCTAACATGGAAGATGAACCTGTGTTCTGCCAGCCTTCAGCAGAACCCCGTATGCCCATAAGAAAATTGACATGGATAATTACTTTGATCTTCTGTAGCATTATCTGTGCAAGCAGAATTTAGAAACTTCTTGCAAATATCTTTAAGATGATCTAAAGGAACTGGTGAATTAATTAAAAGAGCTCATTCCCCCACCCCTTTTGGGAAGTTCTCATACATGGATAGTAAATCAGATTTTGAGGTGAATATTTTTTTTAAAAAATCCTAAATAAAAGCCTTCATCAGTTCTGTGGCATGTAGGTGACAGGCCATTTCTGAGGAGTGGCAGATGTGTTTGATAGAGCACACTGGGTGATCTCAGAAAGAAAAAATAAAAGGGACACCAGCCACAATAGCTCCTGAAAGGCAGCTTGTCTGTCTGCTTCCTGGGCCCAGGCTGGATGCAGGGATCACATCATACGCTAAGAAACATGGAAGAGACTTCAGGGTTGACTTTATTCCCACTCAATCATTAAAACTATAATAACTCACTCTTCAAGAGGACACGCCATAAAAATTCTCCCACCCGACTCTGCCGGCTTTCTGCCATCATTCTTCCTTCCGGACTATGGCCGTCCTTTTCCTTTCTTTAACCATGCTCCAAAATAGTTCTGATTGACTGCAGTGACACCTACTGCTGGCAAAATTGTTCTACCTGGGCTCTGAGGCACAGCCAGAGGAACCTCACTGGGAATCTGAAGACAGACGGAGTATGCTTCCGTGAAGCAATCTCCCCTGAACAGCAGAGCTCATTTCTGGGCTAACTCTGACCAGGAGGCCAGCCCAGGACACCACGGTCGGTCCCTGGGTTCCTCTCCCTGCTATGAGATAGCCAGCAGCCCTTGAGGAGGCAGCTGAGAAAATTGCCTCTTTCTACAATTACCCTTTGCTCCACAGGCATCCTGGAACAGGGTGTCCATGCAGTATAAACTATCATCTGATTAAGAAAATTATCTTTCCAACTGCCTCCACATTCTGCATAGAGCTGTTCTTTTTTTCCTTTAAAAAAGCGATACTGATTTTCCCTTGGAGCACCTGTGACCCATTCCCACTATGGAGACAATATTATTTTAAGTCCCGACCTTGGTTACGTTGTCAGCCTTAAGAAACGCCACCCTATGTTTACATGTGAGCCCCTGATTTGAAAGATGCTCATTCGCATTCAGCCCTTGCCCATGGGTAAGGACGTGTCTGCAGCCAGCTTTTCTCTTGTGTGTGTTCACTTGGCATCAAAAGCAACAACAACCTAAGACCTTACATGGCTGGAATAGTTTAGGGATGACACTGTAAACTTTTGCGATGTAAAGCGTCACAAGGACTTGATTGCTTTCTTTGTGAAGACCGCAGCATCTCCACCCACCTCCTAGGCTGTTAGTTGGTTACAATTCCATGAACTACTGAACAATAATGCAACACTAAGGGAGAAGAATTCTTTCTGTGTATTGCGTGTCTTAAAGAAACCCCTTTCTTTAAAGCCACGTGTGATAGCTGCAATGTAATGAACAGTGGTCTCTTTCTCCTTTTTGATTTTGAAAAGAAAAATCAGAATACAGAGAGGTCCCTGTCCAACTGGCTTTCTGTTGTCTGATTTGTAAGCTTGCACACATACAAATGTGTGTGTTTTATGTGTGTAGCATAGACGAGGCATGTATAAATCTAAGATATATAAAACAAGAGCACTAAACACAATTTAAACAAGTAATAAGGACTTCATTTTCCTCACACAGCAAATACAATTGCAGCCATGACGACGCTCATCAGCCTGTCTGGAATAATATGACTTAGTTTTGAATTGCTGTCCTTAAAAATCTGACAATAGGCACAAACGCACCACGCCCATTAACACAATCACAGAAGTTGAAGCCAGAGAAGTTGTTCTGAAGAACCAATTATTGTTTGTCACTCTCTAGTGCCACCACATGGAGTGACATTTGAATATAATTCAGCCGTTTTCTACTCGGGGGGGAGCGTCTGTGAGGAACACTAGGGACAGCCGCAGAAGGCGGCAACGAGGGACAGCCAGTCTTCTCCCTGGCATGGGAAGTCCAAAACGTTGCCTCATGAAAACTGAGATGTCCCGTTGCTGGGAACACAAATGCACTGTAGTAAACACAAAGCCACCACTGCTCCGTTCCATCAATAAAAAAGGAGCCATTTGGTAAAAGGATTCATTACACATTTTCTATTTAAATCAGTTTATAAGAACCAGATGTTAAGCTTCCCTTGATAGGAAAGAAGGAATTATAAATGAATTAAACCGATTTGTTTCCAGTCAATCTTACTGTCCCCTCATTCTCAATGCACGGGAGTCTCTTGATAGTCACCTGGATGCGCCCTTCTCTTCTACCATTAAGGCCGACGCTTCTGTCAGCTGTTCTCTGAGACATCAGGCAGAAAATTAGGAAGTCCCATCAGATCAAAAGCCCGTGTTTTCTTTTTAACATAAACACGCACAGGTCCCAAATCACATCAACTAGAGAATTTCAGGATCAAAATCGCTCCATAAGAAGAACATCTATAAAAATTTCAGCCTAAGCTTAAGTTCTATGCTCTAATAAAGCATCTGTGGTTTTCAGATTTTCAGGACCCCTCGTCAGTTGGTTGTAAAGCATAAATTACAATTCCATCAAGTTGGAGAGGGAGAGCTAGTTTCTGCTCTTGAGAAGAAGGTGCTACACAGTTGCGAGGATGGTTAGCCCCCAAGTCAGCCGGGAAACATATTTCATGTTCTCCCCCAGGGTCCTGCACCCTACGTGGCTCACCACCTGCAAGCCGCTTGCCCTGGTAATTGTCTATAAAGGAGCTTTAATTAAATGCTCGACCTGGATGGTCTCACCAGAAGCTTTCTTACTCAAACATTTTTAAAGAGTAGGGCTTACAGTAAGTGGCACCGAATGGGGAAGGAAAGGGTGGGGTGGCACTACTGTCCCCTGCAAGGGCCCATTGACGACCCTAACGACCTCACCTCCCTTACCTAACTTCAACACTATTTTTTCCTTAGACTGCATTAATGAATCCAATAAATAAAGCATTGTATCACCCATTTGGAATGGACATTAATTTTAGAACAAAACATTAATCAATTTAAATTTATGTACTAATGTAGACACAATCAATTTCAACTTCTTATGACAATTAGCAAGGCTTTTGCTACATCTCTAAAACACACTGACCCATCAATTACGGTTTGCATCAAAGTAATGCTAATGACATCACCTCAGTCCTTGGGCTGTCAGCAGCCCACCCGATTGGTCAACTTGAATGCAGCAAATCAATTAATATAAATTATACATGCATGGAAAGATGGGTTAATATCATAAGTTAATTTAATTAATTGTGTTTGATTAAATGAAATGCTTTCATTAGCCCACTTAGCCACGAACCATATATACATCATCATAATCTTTTTACAAGCTCAGCCACCCAGGCACAGACCTGACATCCAGAGCATATTCAAATCGCCAGCCTCAGCCATGCAAACCTCCCTGCATAATTAACAGCTAAACGAGCTGCAGTCACTTAAGCTGAAAAGAAAACTGTTCCCATCAACCTCTCTGATACTGTTTAAATTGAAGATGTCATGGGTAAAACAAAGGTGAACAGACGATGGTAATTAAAAATTAAAAAGGACAAGGGGGGATTTTCAACTAATGGAGGCAAAGTGGAGAGAGGGCTGAGGTTCCTGCGACGGGAGTGTGGGTGTCAGGTCACCATGGGCCTTATCCTCCCTGGGCTGCGCTCAGCAGGGACGTCTACGGGAATCAGGGAAGATGGACCTGGACATAGACAGGGGAACGGAGATGAAATCAAGAGCCACTGTATCGGGAACAAATGAAATTACATGACGCTGGCTGAAGTCTGCTTTACCATTATCTTGTAATGGACTCCACCACACGAGGTGTAGCATCCTGTCCCGGAGCTCTGAGCGCTGACCGTGTCCCCAGCCAGGGCCTCGACGTCAGGTAGCGAGCAGTGCCTGGTGAGCAGGCTCACTGTTCATTAAATGGATTTTTGTTCAGACGAGGTGGCAGAACCTTGACATAAAATATAAGGGTGTCTGATGGAAGTTATTCATTCCTTCCTGGTTCGATGCACAACCTTCCAGGGATGGTTTTAATTCACACTGCTTCCCAAAGTATAACAAATAATGCAGCTGCGTTGCAGAGGCAGCCCCGGGCCTGCACCGCAGCACTCATGGAATGTTCTGGACACAGCAATGGTGGGGGCACTGTAGGGGCTGTGGCTTCGACATGGGGCTGAAGGCAGGAGGGTGACGGGTAGGGAAGATAAGAGTTCAACTCACCACACGTGGGAATTGCTTCCGTGCTGAGGCCCGTGGGATTTATTCATGTGTTACAAGTAGTCTCCATTCTTCATTGCTATTTGGGTGCTGCCGTTCATCTTCGACAGAAAATTGAACGGAATCTTGACAGAGGGGCATCTATGCCAAGCGCAGAGAGAACTACCATGTATGTGGTCATCACCATGAGCAACAGGACTTCATAGACAAACATAAACACTACAGACGGACAGTGCCCGTAACCACAGATGTATTCAATTACCATTTGCCTGAGAGACAGGCCCATGGCTTGAGGGAGAAGAGGCAGAACAGGCTTCATTATAATTCGTTTTGGCAGCAAGAAATGGCTTGTTCTTTCCCATACCAGCTGGGGAAAGACCTCCTACTTCTAGACAGAAGGAAAACTTGATATGAATGTAAATTCTGCGCTTGCACGGTGGCGCAGGAAATGTGGCTCACAGACTTGCGCAACATTCCTAATGGCAGCCCGCCCGGTCTGGCTGAATTTGAGGCTTCCTCTGTGAGAACAATCCTATTTTATTTATTTATTTTTTTAGAGATAAATGGTGTCCAGTGGCTATTGGTTAGGGATGGCCCAACCACCAAACTTCTTCCTCTATTTCTGGCTGCTGCTTGGCCTCATGTGGTCATTTGCATATCGTTTCATCTGGAGAGACAGCCTTGCTCCTCCTTTTGTGTGTTTGCTATTTACGTCAGCAAGTGCTTATAGCAAAGACACAGTCTCAGAGAGGTGTTTAGCCTCCGTTACCATTAGCCTGACTCACGAAGTTGCCCTTGCCTCTAGCAGAACAGAGCATCCTTCCTGTCAGAGCAAATCTCACTGTGTCAAGTGTGTGGCTTGGCGCCATGACTGACGATTTCCAAAGCTCCCGTGGGACTGGAGAGATGAGGGGTGTTCAGTGGGTAGGGGCTCTTGCTGCTCTTCCAGAGGACCTGAGCTTGGATCTCCAACTTTATGTCAAGGGACTCACGAGCACCTGCATCTCCAGGTCTGGAGGAATCGGACTCCTCTGGTCTCTGTGGACACCTGCTCTCACACTCGGTGGTGTGTACACACACAAGTGAAAGTGAAGAAAAATTGGTTTCATTGTGTAGACCAGGCTAGCCTTGAACCCGTACAAATCCATCTGCCTCTGCCTCCTGGGCACTGGGATAAAAGGCATTTAGTACCACTTAGGTGATAAAATTTTATTATTAAAGAAGTCCTTGTGATTGGAGCCCCAGTATCTATTTCTATCCTCTATTTGTAGAAGGCTGTCTGGGTGACAGAGCCAAGATTCTGAAATTCTTACCAGTGATTACAGGAGAACTGTATTGTGAGGATGGAAATTAATGGATCTCCTATTTATTGAGAAACTTGAGTCTCAGAACCACAGCCAACTTACATTACAGTTCTGAGATGTATTTGCCCCGTCTTTCTTCCGCAATATCTAGGTCTACAGCAAATTCCTAATGCATGATTAGAAAAGCCCTTTTGAATCTAATAATAAATTGATTTATAAGCACCTAAACAGGCTACCTGTGTGCATCTTCAGCTGTTTTGCTCTGCTGCTTCGTAATGTCATAGGGACTGTGGAATCTCTGGGATCCAAAGCACACACCTCCCAGCGAGAGTTTCATGTGGCTAACTGAATCCTCAGAGAACATCATACTTCGCAGTGAAATGAATTGAAGGGGAGCGTGGCTCTTTTGGAATGTATGGTCCCTTAGGGACTTGGAGAAATTCATTTTAGAGTTAATATTTATATTAGTTATTTTTCGTAAGGCTGTGACCAAGTACCAGAGAAAACAATTTAGTGGGATAAGGATTTATATTGCTGAGAGAACAGTCTATCACGAGGGGCACGCAGGACAGAGGCCACAGCTAGAGGTGTGGCAGCAGGCTTGTGAGCCAGCTCTCTCAAGCTCAGCTCACATCTCTCTGCAGACAAGGGAGCAAAGGCAGGGAAAGAAATGGAGCCAGCTATAAAGCTCAAGGTCTGGGCCCACCCAGATCCTCAGCTCCAGCTGGGTCATACTTCCAAACGGCTCCAGAAGCTAAGGAGTAGACGTCCAAACACACGAGGCTGTGGGGACATTCATTTCACACCTAAACCTCAACAGTGTCTGACTTACTCAAATGCTAAGTCATCGAAACTTTAAATATAAACAAAAATTATTTCTTAGAGAAGTAGCCAGAGCATGCATGCTTTTCAGTTCTGGCGCAGGGTTCTCTCACCCCGGGTGTTTATGGTGACACTGACCCTACCAAAATCCGTCAGCACCAATCACTTCACAAAACCTAAAAACTCAGAGAGCCCAGAAATGAGCCCTGTGGGAGAAACGATTTGAGATGAAAAAGCAAGACTCACTGTTCTTAAGGTAGTGTGTGAAAGGAGGACAAAGTCCTCCACTTGTGTTCGCAGAGGTGTCCCAACACTTCCCTGTGCCTGATGCTTCCTCTCAGGCAGTAATGAGCTCAGGTTCCTACCCAGCAGGGGAAATGCAGACAGCTGCAGAAAAGCAAAACCTGTATAAATTCCAAATGAAATTGCTGAGTGAAGTCTTAAAGTTAAGATTCTTTAATGCAAGATACATGAGCTATTCTGGGGGAGAAAAACCTTCCTCTGATCTGATGTCATAGCCTACAACGGAAAGGAAGGATTATGCAAATGAGCTATTATGGTGTGCACACCGAGACCATGACAGGGTAGCTGTGGGGTGGGAGGCAGGCCAACAGGGCACGCACTGTAAATCCCAGTTTCTGTCTATGGCATGAGATGTATCTGTCCCTCCGAGCATTTGGTTGTTCGCTTAAACAGGCAACCTAGAAGCCTGCAGGTATCCTGTGGGGCTGGATGCTAGGCAGCAGAATATTGCTTCTGCATGGAAACAGAATGAACTTCACTTTATGGCAACCTAAAGCGTTGCTGGAAACCCATGTGTGTCAGAGGACCCCCTGGGCAGGAGAAAAGAGGGAAAGGGGCCCCAGAAATGATGGTATAATAGAGGAATTGCTTCTTTGACACAGCTGGAAAGAGATGGGAGTAAGTTGCTTAAAGGGGATGTTTATATAATACCTCCTTCACCCTAAGAGAAGCATTGTGAGCCAATAGTGATGGCACAGTGAAACCAAGATAATTCAAAGATGCCACCTAAACTCTGGTCTGCCATTACTGAAGTTGTTGAAAGATCTAGAAGTCAGGTGATGGGAGGAGAAAGGGGCCAGGAAGGCAGTAGAACGCTTGCTGCCCAAAGTGAAGAACTGAATTCCAATTCTCAGCACTCACATTCAAAACTGAGCATGAAGGTGCATTCCTGTAATTCTCATGCTGGGGAGCCAGGGGCAGGAGACAGGCAGATACCTGGGGCTTCCTGATCAGCCAGCCCAGCCAAGTCCATGAGCTCCAGATTCACTGAGACACCCTGTCTTAAAACGGGAGTAGAGAGTGAAGACGCTGGATGTTCTCTCTCTCTCTCTCTCTCTCTCTCTCTCTCTCTCTCTCTCTCTCTCTCTCTCTCTCTCTCTCACACACACACACACACACACACACACACACAGATGTTTTAAGTATAATAAATTATTTTCTTATTTACTGGGATACACAAGGTCATTTTACATACAGTAGACTTTGAGAAAGCCTGTGGTGGAAAGATCACCTTACATTATTGAATTAAATGGGAATGATTTTTTAACATAAAAATGATACTTTAAGCATATGAAATTAAACATTTGGTTTTGAACCTCCCCTCAATCTAGTTTAAAATTATGTAAACTTACCTTTTGTAAGTTGAATAATTGTTTTTATTGTGTTATTAAGATAATTAGAAACAAGCCGGGCAGTGGTGGCACATGCCTTTAATCCCAGCACTCAGGAGGCAGAGGCAGGTGGATCTCTGTGAGTTAAAGGCCAGCCTGGTCTACAAGAGCTAGTTCCGGGGGGGAAAAAAGATAATTAGAAGCGACAGTAAAACGTTGGGAGCAAATTTATTATCCTTAATTTTCATGAAATTTAAGGTGAAGAGAGTAATCCTCAGCATTTCTATGAGGCTAGAAAATAGTTTAGGTGTAAAGCAGGCAGCTTGTCATCTTTCTCCTTTATTTACTACTGCAGCATGTAGTGCGAGAGGTCACACCTGCCATGCGTGTATGAGAAGGCCAAGGGAGTCAGTTCTCTCTACTTGCCCTTCCGGGGGTTCTAGTGGTAGAACTTGGGTTGCCCAGCTTGCAGAGCAAGCTCTGCTACCTTTGGAACCATTTCTTCAGGCCTGACTTTTAAAATCTGATGATGTGAAAGTCAAGACACATGGTGTATCTTAAATGAGCCTTTAAACCTATACGGTGTGTGATGGGAGCCAGACAAAGCTGCCATTTATTTACATCCCTGTTTAGATTAGTGCCCAACAATGGCAAATCTGCAGATACTGTAGGACTGCATTCCACTGGGGTTGGAGGGAAGGTTGGGGAACTGCCTGAAGAAAAACATGAGGAATCTTTTCTTTTTTATTGTTTTTATTGTGCTACACATTTTTCTTTGCTATTTTCTTTTTTTGGTGATTTTTTTTGAGCTCTACATTTTTCTCTGCTCTCCTCCCTGCCTCTCCCCTCCCCTTTAACTCTCTCCCATGGTCCCCATGCTTCCAATTTATTCAGGAGGTCTTGTCTTTTTCTACTTCCCATGTAGATTAGATCCATGTCTGTCTCTCTTAGAGCCCTCATTGTTGTCTAGGTTCTTTGGGATTCTGAATTGTAGGCTGGTTTTCTTTGCTTTATGTCTAAAACCCACTTATGAGTGAGTACATTGATATTTGTCTTTCTGGATCTGGGTTGCCTCACTCAACATATTTTCTAGCTCCATCCTTTTGCCTACAAATTTCAAGATGTCATTATCTTTTTTTTTTTCTGCTGTGTAGTACGCATTGTGTAAATGTACCACATTTTCCTTATCCATTTTTCAGTCGAGGGGCATTAAGGTTGTTTCCAGATTCTGGCTACAGCAAACAATGCTGCTATGAACATAGTTGAGCACATGTCCTTGTGGTATGATTGAGCATCCTTTGGGTATATATACTGAAAAGTGGTATTTCCGGGTCTTGAGGAAGGCTGTTTCCTAATTTTCTGAGAAATGGTCATACTGATATCCAAAGGGGCTGTATCAGTTTGAACTCCCACCAGCAATGCAGGAGTATTTTCTTTACCCCACATCCTCTTCAGCATAAGTTTTAATCAGCCAACATAATTATTCACAGACCTTGAAAGACTACTCAACTTCATATAGAAAAACAAAAACCCCAGGATAGCTAAAACAAAACAATCCTGTACAATAAAGGAACTTCCAGAGGCATCACCATCCCTGACATCAAGCTCTATTATAGATCTAAACTAATGAAAACAGCTTGGTATTGGCATAAAAACAGGTTGACCAATGGAATCGAATCAAAGACCCAGGATATTAATCCACACACCTATGAACACCTGATTTTTGACAAATATGCTAAAAATATACAATGGAAAAAGAAAGCATCTTCTACAAACAGTGCTGGCATAACTGGATGTCAACATGTAGAAAAATGAAAATAGATCCATATCTATCCCCATGCACAAAACTCAAGCCCAAATGAATTAAAGAACTCAATGTAAATTTGACCACACTGAACCTGAAACAGATATTTTGCAATTTTTATCTGTTGAACAATTATGAATAATGTGATATTTATTAGGATCTTAAACTCCACAGGTTTGCGGGTTTCCTTCTCTAGTTTTATACTGTATTATTATTTTTAGCTACTCACATTGCAGTGTTATTTGTTGATGTATTCATACAATGGACACCCTAGTGCTAGGGATTTCTTCAGACAGTAAAATGCTCGCTGTGCAAGAGTGAGGACCTGAGCTCCAGTGCACAGAACACTCCCAGGAGATCAGAAACATTTCCCCGTGACCCCAAGTGGAGCCCTGGGGCTTGGCAACAGGGTGTTCAGTCAAATCAGTGGACTAAGCTCAGTCAATAAGAAATCCTGTCTTTCAACAATTAAGATGTCGAGTGATAGAAGATGACGATTCATATTAACTTGTGGCCTCCATATGTACACATATGAGTATACTTATACACATAAATATGAGAGAGAGAGAGAGAGAGAGAGAGAGAGAGAGAGAAATACCTTAACGAGTTCTTTCCCCCTGACTATTAATGTAGTTATACCAGTTTGAATCGCTTAGTGGTTAAATGGTAATGTTTTAAGCATTTTTTATTGTTCTCTTCTACTTTTTATGTATATGTGTATATATTTATGCACACTTGCACACACACACCCAACAAGGAGGTCAGAAGATGGCATCTGGTCCCTTGGAGCTGGAGTTATATGGGGTCATGAGCCAGTCCACATGGGTGTTGGTGACTAATCTCAGTTCTGCGCTAGAGAAGCAAGCACTCACCACGCAGCTGACGCTCCTGCCCCTGTGTAAGGACAACAGCACACCCCACTTGGTGTACATTCAGTGTAGTTCTGGTGCCCTCCATTTCTCTTTTGGGTTTGTTTCTATAGAAATTGATTTCACTGTAATATTTGATTCCACTGGTAGAGTTTTCTTTTGCATTCTTTAAACGGTTGTGTGTTTGGAAGCAAATTATCTCAGTTTTTACTTATATGGAAATATGTTTTGTCTTAATTTTTGGGAGATATGTTTGTGGACATTACATTGAGTTGGCATTTTGTTCCTGTCTCCCAGAATTTAAAAGATGTTGCCCACTGTTCTCTATTGGAATCATACCTAATGAGAATCAGCTTTGTTACCTCTTACATAATATCCTCTTTTCCTTCTCTGGTTACCTTACAAATTTCCTTCTAAGCACAAGAAATTGTTGTTGTTGTTACTATTGCTGATTTTTGCTTTGCCTTATCAATGTAATCATGATATACTATGATAACCTTTTCTCATATTTTTAAGAGACAAGGTCTCACTCCGTAGCACGAGCTGACTTCAAACTCACATTGATTCGTTTGCTTCAGGCTCTTGGTAAAGATTATAGGCAAAACCCACCCCAGCTATCATAACGTACATTTTTCTTTGCCATTTGTTCATTCTGTCTTGCGGTTTTGTGGACCTGTGACATAATGCTTTGGGTTGTATAGTGGCATGTCATTTGTATTTTAATAAATAAATAAAAGTAAATCAGAAAAGTAAAACAGTCACACTGGCCAGCCTTACAGACCAGGCAACAATAACACACCCCTTTAAACCCAGTAGTCACATTATCTTACCAAAGAAACCAGGTGGTAGTGGTGCACACCCTAATCCCACAGTCTCACAACTAGAGAGGATTATAAAATGGGAGGAGACAGCTCTCAGTCTCAGTCTCATTTCCTAGAGGCAGGATCATCATTTTCAAATTGAGGTTGAGGTAAGAGGCAGTGACTGGCTGCTTTGCTTTCCTGGTGCTCAGGTTGAACCCCCATATTTCTCTCTGAGTTTTTATTAATCATTCTTCAGGTTGAATTTTGAGTGTCTCGTGAAATTGTTATTCAGATATGTATCTTGCTTTCTGATGCTCCCCCACCCCCTCTTTCCGTGACTCCTGCTCATGAGCTCTTGTGGCTTCCCAAAGACAGAGCTTGGGTTGTTGCAGTTTTAGTTTGGTTCTGGTGAAGTTCTTTCTCTTCCTGAATGCAGTCAGGTGAACTCATTCACCTGTCCTCAGACTCACCACCTTAGATCCCCACCTGCGGTTAACTCTTCTTTTTTATTTTTAAATTGTTTTTATTGAGCCATATATTTTTCTCTGCTTCCTCTCCTTCCCTTCAACCCTCTCCCATGGTCCCCATGCTCCCAGTTTACTCAGAAGATCTCGTCTTTTTCTACTTCCCATGTAGATTAGATCCATGTATGTCTCTCTTAGAGTCCTCATTGTTGTCTAGGTTCTTTGGGATTCTGAATTGTAGGCTGGTTTTCTTTGCTTTATGTCTAAAAGGCACTCATGAGTGAGTACATATTATATTTGTCTTTCATGAGTGAGTACATATTATATTTGTCTTTCTGGGTCTAGGTTACCTCACTCAGTAAGATATTTTCTACCATCCATTTGCCTGCAAATTTCAAGATGCCATTATTTTTTCTGTTGTATAGTACTCTACTTTGTAAATGTACTGTCTTCTTTATCCATTTTTCGGTCGAGGCATTTAGGTTGTTTCCACGTTCTGTCTGTGACAAAAAATGCTGCTATGAACATAGTTGAGCCCATGTCTGACTTTCGATTGTTACTTAAGGTATTGTGTTTTTCACATCTAGACTCTTTCTTTTATTTATGTCTAATTTAAAACTCTGCAGTTTTAAAATCTACTGAGTTTCCCATAATTATAAATGACTATATTGCCCACTAACACACTTTTTGCACCAATTCTTTAACACAGCACAATTGTTTTAAGGTCTTATGCAAATTCCAAAACATGTGTCATGAGGAGGTCTGTTAATATTGTCTGTTTTACCCTTTGACTTTATATTTAATATTCTTATTTATGTTCCTGTGAATTATTTTAATTTGTTTTTAACCATGCATTTGGCTAAGTCAATGTTTGGTCTCTCCTCACAACACATTGAACTCAGACCTGAAGCATCCCTTATGTCCCTCACTCACAATGGTATCTTTCTTGAGTCCTGATGGGAAGCCGAGGGGAAATAATCAATTCCTACAATTGAGCAAGCCTACCAGGCTCCAACTCCCTGGGACAGGTGGTGCCTTAGAGCTCTTTCTTCAGAACTGGTTTTTCCACACTGACCTGGCCGCCATGCCTTCTGGAGCTAAGTCCCAGGTAGAGTGATGTGTATTCTCTCTGGATCCAAATGGCCATAGTGGCTGGGCTTGAATGGTGGAAAGAGCTGAGTGGTCCTGGGAAGCATCAGGTGGAGAGGACCCTGTTGTGGGGGGGGGGGGTATCGGGTATGCTATAGTGGAGGTCACTTTCTCAGCACTATAACCAATGCTTGACAACAGCAACTTAAGGAGGGAAGGGTTTATCCCGTCACATAGTCTGAAAGCGCAGTCTACCATGGCGAGAAGGTGTGAATCGTGAGAGGACTGCCCACACTGTAGCCACAGTCAGGAAGCAGAGAGATGAGAGCACACCCTTGACTCACTTTGTCCCCCTTCCCTTTCACTGTGTGTTATTGTACTTTTGAACTTTTCTGTCTCCTTGGTTAGAAACAATAAGATAAATATGCTGTATGGTATAGAGGATTTACTTAAAAGTTAGTTCAGTTTCTAATTCCTAATTTTCCTTTCATTTTTAAAATTATTTACTTTTTTGAGATTATAATTACATCATCTTCCCCTCCCCTTTGCTCCCCCAAACCCTACCACATATCCCCTCTCGCTCTCTTGCAAATTCATGCACTCTTTTCTGTTAGTAGTTCTTACATGCATACGTGTATATGGATATGCATGCCTTTCTGAATATAACTTGCTAAGTCTGTATCACGTTACTCACAGGTGTATTTTAGGCCTGGCCGTTAGTGGATAAACTAAGTGGTGGGCTCCTCCCTATGAGAAACACTCTCCCACTCTCTGCGTTCCTCAGTTGCCTGTAGTTCTCTGCGTAGGGCTGAGGCCTTGTGACCTTCCTCCGTCCACGGTGGCATGTCTATTGGTGCTGTCATTTCTCCTTCCATCCTTTCTACTCTGTCTGGAACTCTAGCCCAGGAATGGTGCCACCAGCCCTCAGGTTGGGTCCTCTTACCTCTGTCGAGCCCCACTAGATGCCTGCAGATATATGCCTCCTTACCCCCAAACTAGTCAGACAGACAATGAAGATCAGCTGTCCCAGGTTCCTCCAGTCCTTTGGCTACACCCAGAGAGCAGGAATCAATGCTTATGCATAGTATTATACTATTACATCTTAACATACTTAAAAGCGTCTATTTATAAATGGACTTATTAATGCCATTGTGCAGTTGAGAATACAATTTCAGGCAGTTCCAGGAAGACTGCATTCCAGTTTCTTAAACTCATCACGATCTCTAGAAAAATGAAGAACTAGCCCACTTCACAAGGCTCCTGAAGAAAGTAGTGAAGGGATCCCAGAGGGAGAAGGGTGGCCGCCTGCCTTCTCAGTGCATGGAAGTCCATCCAGAAGAGACGCGAGGGGGAGGCAGGAGAGTTTGGATGTTGACCAGAATGGTTACCATGGCGATCCAAGAAGTCACAAGGACCTGACAGAGAGGAAAATGAAGACAAGTTATCGTGAGAATTGTCACTGAGATAATTTGGAAAGGGTGAGAACAAGATTGACCCTGGAAGGAAGGGCTGTAGTGTCTCTAGATTTTCTTGGAGCAAGAGGTACCTGGGCAGCAGAAAAGGTCAGAGACAATCCAGGGATAACGGGCCTCTGGAAATGCCCTGCCATTTTAGAGCCTGTTATAGCTTCACACTGTTCTAGGTGACACTTCCAGGTTATAGCCTGATGTCGCTGGGAAGTCAGGGCAGGCACCCGAAGCATCATATCACAGTCAAGGGCAGAGAAAACCAAGATGTGGACCCTTGCTTGGTCACTATCCCAGCGCTGGCCTTCTTAACTCTTTTGCTGTTTAATTTTTTGTATGAGATCAGGCCTCAGTATGTAGTCCTGGTTGACCTGGAACTTGATACAAATAAATCAGACTGGCTTCAGACCCACAAAGATCTGCCTGCCTCTGCTTCTAGTATGCTAAGTGCTGGAACTAAAGGCACGCATCTTCCCCTGAGTCCCACAAGATGTTTTCTCTACTTTTAAACAGTCCAGGGCCCAGCCCGTGAAAGGTGTCACAGATGTTAAGAGTAGGTCTTCCAACTTTAACTAACAATCGAGACAATCACCCACAGACACGCTCACAGATCAACCTGAATTGGGTAGTTCCTCATAAAGACTCTCTTTCTAGGCTAAACTAGGTTGGGTCAAGTTGACAGTTGACAGTTACCAGCACAGAGCGTCTAGGAGAGGTCCTGATGAGACCTTAGCTGCACAGAACCTCCATTTGCTCTTGTCTAAGCCATGGAAAACAACAGGTAGACAAAAGAGGTTGGTCACAGCCCAGTTCCCAGAAAAACCCTGATCTCTGTGTCCAAACACAAGTACCCGCCTTATGATAGAGCAGCAGTGTCATCCCTGTGACCAAACAGGACAGAAACAAGGTAAAGTAGGAAGGGTTAATTTGCTCACTGTTTCAAGATTTTCAGTCAATTATAATCTGGAGAGCATAGTAGGACACAAACATCATCGGAGCCAGGAAACAGATCAGACATAAAGAAAGGAGCCAAAAGGAAGATAGTCCTAAGGACCCTCCCTAGTGATCAACTTCCTACAGCTTACTCCCACTTTCTATAATTTCCTTCATCCTCCAAAACGGTACCTGGAGCCTTAGCTTTCAACCCGGGAGGCTCTGGGAGCCACTTCCTATCCCAACCACAGTATACTTCCTGATCATATGCTATGATCAGGTCCTGCTGTCATTTGTGGTCACTGCTCAGAATCCACTTGACACAAGTAGGGTCCTGCTACAGTAAGACAGACGAAGGCGAAGAGAAAACTCCCTATAACCCTACAAAACCTAGGCAGCAGCAATTGGGAATCCTATGCATGCAAAGGAATAGCACCAGCGTTTAGTGAATTAGCAGCAAAGATAGTTAATTGGGGTGATTCTATGGGTCTGAGAAGGTCAGCAACTCAAGGACATGTGTGACTGGAGCAGCAAGTCTCCCAGGTGTGTTCTGCAGAGGCTGGGATGGGCTGAGCTTTATGCTTGCTCTCTGGGGAAGGTTTTACTCATGTTCAGGAGGGAGGCCTCAGATCACATCAGTGATAATTTGTGAAATAGAGCTTGCACTGCTTGGGTGTCTGGTTAGCCAGCTGTGGTCCCTGTGAGGGGAATGGTGTAGGATATGGCATTTGAGCTGTGTTACTGGAAGGTTGATAAGGCCAGACAGAAGCTTTGGGAGCCCCATGTAGTCTCTTTTTTTCTGGCCTCCACTTTCTGCTGTGGGACAGGAAGAAAGATTCTCTGCCAACTGCTCCAGGACTCTGTTTCCTCATAGACACGGGGAGACCTTGATATTCCTGGCAATGCTGGGTTTTAGATGGTGAACTGCTAACTCTCATCAAAGGATATCAAGGTTCATTCTATACCCCGACCGTGTTCTGATGTGGATAGCTTTTGAGCCCAGGCTTCCAGTGTGCTGGCTGTATGGAGGCACCAGTTTTCTGTTATTAGAATTGAATTATTTGCCTTATTTTTCGTGTGCTTATGTGGAGGTCAGCAGACAGACAACTAGTAGGAGTTGGTTCTCTCATTCCATTGTGTTAGTCTGGCTCAGGGTATGAATTTGGGTCATCAGAGTGCCTTTATTCACTAAGCCCTCTTGCCAGCCCCACCTTACCAGAGTTTAACGATGGCCAAGTTAAGTTACATGAAAACAAGGAGGGACTCAAGGGAGAGGCTGGAGCTGTAGTGGAGATTGCTACTCTCCTGTGGTTACTGACTAATTTCTACAGATTCCTTTCTTTGAGTGGTGGTAAGTCATTTTGGACTCAAAACTAAACAACTCCTATTTACCTTTTTCATATTATATATAATTTGAAGAACATGTTGTGTATTTATCCCAAAGAATCACTGAAATATGCTTAGCATATAGGCTGTACAATTGAACCATATAATTCAAGAGGTTCCTGGAACCCCTGAAGGCAACTGAGAGACACTGAGGTGAACTCAGGCTACAAACTTTGGTCCTAATACTTGGTCTATCTAATACACCCACCATGAATCAACACTTGGGTTTTGAATTACTCTACTTCTGTTCATTAGTCACTTTAATTCTGACACCATGTTTTTAAGAAATAAGAAATACTTCCTGCATATTCATGAGCCATTCTTCCAGTATTTAGAAAATAACAATAAGCATATGGACACTGAGTTAAGCTTAGCATGCTACAAATACATTGGCTTCTTGAGGTAGAAAAATCTATCCAGTTGGCATCAATGCAGCATGTAAATATTTTATGAATAAAATGCAATCATTTCCACAGTTGCCAGTTTATATGGTAACAGTCATATCCCTACAGGTTGGCTGGCTTACAAGGTTCCCATCTGATTCCAAACACAAACCTCGCAGAATCACCAGCTCGAGCATAACTACGCTGTACTCTTTACTAAAGCATGCATAATATGCCCAAGTATTGCTAATTCAGCAGTGAAAAATAAATTACACTCTTAAGCCAAACAATTAACACTCAACTTTAAATGCTGCTTGCTGGAGCAAGTAGATAAATAGCACAGATACTGCCTCACACTCCCAGTTCCTGCTGGATCTTCCAACTTGAATAATATCAATATTTTCTCATAAATCTCTTAAGCCACTTTATTAATTCTAAGATTAACTTAGACTGAAAAGAGGTCTATGAGCTTTATGAGAAGAAATCATGTCTTTTAGGGATGAGTGATGTGGGATTCCCCTCTGTATGCTGTGAATACCACCAGTGAATAAAGAAACTGTTGTGGCCTGTTGATAGGGCAGAACTTATGTAGGCAGGGAAAACTAAACTGAATGCTGGGAGAAAGGAGGCAGAATAAGAGAGAAGCCATGGAGCCGCTGCCAGAGACAGACGTGCTGAAACTTTGCTGGTAGGCCATAACCTTGTGGTGATGCACAGATTAACGGAGATGGGTTAAATTAAGATATAAGAGTTAGCCAATGAGAAGCTAGAGTTAATGGGCCAAGCAGAGATTAGTTTCTTCTTCTTCTTCTTCTTTTTTTTTTTTTTTTTGGTTTTTCGAGACAGGATTTCCCTGTAGTTTCTAGAGCCTGTCCTGGAACTAGCTCTTGTAGACCAGGCTGGCCTCAAACTCAGAGATCTGCCTGCCTCTGCCTCCTGAGTGCTGGGATTAAAGGCGTGCGCCACCACCGCCCGGCCAGAGATTAGTTTCTGTGTATTATTTTGGTTCTGGGTGGCCAGGACAAACAAGCAGCTCCCTTCAACAAATTGGCACCCACGTAGTCAGCTAAAATCCAGTTTAAACCCAAGAAAGCTTGAAAGGGAACTCTACACACACACACACACACACACACACACACACACACACACACACACAGAGAGAGAGAGAGAGAGAGAGAGAGAGAGAGAGAGAGAGAGAGAGTTTAGCCACATTTTTCCAAGTGGGTTTTGCTTGCACAGATGAGCCAGCATCATCCAGTACAACCACTATGCAACAAAACCATACAGAGAGGTCACGCCGTTCTGATGCACAAGGAGGGTAGAGAACTGCAGGGTCTGTGACATTTTATGTGAGTGTGCATACACGTGTATGTTAGGGCATGTGGGCATTTATGTGAGTGTGCATACACATGTGTGTTAGGGCATGTGGACATTTAAGAGCTCACATGTGGAGGCCAGAAGTCGACACTGGGTGTTTTTCTCATTTGCTCTCCACTGTCTGTCTGTCTGTCTGTCTGTCTGTCTGTCTGTCTATCTATGTCTAACTATCTATTTATCTATCTATATCTATCTATCTATCTATCTGTCTGTCTGTCTGTCTGTCTGTCTGGCTGTCTGTCTGTCTGGCTGTCTGTCTTCTGTTCATCTTTCCATCCTCCCATCCATCCACCCACCTACCTACCTATCTATCTGAAATGGTGACTAGCAATTCCAGGACCCCTCTTGTTTCTACTCCTCCAGTGCTAGGGTCATATGGTTTTCCATAAAATGCCTTTTTTAACATGGATGCTGGGAATCCAAATTCAAGTCTTTAGGCTTCAAGGCAGGCATTTTACTGACTGAACCATCTTCCCAGTGTAGGACCCACAGCTTTGTGAGAACAGATCTAACACAATATTTGTTCCATTCCCGGCGACATTCCTCTGCACACTTGAGGAACCTTCCAGAAGGTCTACTTCTTCCTTCCTGATTCTTCTCTTCTCCCAAGTGCTCCAGCAATTCACCTCTTTGCTGTCCTCCCCACCTCCTACAGAACAGATGTCCTAGCTATTCCCTAGAGCCTCTGTCCCAATTTTTATAATTTGGGTATGTTACTCAGTTTTTGGTTCTGTGATTAAAAACAAAATGAGAGCCAGCCAGTCATCAAGAAGCAGCCACTCCCCAGAGTCTGTAGACAAACAGTAGCAATTGTCTAGTACCTTAGAAGCCTCTGCTGCCCAGAGTGGAGACACTGCATAGAGGCTGTGTTCATTGCTGCTCTGAATGCTGTCACCAAATACTTGACAAGTAGCAAATTGTGGGGACAAGGAAAGAGGTGGGATTGCAATGGCCGACAGTTGTGTGTGATGTGGTTCATCATGCTGACAGTTGGTGGCAAAATGTGCTGGTGGGACTGTTCGCCTCCTCAGGTGTAACAGAGAACAGACAAGAAGTTAGGACAGGCTATTCCCAGTAAGCCACCTCCTCCAGGGAGACCCCACTTCCTAAAGGTCCCACAGATTTCTAAACCAGCATTGCCAACTGAGGTCTAGTTGGACAAACATAGGAGTTTATGGGGTAGAGCATTTGCAATTTAAACCACAACAGAGGTGCCATGGGTATCTGGTCAGGTACCTAGAGGAGAGTTTGACTCCATGCTGCTTGCTGAAACCAGAGGTCCACGATAACAAGAGCCAGGAACCCATGAATTCAGGAACCTAGGAGTTCAGAAACCCAAGAGTCCTGGAGCCAAGGAATCCAGGTGCCAGGAGTCCAGAAGACCCAGGAGACCCAGGAACCCAGGAATCTGGGATCCCAGGAATCCAGGAACTGAGGAGCCCCAGAACCCAGAAACCATGAGTTCAGGAACCCAGGAGTCTAGGAATCCAGAGCCCAGGGGTCCAGAAGCCAAGGATCCCAGGAACCAGGAGCAGGAGTCCAGAAATCCCCGGGACTCAGGAGCCAGACACTAGGCTCTCAGGATCGGGAAACTTAGTAACCTTGGAGTCAGGAAGTCAGAAGCCCAGTTGCCAAGAAGGTCTGGATGTCTGCTGCTACCTCTTGCCTTTGAAGAGTCAGATATTCTCACACCTCAAATCAGAGTGACATCTTGTTTGTAGTCTGATCTTTCTTCAGAAACAAGAACATAGAAGTGTGTGCTATACCCAGTTTTACTTTGAAATGCGCCTGGCACGGATAGTTAGGTGCCACCATCCAAGTTTTTTTTTTTTATTTTTCCATTCAAAAATTTACACTTCCTTCCCTCCCACTCCCCCACTCACCCTCCTTCCTCCTCCTCCCTGCTTAAGAGAGGGCAGGGAATCCTGCCCTGTGGGAAGTCCAAGGCCTTCCCCACTACATCCAGGCCTAGAAGCTTTGCATCCAAATAGACTAGGGTCCCAAAAAGCCAGAACGTGCCTTAAAATCAAGTCTCAGTGCCTTTATCAATGGCTTCTCAGTCAGCCCCATTGTCAGCCACAGTCAGAGAGTTGTGTGGGGTAGGGATGGAGGTGGGGGTGGGAGAAGGAGAGAGGGAAGGGAGAGGGGAAAGATATCTACACCATCCAAGTTTTGATGTTCTTTCTCAAAATATACATCCAAAATAATCACTTTGTCAAAACAGAGAAAACACAGATAGCAAAAGATATCAGAAGCCTACAGGATCAGTTTGTCACACGCCATCCTGACTAAAGGCTCTAATCCTGTTGTGTGACCACGATGCAAATATTTGATGTCTTTTCTTTTGCCTCTTTTGCTGAAGAACTGTTCTTAAGACAGCAGGACAGTCAGAGAAGTAAGAATCTACACTTATCTTCACATCAAATGTCCCTGCACAGACAGAAACAGGAGTTCTACAGTATGTCTGAAAAACCATAGGGCAAGACACATCATTTATTACTGGAGTCTTGGACCAACTGAACCCCTTTATGCCTGCCACAGAAGCTTAAGTCTGAACTCTGAGAGGCCAGTGCTGCAACACGCTGCTCAGACTGCAAGAGCTAAACACGCTGGAAATCTGTCTGGTAATGACAGCCACAACACGGTTCTTAGAGCCAACCATTTGTTTTAGCGATGGAATTTATTCTGTACACACCACATGGTGGTTTAGTCTGTCTATTTATTTAACCCTTACATGAAATCTGTTGTTCACATTTTAAACATGAAGAGGATGAATATTTAAAAAATAGTGAATATGTTCAAGTATAAATGCTTGTAAATAGATTTCAATCCTACTGTGCCTGATTGTTTTAGTGGGGTCTTGGCTTGGGGTGGTGAGATAGGGTACGCAACACGAAGTCCCGTCTGTAGCACAGACAATGTATGTCCTGGAAAGAAGACCGGCTCAGATAGAGTGACAGAGAGTGAGAGGACAATGACAGACTGGGACAACTAGAGATACCAGGCAGTGACTTAAAAGTAGCAGCGGGCAGAAAGTCTGTGACAGAACGTAACAGTTACAGATCTGAGGCAGGGTCACCAGCTCCCAAAGAATAAAGTAGGGATCCTGGGGGTTGAAAGCCACAAAGTAACAGTTAACAGAGGCAGAAGGCTGCCAGAGAGGCGATCTTGAGGGACCCAGACACAAAATAGCAACAACAGATTTGAAGCAGGATTCCTAGAGCAGCTTCTGTCTGTCATACAGTTACAGTAGGGATCCTGAGGGCCCAGGGCAGAAAGCTGTAGAGTGGCTGACAGGGACAGAGAACCAGCAGCCACATAGAGGAGCAACTAACAGATGCTGCGAACTTTATTAGACAGACAAAGGTTCCCAGCAAGGGCATGGGAGGAACCTAGAGGCGGAGCCCACCTGGAGCTTTGCATTAGACATTTTATAGGTTCCTAGAAGCCCTCTCCACTCTGGATTCCTCTCTTCCCTGATTGGTCCTTCCATTTTGTAAAGGTTGTAATCTCCTACAGATGGAAGGAAAACCCAAGGCCAGCCCTTCTTAAAGAAACCATTTACTGTTTCTCAAATCAGCCCAGGTTCCCCTGCCCCTTCTGCACCTGGAGCACAGGGTGCTGAGATAGCATCCATGAACATTGCTGAAGGGTCACAGAACATAGAGGTGGGCCTGGTGCACAGAACCTGATCCTGGTCCTGGTGATATAGCTCCTCACTCTGCTGAGAATCCATCCCAACTAGAAGAGAGATGGGGCATCTACCAGCATGGATTCTGAGAAATACCAGAGATTCTCATAATGTAGGGGTTGTGTTGTAGGCCAAAGGGGCAATGTCCAAAGTGTGGTGGGCACACAACAAATGCCATGTTCTAAGGAAAGTAGGTCACAAAGACGATGACTCCCCTCTTCTCTTGGGGACTCGTGTTGCCTGCTGTTGGATCAGGACATTATCTCACGGTCCCTCTGGGACACGATTACCCCTTTTCCGTTTCGAACTTACTAGAGCTGATTTGTTACTAATTTGGTTCTCAGTTAAACATATTGAAAGAGCAGAAATTCTGATCTGTTGCAACATTTATTCCTTTGCCCAGTGTCAGATAAATAGGTTAGTATGGCTGAGATTAAGTTTGCAAAGATATGCCCAATGGCTCAACCCAAGATAATTTGTGTTTTGTTTCCCAATGTGTGAGAAAGAGAGATAGAGACAGGGTGAGAGACAGAGAGCCTGAGAGTGACGGAGAAAGAGGACAGAGAAACAGAGATAAAGAGAGATCCAGGAGACAGGAAACAAATACACAGATGAAGACTGGGGGAGATCGAGAGATGATGGAGGACTCTCATTGGCTAATAAAGAAACTGCCTGGCCCATTTAATTGGCCAGCCCTTAGGTGGGCGGAGTAGACAGAACAGGAAGAAGGAAGTGAGGTAGATGGTTCAGTCAGATGCTACGCCTATCCTAAGTTAGGCAGACTGCCATGCCTCTCCTCAGAGAGAGACAGATGCGATGGAGCCAGCCGCCAGTTCAGACATGCTGAATCTTTCCCGGTAAGACACCATTCGTGGTGTTACATATATTATTAGATATGGGTTAGTCAAGATGTGAGTAAGAGGCTGAAACTAATGAGCCAGGCAGTATTTAAAAGAATACAGTTTCCGTGTAATTATTTCGGGTTTTAAGCTAGCCAGTGTCTGGGAGCCAGGCAGGATGAAAGGCAGGCTTGCCCGCAGCTCATCACTACAGAGAGATGGAACACAGACACCTGAGTGGTCAAGGGAGGAGCTAGGCGTAGATTTGAGACTTCTAATGTTGAAACCTATGTCCTATTCATTTTATTAAAAGGATATATCCTGCCAGGTGGTGGTGACACATACCTTTAATCCCAACTCTCGGGAGGCAGAGGCAGGTGGATCTCTGTGAGTTTGAGGCCAGCCTGGTTTACAAAGCAAGTTCCAGGACAGCTAAGCCTACACTGAGAAACGCTGCCTCAAAAAACACAAAACAGAGGTTGTATCCTTTCATAACTTAGGCACTACTCTTGGTATCTGCTACTGTTATATAATTTTCTTATAATTTCTACCAAAAATAAGTTATGATTTCAAAGGCAAACTTACTTTCAGTAGATCACCCATGGTTTTCCTGCTCATAAAGAACTTGATTCTGTGAGGGTTATTGAAATATGACACCCACATTTCTTGGTGGACTTGCCAAGCTGTGGGAAATGGCAAGACCTCAGTTAGTCAGCCATTGTTCTTATCCCAGGCAAGTCCTATTGTTATTGATAGCATGAGGAGAGGACTCTGGCCTTAGGACATTAGCAGTCATGTAGCGTCTGGTATCCTGCCTGGTGTCCTGGACCTTCTTTTCTGCATTGACCCAGCCTGCCTCCATCCAACCGCTGTCCATGTCCCATTCTACCTCAGGATGGAACAGATAAGAAGAAACCCATAGAAAAGATCAGACTTGTCCATGTCTGCTGTTCCCCTTGCCCAGGCTGCCTCCTGCTCACCTTTCCAGCACCTGCCTCCCCACCTGTCTAGCATTTGCCTGCCAACCTGTCCAGCACCTGCCTGCCCACCTGTCTGGCATTTGCCTGCCAACCTGTCCAGCACCTGCCTTCCCACCTATCTGGCACCTGCCTGTCAACCTGTCCAGCACCTGCTTGCCACCTATCTAGCACCTGCCTGTATAGCACCTGCCTTCCCTCCTGAGCTCATCACCTGTGAAGCCTCCCTGCTAGGTGGATTCCAGACACTGCCTTGTGCAGCTCCTCCTGCCCATCTCCTTTGTTTTCACTTCTCCATACTCTGTGCTACACAGACCTCTCTCCTCCACCAACCAAGAGCCACTGCCTATGCATGGCTTATTGAATTATTGTAATCATTCTGGAACTCAGTAGAAGCCTTGACACAGAGGATGCTTCCAAGAGTGGCTTAATGAATATGATATCTTTATCATTAAAGTTTCAAAAGCATCATAAAATGCAGGGCCTTTCTCTCTACACAGTTCATATTTGCATTGGAAGTAGCCTTCCTCAGACTCCTATCCTGGAGATGAAAATTGC